>NC_091284.1:261233909-261556409 GCF_032444005.1 Ranitomeya imitator | reverse complement strand
TCGTCTACAGTTTGCTCATGATCACTTGGAGGACTCTGAGACTGACTGGTTCAAGGTTCTCTGGTCTGATGAGACCAAGATCGAGATCTTTGGTGCCAACCACACACGTGACGTTTGGAGACTGGATGGCACTGCATACGACCCCAAGAATACCATCCCTACAGTCAAGCATGGTGGTGGCAGCATCATGCTGTGGGGCTGTTTCTCAGCCAAGGGGCCTGGCCATCTGGTCCGCATCCATGGGAAGATGGATAGCACGGCCTACCTGGAGATTTTGGCCAAGAACCTCCGCTCCTCCATCAAGGATCTTAAGATGGGTCGTCATTTCATCTTCCAACAAGACAACGACCTAAAGCACACAGCCAAGAAAACCAAGGCCTGGTTCAAGAGGCAAAAAATCAAGGTGTTGCAGTGGCCTAGTCAGTCTCCTGACCTTAACCCAATTGAAAATTTGTGGAAGGAGCTCAAGATTAAAGTCCACATGAGACACCCAAAGAACCTAGATAACTTGGAGAAGATCTGCATGGAGGAGTGGGCCAAGATAACTCCAGAGACCTGTGCCGGCCTGATCAGGTCTTATAAAAGATGATTATTAACTGTAATTGCAAACAAAGGTTATTCCACAAAATATTAAACCTAGGGGTTGAATAATAATTGACCCACACTTTTATGTTTAAAATTTATAAAAATTTAACTGAGCAACAAAACTTTTTGGTTTGTAAGATTTCTGCATCTGTTAATAAATCCTGCTCTTGTTTGAAGTTTGAAGGCTCTAACTTATTTGCATCTTATTAAACCTGCTAAATCTGCAGGGGGTTGAATACTACTTGTAGGCACTGTACATACATACACTAGATGGTGGCCCGATTCTAACGCATCGAGTATTCTAGAATATGCATGTCCACGTAGTATATTGCCCAGCCGCGTAGTATATTGCCCAGCCACGTAGTATACAGCACAGAGCCACGTAGTATATTGCACAGCGACGTAGTATATTGCCCAGCCACGTAGTATATTGCCCAGCGACGTAGTATATTGCCCAGCCACGTAGTATACAGCACAGCCACGTAATATATTGCCCAGTTACGTAGTATATTGTCCAGCCACGTAGTATACAGCACAGAGCCACGTAGTATATTGCCAAGTGTATATTACCCATATTACCGAGCCACGTATGTCACAGGTTAAAAAAATAAACACTCACCTAACGATCCGAGGGCCCTTTGTAGTTTAACATACTCACCATTCTCGTCGCTGCTCCTCAGCGTCCCGTCTCTCTGCTTCCTGGGATATAACGGCGCTGTGCAGATGGGCACGCGGCTGCCGCCATCTTGCGTTCCCAGGATGCTTTGCGAAATTACCCATATGACTTAGCGGTCGCGAGACCGCTAGGTCTTCTGGGTAATTTCGCAAAACATCGCTGGGAAAGGAAGATGGCGGCAGGCGCGAGCGCCTCAGCGGACAACGGAGGGTGTGTTTTGTTTTTTTTACTATTTTTAACATTACTTTCTTTTACTATTGATGCCGCATAGGCAGCATCAATAGTAAAAAGTTGGGGACACACAGGGTTAATAGCGGCGGTAACTGCGTTACCCGCAGCATAACACGGTCCGTTACCGCTGGTATTAACCCTGTGTTAGCGGTGACCGGAGGGGAGTATGGAGCAGGCGCCGGGGACACTGACTGCGGGGAGCGGAGCGCCGGGGACACTGACTGCGGGGAGTATGGAGCGGCCATTTTCTTCCGGACTGTGCCCGTCGCTGATTGGTCGTGTCTGTTTTGCGGCGACCAATCAGCGACTTCCCATGATAGACAGACGAAAGTAACCCTTAGACAATCGTGTGTGTGTGTGTGTGTGTGTGTGTGTGTGTGTGTGTGTGTGTGTATGTGTGTATATATGTATATGTATATAGATAGATAGATAGATAGATAGATAGATAGATAGATAGAGAGAGAAAAAGAGAGAGAGAAAGAGATATATATATATATATATATATATATATATATTATTATTATTATTTATTTATTTATATAGCACCATTGATTCCATGGTGCTGTACATGAGAAGGGGTTACATACAAGTTACAAATATCACATACAGTAAACAAACTAACAATGACGGACTGATACAGAGGGGCGAGGACCCTGCCCTTGCGGGCTTACATTCTACAGGATTATGGGGAAGGAGACAGTAGGTTGAGGGTTGCAGGAGCTCCGGTGTACACACATACATACATAAACACTTGATTAAAGATTATGGTTCTGTGTTTTCTTCCCCGTATTCATGCATGTGGGCTGACACCATATTTTTGGTGCACCTTTTGACTGGATTTGAACAGCTCTGTTATTGATGAAACTATTTTGAGATCGGTTTTGTACTGTTTATTATGATTATTATGAATTACTGTATATACTCGAGTATAAGCAAAGATTTTCAGTCCCAAAAAATGGGCTGAAAGTGCCCCTCTCGGCTTATACTCGAGTCATGGTCAGCGGGTGAGGGGGAGCGACGACGGTCACATACTCACCTGCTCCTGGCGCGGTCCCTGCAGCTTCTTCCTTTGTTCAGCGGTCAGGTGGTACCGCTCACTAAAGTAATGACTATGGACTCCACTCCCATAGGGGTGGAACCGCATATTCATTCCTGTAATGAGCGGTACCAGTGACCGCTGAACAGAGAAAGAAGCTGCCGCGCCCGGAGACCATCTGTCCAGGAGAAGCTGCCAGGGACTGAGCAGGTGAGTATTTCATATTCACCTTCCCTCGTTCCACCGCCGCTCCGTCTTCCGCGTCCTTTGCACTGACTGTTCAGGTCAGAGGGCGCGATGACGTATTAGTGTGCACGCCGCCCTCTGCCTGAACAGTCACTGCGGAGAGACGGGACTCTGAGGAGCAGCAACAAGAGGTGAGTATGTAATTTTTTTGTTTTTTTTCTTATTGCAGCAGCAGCAATACATGTGGCACATAGTAATATGGAGCATATATGGGGCCATAATGTACTTTATGGAGCATTATATGTGGCACATTGTTATACGGAGCATCTTATGGGGCAATAATGAACTGTATGGAGCATTATATGTGGCACATTGTTATATGGAGCAGCTTATGGGGCTGTAATGAACTGTATGGAGCATTATATGTGGCACATTGTTATATGGAGCATCTTATGGGGCTATAATGAACTGTATGGAGCATTATATGTGGCACATTTTTATATGGAGCATCTTATGGGGCCATACTCAGCATTTGTGCATTATATGGGCCAAATATCCGTATGGAGCATCTTATGGGGCTATAATCAGCATTTGTGCAGCATTATATGGGGCGTATTTTGTATGGAGCATCTTATGGGGCCCATCATGAACTATATGGAGCTTTATATGGGGTGTATTTTGTATGGAGCATCTTATGGGGCCCATCATGAACTGTATGGAGCATTATATGGGGCTCCTGATTTAATATGGATATCCAAAAACACTTAACCTACTGATGTCTCAATTAATTTTACTTTTATTTGTATCTATTTTTATTTTTGACATTTACCGGTAACTGCTGCATTTTCCACCCTAGGCTTATACTCGAGTCATTAAGTTTTCCCAGTTTTTTGTTGGTAAATTAGGGGGGGTCGGCTAATACTCGGGTCGGCTTATACTCGAGTATATACGGTAACTAGTCCTTAAAAATATACCTTTTTAATCATTAATCTTTTTCGGTATATATGCTCCATGTTTCTATGTTCTAATACTAATTGGGAGCTCAATAGGGCTATAGCCCACATTAGTCCTGGTAGACAACCTTAGGACTATTCCTGTACAATATGGTTTCTTATCAGAGATTTTGTATCTTAAATCCTATCAATGCAGATCTTTATCAGATGTACCTGGCTAGCTTTGTCCAAGAACCAGGACATGTTCACCTTGCTCTCAGTCAGCTGGGAAAGCGGAGCAGAGTGGGTTGTGTTGGACCCTGGAAGAGACAAAACCTGAATCTCTCTGAAAGGAGTCTGCACAGTCAGTGTGCCTCAAACAGCAAGTATCAGTGGTTGCCATGGACAAGGAGTTTTTTTTTATTTTTTTTACCGAAATGGGACTAGCTCAGTAATGTATGAGTAGCCAGGGTCAGTATTGTTTAGTTAGCACCTGGACAAGCCTAGGGATTTTGTGTTTATGGTTATGCTTTCGGCGCTGTGCAACCTGTGGAAATAAACGTCACATTGTTTTAAACACAAGAACCCAGTGCCTGTGTGAACGCTGCCTACTGCAGAGCATGAATAACGCGTGCTCCTCATAATGACTCAGAACTGATACTCAGATCAACATGGTTTGCAGTAGGGTAAATCTGTCCTTAGCATGAACGTAATACACTTGTCTCGTGAGCAGGACTACATATCTGTTGCCATAGGTGGTAACTTTTCTGTGGTTTATACCCTATAATTCTACCAACTCATTTTTGAAATTGAGACTATGGAGCATGGGCAAAGGGAAAAAAAACAAGTGCCTATCCCCCAAATCCTAATTATTTCCAAAGTGTGATGTACTGGCATGCACTACTAATTCATGCTATCAAATTTAAGTTCTTCAGTTAAAAACTGAACTTACTTCGGGATGTCTTGGATCTTGTGCGGATACCTTCTTGCATGTCAAATATTTCATCTCCTTTCACTTTGATATCTTGAAGTCTCTTGTCATCCATGTTAATGCCATACTGAAGAATTTTGCAAAGAGCCACTGAGCTGTGGAGCAAAGGGTGAATAACGTAACTCAAGAAGTTGTCACAGTAACATATTACATCGCATGGTAGTTTAAAAAAAACTCACTTTTTAGAATTATAATTTCCTGTTTGTCTTTGTTTGCTTTTTAACCTATGTTGGAAGTTCTTCCTCCTCCTTCTAAACCTTTCCCTGCCTTCTATGCCAATTATTTCCTTTAAAGACAGTCTCATTGCTTGGCATCAAAGACATGGCCCTCTCTTGAATCTCCTCATATCTCACCAACCAAACATTTAGGAATGAACTTCAAGACACTATACAAGAATGCTGGAGCAAAAATGTCACAAATTATGGCACATATCCTATTTCTGCCCCCAATCTGCAGCTAATACTTTATATGGATCTTACCACTGCCTTGGGCATGACGGGCATGACTTAGTAGGAAGGTGCATAGAAATTTCAGATGAATTTACTGTGTCGCATTAAAGGGCATGACGTAGTATTCCGTCCTTAGGAAGTAGGGCCCACCCCACATGGACGGAATAGTACGTCTAATGACAGAAAGGGGTTAAAAACCTTACCATGTGTCAATGTTGACCTCAGTGTGAATAAGGGCAGACAACAGGACTGGGCCCAATCAGTAGACCACCAGCCTGGGGGAGCTTTATACATCTCCAGCTCAGAAAAGGGTGGCCACACCCCGGCTTGCACAGAATGCAATAATACAAAGAAAAAACGCAAAAATTGAGCTTAGGACCGTCCCGATCAGAGTTACCTTGTCGGGGTGGGATGGCTTTTATGCTATTTTTGATCAAAAACAGCATTACTAAAAACTCTTATTTAGATGCACTTTTTGCTTTTCACTTATTTACAGTAGGGGTTTTGCTCATTTTCTCTTGTAGGTTATATAAGTTTACTATAAAGTATGCTTTGCTAGAGTAAAGATGAGTAGGTAAGCAAAATGTCTTCCAATCATCTATCTTCTTGGCTTACCCAGTTTCTATAAATGGCTCAAATATTATATGTGCTGACCATAGCTATTCATTTTTTTCCCTCTTTTTTTCCTACATTTTCTAAAACTCAACACATGGTGAAAACACATTCCATTACCTTTATTATTTCTCTCATCTCCCGCCTCATGTCACCTATAAATTATAGTTAGCACCATACATCCCTCAGTCTCAGGTTGACATTCTGTCCAGTCTTTTAAACGGGATATCCAAACTCTTATCGCCTCTAATGGCCCTTATATACATTGTAGACTAATGTTGGCCAAAAGCTTCGATATCAACACGTTTGGCTGGATGTCAAGAATGGAGGAGTTTGGCTGGCTGTCTCAAGAATGGAGGCCTCCTGACGATGTCAGGTGAGAGAACAACCTGGCATGTCCGATATCCGAATGCCAAACCTATTGTTTTCGAAGAGGTAAGCCACTTCCAAAGGAGTCTGTGCAGCACTCTCTCAGTCAGAGGCTTAATACAGGCTTGGTTGGCCAGTCAAGTGTTTCTGTGCATGAGAGAGTCAGGGGATCATCATTTGGCTATCAAAAGTGTATGGGTTGGGGGGCTTTACCCAAAAATCTTGCTTGAACTTGGTCTTTTTTTCAACAAAATAGCAGGATAACCTCATCTTCCTTTTAGACTGCTGAAACATAATTATTTGTGGCAACAAGTTTAATGTCCCCATTAATGGCCCGATTCGAACGCATCAGGTATTCTAGAATATGTATTTATGTATGTATATAGCAGCCACATAGTATATAGCACAGGCCACGTAGTATATAGGAGCCATATAGTATATAGCAGACAAATACTACGTGGCCTGTGCTATATACTATGTGGCTGCTATATACATACAGTGGGGCAAAAAAGTATTTAGTCAGTCAGCAATAGTGCAAGTTCCACCACTTAAAAAGATGAGAGGCGTCTGTAATTTACATCATAGGTAGACCTCAACTATGGGAGACAAACTGAGAAAAAAAATCCAGAAAATCACATTGTCTGTTTTTTTTAACATTTTATTTGCATATTATGGTGGAAAATAAGTATTTGGTCAAAAACAAAATTTCATCTCAATACTTTGTAATATATCCTTTGTTGGCAATGACAGAGGTCAAACGTTTTCTGTAAGTCTTCACAAGGTTGCCACACACTGTTGTTGGTATGTTGGCCCATTCCTCCATGCAGATCTCCTCTAGAGCAGTGATGTTTTTGGCTTTTCGCTTGGCAACACGGACTTTCAACTCCCTCCAAAGGTTTTCTATAGGGTTGAGATCTGGAGACTGGCTAGGCCACTCCAGGACCTTGAAATGCTTCTTACGAAGCCACTCCTTCGTTGCCCTGGCAGTGTGCTTTGGATCATTGTCATGTTGAAAGACCCAGCCACGTTTCATCTTCAATGCCCTTGCTGATGGAAGGAGGTTTGCACTCAAAATCTCACGATACATGGCCCCATTCATTCTTTCATGTACCCGGATCAGTCGTCCTGGCCCCTTTGCAGAGAAAGAGCCCCAAAGCATGATGTTTCCACCACCATGCTTTACAGTAGGTATGGTGTTTGATGGATGCAACTCAGTATTCTTTTTCCTCCAAACACGACAAGTTGTGTTTCTACCAAACAGTTCCAGTTTGGTTTCATCAGACCATAGGACATTCTCCCAAAACTCCTCTGGATCATCCAAATGCTCTCTAGCAAACTTCAGACAGGCCCGGACATGTACTGGCTTAAAGGGAATCTGTCACCTGAATTTGGCGGGACTGGTTTTGGGTCATATGGGCGGAGTTTTTGGGTGTTTGAGTCACCCTTTCCTTACCCGCTGGCTGCAATATTGGATTGAAGTTTATTCTCTGTCCTCCGTAGTACATGCCTGCACAAGGCAAGATTGCTTTGCGCAGGTGTGTACTATGGAGGACAGAGAATGAACTTCAATCCAATATTGCAGCCAGCGGGTAAGGAAAGGGTGAATCAAACACCCGAAAACTCCACCCATATGACCCAAAACCAGTCCCGCCAAATTCAGGTGACAGAGTCCCTTTAAGCAGTGGGACACGCCTGGCACTGCAGGATCTGAGTCCATGGTGGCGTAGTGTGTTACTTATGGTAGGCCTTGTTACATTGGTCCCAGCTCTCTGCAGTTGATTCACTAGGTCCCCCCGCGTGGTTCTGGGATTTTTGCTCACCGTTCTTGTGATCATTCTGACCCCACGGGGTGGGATTTTGCGTGGAGCCAAAGATCGAGGGAGATTATCAGTGGTCTTGTATGTCTTCCATTTTCTAATTATTGCTCCCACTGTTGATTTCTTCACTCCAAGCTGGTTGGCTATTGCAGATTCAGTCTTCCCAGCCTGGTGCAGGGCTACAATTTTGTTTCTGGTGTCCTTTGACAGCTCTTTGGTCTTCACCATAGTGGAGTTTGGAGTCAGACTGTTTGAGGGTGTGCACAGGTGTCTTTTTATACTGATAAGTTTAAACAGGTGCCATTACTACAGGTAATGAGTGGAGGAAAGAGGAGACTCTTGAAGAAGTTACAGGTCTGTGAGAGCCAGAAATCTTGATTGTTTGTTTCTGACCAAATACTTATTTTCCACATTAATATGCAAATAAAATGATAAAAAAACAGAGAATGTGATTTTCTGGATTTTTTTTTCTCAGTTTGTCTCCCATAGTTGAGGTCTACCTATGATGTAAATTACAGACACCTCTCATCTTTTTAAGTGGTGGAACTTGCACTATTGCTGACTGACTAAATACTTTTTTGCCCCACTGTACATACTGTAGAATACCCGATGCGTTAATACAGGCCACGCAATATATAACAGTGACCACGCAGTATATAACACAGCCACGTACTATATAACACAGCCCACGCAGCCCATAGCAGCCACGCAGTATATAACACAGGCGACGTAGTATATAACACAGGCCACGCAGTATATAACACTGGCCACGTAATATATAGCACAGCCCAGGCAGTATATGGCAACCACGCAGTATATAACACAGGCGACGTAGTATATAACACAGGCCACGCAGTATATAACACTGGCCACGTAATATATAGCACAGCCCACTCAGTATATAGCAGCCACGTAGTATATAACACTGCCCACGAAGTATATAACAGTGGTCACAAAATATACAGCACAGCCCACGCAGTACATCAGGGGTGTCAAACTGCATTCCTCGAGGGCTGCAAACAGGTCATGTTTTCAGGATTTCCTTGCATTGCACAGGTGATAATTTAATCACCTGCAGAGAATGATTCCAGCACCTTGTGCAATGCTAAGGAAATCCTGAAAACATGACCTGTTTGCAGCCCTCGAGGAATGCAGTTTGACACCCCTGCAGTACATAACACTGCCTATCTAGTATATAGCAGCCACGTGGTGTCTAACACAGCCCACGCAGTATTTAGCAGTGCGGGCACCATATCCCGGTTAAAAAATAATAATTAAAATAATAAATCGTTATATACTCACCCCATGGGATCCAGTGAAGCTTCGGCGATACGCGCGCGCGGCTGCCGCCATCTTCCGTTCCCAGGATGCATTGCGAAATTACCCAGATGACTTAGCGGTCTCGCGAGACCGCTAAGTCTTCTGGGTAATTTCGCAATGCATGGCCGAGAATGGACGATGGCGGCAGGCGCAAGTGCATCGTTGTACGACGGAGGGTGAAAATAGCAGGTTTTTTGATTATTTTTAATATTAGATCTTTTTACTATTGATGCTGCTTAGGCAGCATCAATAGTAAAAGGTTGGGGACACACAGGGTTAATAGCAGCGGTTACGGAGTGCGTTACCTGCGGCATAACGTGGTCCGTTACCGCCGGCATTAACTCTGTGTGAGTGCTGACTTGAAGGGAGTATGCGGGCGCCGGGCATAGACTGCAGGGAGTAAGGAGCAGCCATTTTCTTCCGGACTGTGCCCGTCGCTGATTGGTCGAGGCAAAACAGCCACGACCAATCAGCGACTTGGATTTCCATGACAGACAGAGGCCGCGACCAATGAATATCCGTGACAGAAGGACAGAGAGACAGAAAGATGGAAGTGACCCTTAGACAATTATATAGTAGATAAACTACCTTCTATTCTGCCACTTGGATAATCTGCTTTTCCTCTGTGAATCCCTTCACTGCTTACCCATTGGCCAAAGACCTCCATTTAAGCCTGTCCCACCCATAGATTTGGCAAGCTTTTATAACCACCTCAATTGAAATCTCCAGTGCTAACATATATACACACACACATGGTAGTGAACAAACTTCTTCTTCTACGTGTTGCGATGCCATTTTCCTGGTGATTTTAGTAAACCGAAAGCAAATGGTTGTCAGCTATAAGGATGAAAATTGTGTTTGACAGTTATCCCTTTGTGTTAGTTTTCAACATTTGTTGGGCCATATGTTTTGCATATTTTGTCATGGGTAGTTGAATTGTTCGGTGGTCATGGGTTGTCTTTTTTTCTGTTTGTGTGTTTCTAGATTAAAACATGGCAAAAACAAAGCCAAATGTGTCACCAGATGTCAGGAAGCTAATTGTTCGGAGAGTGAAGTCAGGCAAAAGCCTAAAAGAGGTAGCTATGGAATTCAACTGTTCTCAGAGTTAAGTGTCACGCATAATAAAGAAAGAAAAAGAAGGTTATGGAACAGCTGACAAACCTACAAGTGGATGACCATGAAAAACTTCCTCCAAAGTTGATTGCATTATTAAGAAAAAGTCAGTATCAGATGTCCATAAATGTGCTGTACAGATTTTGCATGAAACGAAAGAAGAATATGGGGATCAAAGCGAGTCGCTAAACTGTGGTGCGACGGCTAAGGCAGGAGTTCCAGTCAAAAAGTATTACATCTCTGTAAAGAACCGGAAGGTCTGACTTAGTTTTACAAAGAACACAGCCAATTGAAAGAGACAGATTGGTCTATGGTGTTGTGGTCCGATGAATCCAAGTTCAATCTGTTTGGTAGTGATGGAAAGCACTATATGAACTGCCCAATTGGAAAACAAAGATGCAAGGTACCAAATACGTACAAATGGTGGCAATGTCATGGCTTGGGGCTGCTTTTCTGCATCTGCCATTGACCCTCTGCATAGAATTGATGGAAAAAGCAATGCTAAACATGTACAAGGATATACTGGAAAACGTAATGCTGCCACATAGTAAAACCAAAGTAGGCAGGGGTTGGAAATTCCAGGAAGACAATGATCCTAAGCACACATCCAATTTAGTCAAAAATGGTTAGCAAACAAAACAGGATTTTTGGTTGCTTAGGCTACTTTCACACTAGCGTCGGTTTCGGCCCGTCGCATTGCGTCGGGCCGAGATTCCGACGCTAACGTTTGTTGTGCCGCACAACGGGTGCAGCGGATGCATTTCTCCGGCGCATCCGCTGCCCCATTGTGAGGTGCGGGGAGGTGGGGGCGGAGTTCCGGCCGCGCATGCGCGGTCGGAAAAAGTGGTCCGTCGGCTGCAAAAAACGTTACATTTAACGTTTTTTGCTCCCGGAGGTACGCCACAACACAGCGCAACCGTCGCAAGACGGTTGCGATGTGTGTCAACACGTCGCAATGCGTCGGTAATGTAACTCTATGGGGCAAAAACGCATCCTGCAAACAACTTTGCAGGATGCGTTTTTTTCCCCTAAACGACGCATTGCGACATATTAAAAAAAACGCCAGTGTGAAAGTAGCCTTACGTAAAATCTGTTTCTTGGAGCCTTCATTGGGGGACACAGGAAACCATGGGTGTATGCTGCTGCCACTAGGAGGCTGACACTATGCAAATAAAAAAAGTTAGCTCCTCCTCTGCAGTGTACACCCACCGAGAGGAAGTAGGATATTCAGTTAGTGAGAAAGCAGTAGGAGAAGCAACGTGTAAAAGAGAAAGAAACTCAAACGTTAACAATATAACACAATAAACAGAGCTGTTCAACTTGGGAGGGTGCTGTGTCCCCCAATGAAGGCTCTGAGAAACAGATTTTACGGTAAGCAACCAAAAATCTTGTTTTCTCTATCGCTTCATTGGGGGATACAGGAAACCATGGGACGTCCCAAAGCAGTCCCTGGGGCGAGAACAGCAGTCAACTCCAATCTAGGTCGGAGGAACTCACCACCGTCGCCTGCAAGGTCTTCCTACCTAAGCCGGCATATGCCGGAGCTAGGCATGGAATTTTCACGAACATGTGGAGGATCGAACATCGGTCTGTAGAGGTGCAAGGCAGAGGCCCTATATGTGCACCGCCGGGAGGCACCCACTGCCTCGGTAAAGTGCGCCTTAAACCTGGAAGGAGGAGCTCTGCTCTGACCTGATAAATCTAAACATTTCTGACTGGATTTTGCGGGCATACGTTGATTTGGAGGCAGGAGGGCCTCTCTACGCCGAGCCCGTATACTGAAAAGGAGGCCTTAGCTGGATAGATGCACCTCGCCCTGACCCGGTAGCGTGATGAGCGAACGCTACGAAGGAGGAGTCTGAGCAGGACGAAAGGAAGGGAATCAAGAATGATGGACAGAGTCATGAAGAACCTCGGCAAGGTAAGGGCAGAGCACTGAACCTGTGATCCACAGAATGTACAGAACTGCTGCCACAGACTCTGGAAGTGGTTGAGAGCCTGAAAAGGTATAAAACGAAAATGGACTCGCCCCTCGCAAAAATGCAGGAATGTCCGATGTCTTGAAGAAAAGGAGGACCTGGATAAAGGCTTTCATAAAATAAAGGAAAGCACACGCGGTCCCAGGAGAACAAGATTTAGTCTGAGGAAGAAGAGAACTCGTCCCTCCTTAATAATTGGTTCAAGTTGTAGCCAAACTGACGGAAAACCTCGAAAGGCAAGCTGGTGAGCGACTTCCTAGAGGATAAGTTCTGCCACGCCTTAAGCAAAATGGTCCTTTGGATGGGCACGATATTGCTGGATGTCCAAGCAGCACCTGCAGCGGCATCAGCGGGGTCGGATACCATGCATTTCTTTGCAAGAGTAAATTAGGCTACTTTCACACTAGCGTTTTTTGACATACGTCGCAATGCGTCGTTTTGGAGTAAAAACGCATCCTGCAAAGTTGCCCACAGGATACGTTTTTTCTCCATAGACTTTCATTAGCGACGCATTTCGATGTATCGCCACACGTCGCATCCGTCGTGCGAACGGAGGGTCCAGAGACGGAGAAGAGGTCCAGTTCGCAGTAAGGTCAGGAGAGAGGGAATATAGTAAACCGAGACGCTTCCCTCTTTGGGACGGCTGGATTAAGGATTCCAAGAGAAAACCCAGAAAAGACCATTAAATTGAACTGACAAGGAAAGACTTGAGAGTAGGGTACTGAGGACCTGCTAGAGAGCAAAACGCTGAGGACGTACTGAAGGGGACCTCGGGTGAAACCCTGTATCTCAACCCAGCAATATAGGCCCTGCTACATCAACAAAACGGCTCAGAAAGGGAAAACCATTCGTAGAGACCACCTCTTGCCCATCTAAGTAGATAGAACGGAGAATACCAGACGACTCCGCAGACTCAGATCCATCAGGAAGCTAAACTTAAGCGTACAGGGATGAAGATGGTTAACAGGGACTATGGAAAATATTGACAAGATGGGCATTGATAGGCACAATCGAATATGAGCAGTCAAAGGAGGAGAGTCCATGGAAAACCTGGAGTATGTCAATTCCATGGGAAGTTGGCCCTAGGAAGGGGTACATAGGCCCCAGAAAAAAACTTGACTGCCAAAGGGAAGATCCTTACCTATGACGACATGAGTGACCCTATCCGTCCCGGACCCTCTGGAACGGGGAGAGGATTGTAGTGTGTGGATCTACTTACCTAAGTATAAGACACCACACAAACGAGGATAACAGTGAAAAGGATACGAATCCTGCTGAAGGAATGTATTATCACCAAAACCCCATCATTGGATCCAGGCGTGGAGCAGCCTTTTACACTGGACGATGCTTCCACAGAGTAAGATCCAATTCCTATCCAAGGTGGAAGAACCTGTTCCTGCCACGGTCGGAAATAAAATCCCGGAGCGGCTCGAGGTTTTATTCAGTGTCTGTAAGAAAGAAGAGGTAAGTACTGACACATAAATAGGAAGCTCTGTATTGAGGTAGTTCAAAGGCCTCTAGAATAGTGCAGTGAACAACATGAGTCAAGGTATTATATGGGCTCTGACTCCGTAAGAGACAGCCAGAACGTATAATACTGTAAATCATATATGATAGGAGTAACGCACTGGATAGTGCAGATAGACCTATAGTTAGTGGTAGGCCCGAATAACCAGATGGAGAGGAAAGGCCCCTAGAGAGCAACACGCAATTAAGGCTCAGTACGTGAAGAAAAACTGCAACCAGTCGGTACCTGACACCAGCGTGTCCGACTTACCTGAAAGTGGGCTGGCCACTTATGCTGCCACTGAGGTCCACCCTGTGGCACTGAGATCCACCTTGTGGTACGTGGTAAATCTTTTGTTTAGCTGTTAATAGACCAGACGTTATTGACCATGAAACACACGGTAAAAATTGGCAGAAAGAGTACTGCTGCGATCGGCTCACGGTATCCTGTGACTAAATCAGCATGGAGAGAACCCTGGAGAAGGATATAGGAGAGAGTTGATTCTGTGTTGCTTCCGTGTAGTAAGCCGTAGCACGGAGTCTGTCTTGAAGTATGTCCTGCCATGCTCGTTCTCCTGAAGGTAGAACAGTAGGCTTGTCAACAGGGAGACTAAACTCTACTCTCTGTTGTGCACCTGAGTTCAAACCTTTGCGCCTGCGATATGTGGTCAGATTCTTTATCCACTGAGCCACAGCAGACATTGCTGGGAAATACGGACTCTTAACTAGCTGTAAGTCAGGTCTGAACACTGCAGTCGTGAAGTGGGTAGGAGCAGCTCCCCTCTCTGCTTAGAGCAGTGTAATAGTTGCATCCGGAGGAGGCTGCAGGGAGATGGAGGGCGAGTGCCTGAAATATGGAAACGTTTGATATGCCAGGGCTCTAGCAACCCTGTGTGTAGAGAAATAGCTGAGCCTCGCTCTGCTGAAAGTCATAGCACAGGTCGGCAATAGCAGAAATCACAACAGCAGTGTGACAAAACGGAAAACTCCGAGGAGAAATGTGCAACTGAAACCTTCTGCGAAGTGAACGCCATATGGCAGGTTTTATAATGGTCCATCTCCCTGTGAAGGGTGAGGGGCGGACAGTGGCACAGATGACGGCAGCGTAGGGCATATTTCTATACCCTACAAGCCGACAAGCCTACAGCCTGCAGTGATCCTCAACCTACTGAACAGCCGTACAGCCAGCTCTTCCCTCTCCTAGTGTATCCTCACCCACCCCCTGCAGACTGTGAGCCCTCGCGGGCAGGGTCCTCCCTCCTTATGTACTCGTGTGCCTTGTTATCTGCTCATGTTTAATGTATTTGTCTATATTTGCCCCGTATTCACATGTAAAGCGCCATGGAATAAATGGCGCTATAAAAATGTATAATAATAATAATAATAATACCCCTGCTGGAAACTGCACGGCTCTAGAGCACTTACTACGCCAGTGACTGCACGGCTCTAGAGTACTACTATGCCAGTGACTGTACGGCTCTAAAGTGCTACTACACCAGTGATTGCGCAGCTCCAGAGTTATATTACGTATTACGCCGGTGACTGCACAGGTATAGAGTACTACTACGTATTACGCCAGTGACTGCACGGGTCTAGAGTACTGATACACCTTCGACTGCACGGCTTTGGAGTACTATTACGTATTACGCCAGTGACTGCATGGCTCTAGAGTACTGATACACTAGTGACTGTGCAGCTCTAGAACACCAGTGATTGCACGATAGAATATAATTACACCAGTGACCGGCTTGAATCAAAGGAGGACAAGAACGCTCCCCTATCGGATTAGGCATGGTAAGCATACCTATAAAAAATGCCAGAAGGTTAGGGGAACAGGAGATGCAGAGAGGAGTGCCAAACTGCTAAGCAGTGCTACTGACGGCAGGTGTAGTGTCATGTAGTCTGCTCCCAGGCTGTAGCTGCGACAGGCATCAGAGCACAGGTCCAGGGCCCCAGCAGGAAGATGGAGGTGGGGAACCCGGCCGGTGAAGACGCACGCTGGTGGGAAGGGACCCGCTCTCAGAGGTAGGGGGGGTGGGGGGCGGATATAGCCGCCAGGTCCGGAGGAGAGCGCTCTCCAGCAAGATGACGGTGATCCCAGGCCGAATGGGGAGGCTGGGAGTAGTGGTCGGAGCTAGACACCCTGCACATGAATGGGTATAGGCAGAGTTGGGCGGGAGAAAAGCCCGCCCGGATGTTGAGAGGACGGGGGGGCGGAGCCAGTGCTGTAACTAGGCCCGAGAAAAGCCAGGACCTAGATTTGCAGCAAGTGACCGCCAGAGCATGGGGGAGCGCGGAGGCTTGAAAACGCCGTGGTGGGACACCCGGTGCCCCCACTACCGTCGGAAAAGGCAGGGAAGGCTCCCAAAGATAAAAACTTCCATAAAGGTTCAGAACGGATGGCTTAAGGGGGGGCCACAGGTATGAAAGAAATAAAGGATCTTTCTTCTTATCTTCTTCCTCACTTCGCCAGACCCTGGGGAGAAAGAAAAATACCTCCCCGTCCAGCATGGATCAGACGTCCGAAATCCTACGATGTGGGACGTCCTCGTCTCCTCAGACAGACAGGCTCTGGTGGGCGAGTGGGTGGGAGACGGAGGCAGGCCCGGGTCCGAATCACCTCAACACGCTTCTGTGTTAGGGGCTGGGGTCCTGCCAACTAGACGTATGAGGATACGGGGTGGCAGTACACGCCGTACTCAGTCTCTTTGTGGGAGTACAGGTGTGACTGTTCACCCTGTATCCCTCCGTGGTACCTGAAAAGGAACGACGCACACTGAGGTAGATATGGGTCTAATGAAAGACCCGTGTCCACCTCCTACTGACACTAAGCAAAACTGAATATCCTACTTCCAGTCGGTGGGGTGTACACTGCAGAGGAGGAGCTAACTTTTTTATTTGCATAGTGTCAGCCGCCTAGTGGCAGCAGCATACACCCCATGGTTCCTGTGTCCCCCAATGAAGAGATAGAGAAAGCTTTTCGCCTGTTGCAATGATCAAGCCAATCACCTCATTTAAACCCTATAGAGCACCTTTGGGATGAGTTAGGGCTAACAATTGGGGCCTGTCCCCATAGCAATAAGGATGAATGGAGCAAGATCCCTCAGGAAGTCTTGACAAAAATAGTAAGTTATGGCATTGTAAACAATAATTCACTCAATGTTCTGATCACTAAATAGTATATGTAAAACTTTTGGCAGTCAGTTTTTTTACGGTCGCGTATGTATGTATGAATGAATGAATGAATGAATGAATGAATGAATGAATGAATGAATGAATGTATGTATGTATGTATATGTATGTATGTATGTCTATATCTCTATCTATATCTCTATATTATCTATCTATCTATATATATCTATCTACTAGATGGTGGCCCGATTCGAATGCATCGGGTATTCTAGAATATGCATGTCCATTACATCCAGTATATTGCCCAGCCACGTAGTATATTGCCCAGCCACATAGTATATTGCCCAGCCACATAGTATATTGCCCAGCCACATAGTATATTGCCCAGCCACATAGTATATTGCCCAGCCACATAGTATATTGCCCAGCCACATAGTATATTGCCCAGCCACATAGTATATTGCCCAGCCACATAGTATATTGCCCAGCCACATAGTATATTGCCCAGCCACATAGTATATTGCCCAGCCACATAGTATATTGCCCAGCCACATAGTATATTGCCCAGCCACATAGTATATTGCCCAGCCACATAGTATATTGCCCAGCCACATAGTATATTGCCCAGCCACATAGTATATTGCCCAGCCACATAGTATATTGCCCAGCCACATAGTATATTGCCCAGCCACATAGTATATTGCCCAGCCACATAGTATATTGCCCAGCCACATAGTATATTGCCCAGCCACATAGTATATTGCCCAGCCACATAGTATATTGCCCAGCCACATAGTATATTGCCCAGCCACATAGTATATTGCCCAGCCACATAGTATATTGCCCAGCCACATAGTATATTGCCCAGCCACATAGTATATTGCCCAGCCACATAGTATATTGCCCAGCCACATAGTATATTGCCCAGCCACATAGTATATTGCCCAGCCACATAGTATATTGCCCAGCCACATAGTATATTGCCCAGCCACATAGTATATTGCCCAGCCACATAGTATATTGCCCAGCCACATAGTATATTGCCCAGCCACATAGTATATTGCCCAGCCACATAGTATATTGCCCAGCCACATAGTATATTGCCCAGCCACATAGTATATTGCCCAGCCACATAGTATATTGCACAGCCACATAGTATATTGCACAGCCACATAGTATATTGCACAGCCACATAGTATATTGCACAGCCACATAGTATATTGCACAGCCGCGTAGTATACAGCAGAGCCACGTAGTATATTGCCCAGCCACGTAGTATATTGCCCAGCTACGTAGTATATTGCCCAGCCACGTAGTATATTGCCCAGCCACGTAGTATATTGCCCAGCCACGTAGTATATTGCCCAGCCACGTAGTATATAGCACAGCAACATAGTATATTGCCCAGGCACGTAGTATATTGCCCAGGCACGTAGTATATTGCCCAGCCACGTAGTATATTGCCCAGCCACGTAGTATATTGCCCAGCCACGTAGTATATTGCCCAGCCACGTAGTATATTGCCCAGCCACGTAGTATATTGCCCAGCCACGTAGTATATTGCCCAGCCACGTAGTATATTGCCCAGCCACGTAGTATATTGCCCAGCCACGTAGAATATTGCCCAGCCACGTAGAATATTGCCCAGCCACGTTTTATATTGCCCAGCCACGTAGTATATTGCACAGCCGCGTAGTATACAGCACAGAGCCACGTAGTATATTGCCCAGCCACGTAGTGTATTGCACAGCAACATAGTATACAGCACAGAGCCACGCAGCATACAGCACAGACACTTAATATATTGCCCAGCCACGTAGTATATTGCCCAGTCACGTAGTATACAGCACAGTCACGTAGTATATTGCCGAGCCACGTATGTAACAGGTTAAAAAAATAAAAAATGAACATACCATCCGAAGAGCCCGTTGTAGTTCCGGCGCTTGTGTGCGGTGTCCGGTCCCAGGATTGGTATGAGCGCAGGACCTGTGATGACGTTGCGGTCACATGACCGTGACATCATGGAAGGTTCTTCTCCCATAGCATCTTTGGAAGCGGAACCTGCCGCTTGCAGTGCAGAGGAGAGGACATGACGGCGGAGGGGGAGAATAACGTTTTTTTTTTTTAATTATTATTATTATTTTTACTATTAGATCGTTTTACTATTGATGCTGCATATGCAGCATCAATAGCAAAAAGTTGCTCACACAGGGTTAATAGCTGCGTAACCGGAGTGCGTTACACTGCGCTCCGGTAACGCTGGCATTAACCCTGTGTGAGGGCGGACTGGATGACTGGAGGGGAGTATGGAGCGGGCACTGACTGACTGCGGGGAGGAAAGAGCGGCCATATTGCCGCCGGACTGCGGGCATTGCTGATTGGTCGTGGGTGTTTTGCCACGACCAATCAGCGACTTGGATTCCATGACAGACAGAGGCCGCGACCCATGAATATCTGTGACAGAAAGACAGACAGACAGAAAGACGGAAGTGACCCTTAGACAATTATATAGTAGAGATATCTATATCTATATATCTCTCTCTCTCTCTCTATATATATATATATATATCTATATATCTATCTATATACACATACATTAGATGGTGGCCCCGATTCTAACGCATCGGGTATTCTAGAATATGCACTCCTCCCACTGACCTTGCAGGTGGCGGTAATCATAAATTGAAGGCTTAGCCCAGAGTGACATGTTTTGTCCAGAGTTGTAGGTTGGTGGCCCAGAAGTGGCATGTATGGTAGAGTAGGACCCATCAGAGGGAGATCACCTTGCCATGGTTGATGGCCACACATGAATTGGCCAATTTATGCGCTAAGAATCTTCATTTCATCTATAACTAAGTTTTATGAAAAAAAAAATTTTGAAAAAATTTTTTGTGAAAAAATATTTTTGAGAAGTATATTTCATATTGAATTTTTGTCAGTTTTCACATGGCCTAGATTCATGTACATGTGCTGCTTTGTTCTCTTTTATCTATATGATGCAGCTTGCACGTGTTCACATTAGGAGTGCTGGTTGGCTTTTTCTCGCTCTCTCTCTATTTATATCTCTATCTATCTATCTAAAAAAGATAAGATGGAGGCAGCACACCATTCGTAGTGAAAAAGAGCTTATTTAATCAGCCCAGAAAGCGACGTTTCGGTCCCAACAGGAACCTTTCTCCTGTTGGGACCGAAACGTCGCTTTCTGGGCTGATTAAATAAGCTCTTTCACTACGAACGGTGTGCTGCCTCCATCTTTTCTTTTTTATAATTGAGGTTTGGTATTTGCCTGGGGGGGGCTCTGCACCCAGACCTTTTTCTTTGTGCTGCTCTAATTCTCTTTTTTACTATCCATCTATATACTAGATCAGAGGTCCCAACTGCAGGCCTCGAGGGCCGCGAACAGTGCAGGTTTTCAGGATTTCCTTAGTATTGCACAGGGGTTGGAATCATCACCTGTGCAGATGATCACATTACCAACGATGCAATACTAAAGAAATCCTGAAAACCTACACTGTTGGCGGCCCTCGAGGCCTGGAGTTGGGGACCCCTGTACTAGATGGTGGCCCGATTGTAACGCATCGGGTATTCTCGAATATGCATGTCCACGTAGTATATTGCCCAGCCATGTAGTATATTGCCCAGCTACGTAGTATACAGCACAGAGCCACGTAGTATATTGCCCAGTAACGTAGTATATTGCCCAGCCACATAGTATACAGCACAGAGCCACATAGTATACAGCACAGAGCCACGTAGTATACAGCACAGAGCCACGTAGTATACAGCACAGAGCCACGTAGTATACAGCACAGAGCCACGTAGTATACAGCACAGAGCCACGTAGTATACAGCACAGAGCCACGTAGTATACAGCACAGAGCCACGTAGTATACAGCACAGAGCCACGTAGTATACAGCACAGAGCCACGTAGTATACAGCACAGAGCCACGTAGTATACAGCACAGAGCCACGTAGTATACAGCACAGAGCCACGTAGTATACAGCACAGAGCCACGTAGTATACAGCACAGAGCCACGTAGTATACAGCACAGAGCCACGTAGTATACAGCACAGAGCCACGTAGTATACAGCACAGAGCCACGTAGTATACAGCACAGAGCCACGTAGTATACAGCACAGAGCCACGTAGTATACAGCACAGAGCCACGTAGTATACAGCAGAGCCACGTAGTATACAGCACAGAGCCACATAGTATACAGCACAGAGCCACGTAGTATACAGCACAGAGCCACGTAGTATACAGCGCAGAGCCACGTAGTATACAGCGCAGAGCCACGTAGTATACAGCGCAGAGCCACGTAGTATACAGCACAGAGCCACGTAGTATACAGCACAGAGCCACGTAGTATACAGCACAGAGCCACGTAGTATACAGCACAGAGCCACGTAGTATACAGCACAGAGCCACGTAGTATACAGCACAGAGCCACGTAGTATACAGCACAGAGCCACGTAGTATACAGCACAGAGCCACGTAGTATACAGCACAGAGCCACGTAGTATACAGCACAGAGCCACGTAGTATACAGCACAGAGCCACGTAGTATACAGCACAGAGCCATGTAGTATATTGCCCAGCCACGTATGTAACAGGTTAAAAAATAAACATACCTTCTGAAAGGCACTTGTAGTGCTGTCGCCTGTGTGCGGTGCATGCGGCAGCTTCCGGTCCCAGGCTTGGTATGAGCGCAGGACCTGTGATGACATCGCGGTCACATGACTGACGTCATGGCAGGTCCTTCTCGCATAGCATCCTTAGCACCGGAACCTTGCCAAACTAAACAGAAGAAAAAAATGAAGGCAGCACTCCAATTGTTTCAGGTGGAAAAAAGTGAAAAAAAACTTTCTTCTGCCCCACTCATCCTGGGAAACGTTTCGGCTCCTCCTGAGCCTTTGTCAAGCTCTTGACAAAGGCTCAGGAGGAGCCAAAATGTTGCCCAGGATGAGTGGGGCAGAATAAAGTCTTTTCACTTTTTTCAACCTGAAACAATTGGAGTGCTGCCATCATCTTTTTCATCTATCTATTCATTGGTCGCGGCCTCTGTCTGTGATGGAAATCCAAGTCACTGATTTGTCTCGCCAGCTGCCTGTCATGGCTGCAGCTACCAATCAGCGACGGCCACAGTCCGATTAGTCCCTCCATACTCCTCCGCAGTCAGTGCCCGGCGCTCGCTCCATACTCCCCGCAGTTAGCGCCCGCTCCATACTCCCCTCCGGTCACCGCTCACATCAATAGTGGCAGCATCAATAGTAAAAGGTTGGTCACACAGGGTTAATAGCGGCGGTAACGGAGTGAGTTCCCCGCAGCATAACGCGGTCCGTTACCGCTGGCATTAACCCTATGTGACCAAGTTTTTACTATTGATGCCGCCTATGCAGCCTTAAAAATAATAAAAATAAAAAAAATAAAAAACCTGCTATTCTCACCTTCGGTAGTCCTACGATGCGCTCGCGCCTGCCGCCAGCTTCCGGTCCCAGAGATGCCTGAGGAAGGTAACAAACCGAAACGCGCGTCGGGGTGGATGGGTGTCCCTGTAATACTTACCATCGGCATCAGGTAATGTGCATGGTTCACTGCAGCTATTGTGTTCTCTGCTACTACCGAGTGATTATATGTAATGGCCATATTGCCCTATATTCATATGGGAGGTCACCGCTAGTATATTGTAATTGTGCACGCTAGTAATTACCTGTATGCTATTTTGTTTTGGGGATACACCCTACCTTGGGCTTTGCATGGTGCTGGTGACATCCGTTGTCATCTTTTTAGCCCGGTTGTGTACTGTTTGTCTGGCTTTTTATCATGTTCATTATAATAAAATGATTGTTATTGGACTTTATGACTGCTTGGTGTTTGCTTCTAGATTGGTCTAATCATACGATACAGTTGTCCATACGTCCATGCATAGGTGGTGGTGTGATAGATGGGGATGTCAAAGTGGGAAAATTATATTATTATATATATATGTATAAATATATATATATATATATATATATATATATATATATATATATATATATATATATATATATATATACATACACATACATACATATGTTCAGTGTTTTATACAGTTGATCTCCACCATTGATAATGCTTATTGGAATTTTGATATGTCAAAATCAAAGTAGAAAATGAATTTACAGGCTGATCCAACTTCAGTAGAATGCCTCAAGACAAGGAAATGATGCTCAGCAGTGTGTGTGGCCTCCATGTGCCTGTATGACCTCCCTACAAAGCCTGGGCATGCTCCTGATGAGGCGGCAGATGGTCTCCTGAGGGATCTCCTCCCAGACCTGGACTAAAGCATCCGTCAACTCATGGACAGTCTGTGGTGCAATGTGACGTTGGTGGATGGTGAGAGACATGATGTCCCAGATGGGTTCAATCGGATAGGTCAGAGGCCCGGCGCCTTCGCACTGCAGTACTTTGCTCTGCCCTCAACAGGGCAGAAAGTACGCCTGCGCAGGAGCCGCGACAGGAAGCAAAGAAGAGGACGGCATCGTATGAAGATGGGAGGTGCCGGACACGGACCTGCGACGCCCATTGGATCGGACCGCCCCGAGACCGACCCTGGGTGAGTATAATCTAACTTGTTTTCTTATCTTTCAGGTTACATGGGGGAGGGGGTTTAATGGGTTTCACATGTCTGACCACCAAGTCTCCTGACCTACTGCAAAAAAACCCTTAAAAAGCCAATTTGTCAGGCACATCAGTGCAAGTTTTTTAAACCATTCAATGGCCAATACATATTGGCTAGTGTATAATCTGCAGTATGCCCTGACAACCTTAGGCCATGTTCACACGATCCTTTTTTTCATGCGGAATTGCCGCGATTTTCCCGCTGCGGGTCCGCAGCTGTTTTCCATGCAGGGTACATTACATTGTACCCTATGGAAAACAGGAACTGCTGTGCCCACAATGCGGAAAATCAAAAAAAAAAAGCCGCGCTGAATAGCTGTGGGAAAAAAGAAGTACCATGTCACTTCTTTTTTCGGAGCCGCAGCGGTTCTGCACCCATTGACCTCCATTGTGAGGTCAAACCCGCAGTAAAACCCGCAGATGAAAAAAATATCTGCGGGTTTTACTGCGGTTTGTGGTGCAGAACCGCTGCAGCAGGAAGTGCGGGGAAGCGGGCGGAAGTGCGTGGGCGGAGTGTGGCTGCCCCCCCGTGCTCCGATCCCGCCCCCCCGTGCTCCAATCCCACCGCCCCGTGCTCCGATGCCCCCCCGTGCCCTAATCTCCCCCCCCCCCTTATACTTACCCGGCGTCCCGGTGTCCGTCCGGCCGTCTTCTCCCTGGGCGCCGTCATCTTGCAAAATGGCGGGCGCATGCGCAGTGCGCCCGCCGAATCTGCCGGCTGGCAGATTCGTTCCAAAGTGCATGTTGATCACTGAGATATAATCTATCTCAGTGATCAAAATAAAAAAAAAATAGTAAATGACACCCCCCCCCCCTTTGTCACCCCCATAGGTAGGGACAATAAAAAAAAAAATTAAGAATTTTTATTTTTTTTCCACTAAGGTTAGAATAGGGTTAGGGTTAGGGTTAGGGTTAGGGGTAGGGTTAGGGGTAGGGTTAGGGGTAGGGTTAGGGGTAGGGTTAGGGGTAGGGTTAGGGGTAGGGTTAGGGGTAGGGTTAGGGGTAGGGTTAGGGGTAGGCTTAGGGTATTTTCAGCCATTTTAACCCTAAAAAACTTCCTAGAAAACACAGACTCTGCATAGAAAACTGCATAAAAAAAAAGGATCAAAAAAAGGATCAAAAAACGCATCAAAAAAGGACAAAAAAAGGACCAAAAAAAGGACCTGCGTTTTCTGCCAAGAGCTGCAATTTTTAAAAAACAGTCCTGAAAAAAAAAGGATGGAAATCAGGAACGTGTGAACATACCCTTAAGGAGATTTTTCTGCTCAAGAGAATGAGATTTTGAAAATGAAATTAAAAAGAAATTACAAGAAGTCTTCCATGTTGAACATGACCTAACAAGGAAAGCTATTTCCAAGAAAACATTATGTTTTTTCTATTCCACTTAAAATTAGAATGGTCAAGAAAAAAAGATCTTATGACTAATAACAGTTTACAGTATGTACACAAACAAAAAAAAAAAAAAACAACACATCCAACTAAGTCTCACCTGACTTTGCCTTCATACTGTCCATAGAACAAATGCTGTCGGCTCATCCACTCTGACATGACAAACTCTAGAGCTGGTTTACCAGTAGGGCCAGGAAGACTGCAAAGGAATTCAAGCAATGGCTCCAATTGTGAGTTTGCAAGGTGTGCAAACACCATGATCAAGGACTAGGGGAAAAAGTTAATTAGAAAAGAATCTTGATTTAAAAGGGGTGTCCAGGCTTGGGACAAAAGTGTGTAGTTACTGTATGAGACTGCCAAAAGATTACAGAATGCAGTACACAGATGCGTGCGAGTGCCCAGTACTGCTGACACGAGTAGGTGGTCACGTGGCAGCATGTCAACAATTTGCATACCTGAGGTCATGTGCCAGTTGGACATGTAATGCTTCACTCAAGAGGGAATTTAGAGAAGCTGGATGAAACTAGTTGGCATGGGACCGCCTGCTGCCACCAGCAATATTAGGGAATCATATCAACGTGAGCATCGCGCGCTGTCAATTTGGGAGTCTGCAGTTACAGGTTAACTACAGACTTATCCCAAACCTGAGTAATGTTCAAACACCGCACACTCTTGATAGATGCTTGTGAAGACTATTATACAGATGTAGATGCAGTGATAACACAATTCATAAATAAGGAATTGATGCAGGAATAGAGAAAATGGTGAGGCGACAAGAACATAATGTTTCGACCCTCGTAGTGTCTTATTCATATAGTCGCTGTTGGCAAAGTTCACTGAACGGTATAAAGGATATCCTGCTTGCAAAAGGACACCTGGGTGCTGGGTAGGTCTGGCGCACCTGCGACTTGGATTGTAGGCTGCAATCCAAGGTGCAGGTGCGCCTGACCTACCCAGGTGTCCTTTTGCAAGCAGGATATCCCTGCACCAATTCCTTTTTCATGAATTGTGTTATCGCTGCATCTACATCTGTATAATAAAGTCCTCACAAGCATCTATCAAGAGTGTGCGGTGACTGAACATTACTCTATGACGGGGATTGCCATCCCACTTCACCAGTGCCTCGGATCTCAGCAAGAGTGCTCGCCACACTACCCTTTAATCTCAAACCTGGACAACTCCTTTAATAATGGCAAATAGATTAAAGGGAACCTGTCACCCCGTTTTTTGAGATTGAGCTATAAATACTGTTAAATAGGGCCTGCGCTGTGTGTTACTATAGTGTATGTAGTGTACCCTGATTCCCCACCTATGCTGAGAAATACATTACCAAAGTCGCCGTTTTCGCCTGTCAATCAGGCTGGTCTGGTCAGGTGGGCGTGTTCACAGCGCTCTTTTCTTCCCCAGCTTTCCGTTGGTGGCGTAGTGGTGTGCGCATGTCCAGAGTTCCGACTTCCCTGCGCCCACGTGAAGACACAGCGCGCGATCTGCGCTGTAATCCCTTGCATCGGTGGGGGCGGCCATCTTCCTGGGGCCGCGCGTGCGCAGATGGAGTACTCTGCTGCACGGGGCTTCAGGAAAATGGCCGCGGGCAGCCGCGCGTGCGCATTAGAGATCGCGGCGGCCATTTTCACAAAGCCGAGATGCAAACTCGGCTTTGGGAAAATGGCCGCCGCGATCTCTAATGCGCACGCGCGGCTGCCCGCGGCCATTTTCCTGAAGCCCCGTGCAGCAGAGTACTCCATCTGCGCACGCGCGGCCCCAGGAAGATGGCCGCCCCCACCGATGCAAGGGATTACAGCGCAGATCGCACGCTGTGTCTTCACGTGGGCGCAGGGAAGTCGGAACTCTGGACATGCGCACACCACTACGCCACCAACGGAAAGCTGGGGAAGAAAAGAGCGCTGTGAACACGCCCACCTGACCAGACCAGCCTGATTGACAGGCGAAAACGGCGACTTTGGTAATGTATTTCTCAGCATAGGTGGGGAATCAGGGTACACTACATACACTATAGTAACACACAGCGCAGGCCCTATTTAACAGTATTTATAGCTCAATCTCAAAAAACGGGGTGACAGGTTCCCTTTAAATGTTTGTAATGATCATAATGTTTTTGTATTAATACCTGCATGACACTGAGCGTCTCTGCCTGCTGCATCTTGCTGAGAATTGCTCTCAAAATCTGGTCCAAGTTTTCACCCAACTCACGACCAGCCTTAGAAATAAGTGTAGATACAAGACGTCCCACAAATGCCGCCGTGAATTCAGACGTTCGAGGGTCAAGAAGCTGGCTAACTACTTGCATTACATACCAAAGACCACTGTGTCCCTGGTCATCATGCCACTGCGCAATTTGTTCCAGTGCAACTGAAACATAGGCACGAAGACACTCGCCACCATTCTGGGAAGAAATTAAAGTCGACATACAACTGATTAGCAACTCGCTAGAAGTATTAAAAAAAAAGCACCAAGAACAAAAGCACAACAAAATACTAAGATTACCTGCATGATTGCATTGTCATCTGTGCGCAGGGTACACTGAGCTACTGCAGGGAAAGCTTGACAGATAAGAAGTTCTGAAAGAGGTGGCTTTGTGTTCCTCACAACGGTGGTCAAAATATCGATTGAAGTCTGTAACGGTTAGTACAAAACACTTGATTAAATTAAATGAAAACTGCATAAACTCTACAGATTTCAGAAACATTTCAATGACACTGAATGTACACATCTGCATTAATATTCGATCACAGGCACAACCTGAAGCTCCTGGCCTACCATTCTATCTGTAAGATGGTCCAACATCTAAAAATCCTTCTGTTGGCTTTAATTTTCTACTGTAGTTATGACAGAGCGCTTCCTCTTCCGTCTCAGGTGCTGCTTTCTTACATGCTCTCTTTGGCCTCATTTACATGGCCACGTTTCAAATATGTGTGGCATCAGTGCTATTCAGATGTCTATTTTCTTTCCAAGCAGCACAGATGACAAGGGCCAATACCAGCCTGAGTCTGTGAAAAGACATGCAGGACACGGATGGCAATGTGCCAGTTAGTTTAGAAGGGGGCATTGTCTTTTCTAGACTAGTCATCTCACTAGCCAGGTCACCAAGCCCCTGTGGATGCAATAATATAATTAGACCTACCAGTAATCCCTTTTCTAGAAACTCTCAAAAACTGCACCACAGGAGGTTGCCTCCCCACCCCAATAGGGACAGGAAAAACAAAAAGGTTAAATAGCCCCTCCCTAGCTCCTATGCTCAGTGTTTTGCCAAAGGACCACACCAGTATGAATGCTTCAAATATTTAGGATCAAGGAATAATGGAATACATTAACACTTAAAGGCAGGAACCCCCGTCCTGTCACGGAGGGTTCCTAGAAAAGGAATTACCAGTAAGTATAATTCTATTTTTTCAAATCACTCTCCAAGACCGGATCACCGGAGGAATACCAAATAATATCAGGGAGGGATGATTGATTGATTGATTGATTGATTGAAGGACATCCTCTCAAACGTTAAGGCTTTATTGGACATTTAATCTAATCTAATATGTTTATTTTGGCCCTTCTTGGATGTACCCAGGAGGCTGCAGTGGTGAACCTCCTTATCCACCGATGATTTGCCAAATTTTGTTTGAAAAAACAGGATTTTTGGTTGCTTACCGTAAAATCTGTTTCTTGGAGCCTCCATTGGGGGACACAGGAACCATGGGGTGTATGCTGCTGCCACTAGGAGGCTGACACTATGCAAATAAAAAAATTAGCTCCTCCTCTGCAGTGTACACCCCACCGACTGGCATTAAACTCTTCAGTTAGTGAGAAAGCAGTAGGAGAAAGAACAAGGTTGAAAAACCATAACCACAAACTTGAGAACTGTAAACGTGAGAACAGTCAGAGAACATATAACAAAAACATTGGGAGGGTGCTGTGTCCCCCAATGGAGGCTCCAAGAAACAGATTTTACGGTAAGCAACCAAAAATCCTGTTTTCTTTATCGCCTCTCATTGGGGGACACAGGAACCATGGGACGTCCCAAAGCAGTCCCAAGGGCGGGAAAACAGACTTCCATCAGGTCAGAGGACTCACCACTGCCGCCTGCAGGATCCTTCTGCCTAGGCTGGCGTCCGCCGATGCGTAGGTATGGACCTTGTAAAATTTGGCGAACGTGTGGATGGAAGACCAAGTTGCCGCTTTGCAAAGCTGTAGGGCGGAAGCCCTGTGGTGCACCGCCCAGGAGGCGCCGACTGCCCGGGTAGAGTGAGCCTTAATCCCAGGAGGGGGCACTCTGTTCTTGACCCGGTAAGCCTCCAAAATTGCCGTTCTGATCCAGCGAGCAATAGTCGCTTTAGAAGCCGGCTGGCCTCTGCGCGTGCCATCAGGAATGACGAAAAATGAATCCGTCTTCCGGAAAGAGGATGTTCTATCCAGATAAATCCTCACTGCCCTGACTAGGTCCAGCTTGTTCAACGATCGCTCCAGAGGATGAGTCGGAGCTGGACAAAAGGAAGGTAGAACGATGTCCTCGTTGAGGTGGAAGGTGGAAACCACCTTAGGAAGAAAAGAAGGTGGAGGTCGGAAGACCACCTTGTCCTGGTGAATGACCAAAAACGGAGGGCGGCAAGACAGTGCCGCCAGCTCGGAAACGCGGCGAATGGACGTGATGGCCACAAGAAAGGCCACCTTCCAAGATAAAACTGATAGAGGAATCTCCCTAAGAGGTTCAAAGGGAGAAACCTTCAGAACGTCCAGTACCAGGTTTAGGTCCCATGCCTCCACAGGGGCCCTGTACGGCGGGACGGCGTGGGCTACCCCCTGAAAGAAGGTCTTAACCTGTGGCCGAGAGGCCAAGGTCTTCTGAAAGAGGATGGAAAGCGCAGAGACCTGACCCTTCAGGGAACTAAGAGCCAGGCCCGAATCCAGTCCTGCCTGAAGGAAGGCCAAAAGAGAAGGCAGGGAAAAAACCATAGGCGGCACGCGGTTGGACTCGCACCAACGGAAGTAGGCCTTCCAGGTGCGGTAGTAGATCCTGGAAGACGAAGGCTTCCGAGCCTGAATCATGGTGTGAATGACCCGGTCCGAAAGGCCGGACGCTCTTAGAACCGCGGTCTCAACAGCCACGCCGTTAAACTGAGCGACCGAGAATTCGGGTGGCAGATAGGACCCTGGGACAGCAGATCGGGCCTGTCTGGAAGGCGCCAGGGAGCGTCCGCGAGAAGGTTGACGAGCTCCGCGAACCAAGCTCTCCTGGGCCAATCCGGGGCGATCAGGATGACCGGCACCCCTTCCGCTTTGATCTTCTTCAACAGTTTGGGAAGTAATGGAAGGGGTGGGAACAGATAGGGCATCTCGAACTGTGACCAAGGAATGGCCAGAGCATCGACGCCCACTGCGAGAGGATCGCGTGACCTGGAGACGAATTGTGGAACCTTCCTGTTGATCCGAGACGCCGTGAGATCCACATCCGGAGTTCCCCATCGAAGACAAATCTGATGGAAGACCTCCGGATGCAGGGACCATTCCCCCGCCGCGAGACCCTCGCGGCTGAGGAAGTCGGCGGCCCAGTTTTCTACGCCGGGGATATGCACCGCGGATATCACCGGAACCGTTGCCTCTGCCCAAAGGAGGATCTTGGACACCTCGGCAAGGGCCAAGGAGCTCCGAGTCCCCCCCTGATGGTTGACATATGCCACAGCCGTGGCATTGTCCGTCTGGATCCGGACTGGAAGGCCCCTGAGAATCCTTTCCCAATGGCGGAAGGACAGAAAGATGGCCCGAATTTCGAGGACGTTGATCGGCAGCGCGGACTCCTGTAGCGACCAACGGCCCTGAACCGTCAGGTGGCGAAAAACCGCACCCCAGCCGATCAGGCTGGCATCCGTTGTCACCACCTGCCAGTGAACCGGAAGGAAGGACCTGCCCTGGGAGATGAGAGGAGACGTCAGCCACCAGTTGAGAGACCGCTTGACCCGAAAGGAGAGTCTGATCGGCCGATCCAGGGAGAAGACCGACCTGTCCCACTGAGACAGAATGGCTTGCTGAAGGGGTCGAGAATGGAATTGGGCGAAGGGAATCGCTTCCAAGGTAGCTACCATCCTCCCCAGAACCTTCATGGCCGATCGGAGGGAGGGAGGCCGAGGACCCTGGAGCAAGAGAATGTCCCGACAAAGGGTGGATCTCTTGTCCTTGGGAAGGAAGACTCTGGACTGACGAGTGTCGAAGAGCATGCCCAGAAAGATGATGCGCTGAGAAGGAATAAGGCAGGACTTCTTCCGGTTGACCAGCCATCCGAAACGGGATAAGGTGTCGAGAACAATGGACAAGCTTTCGTGGGCCTGAGCAAAGGACGGAGCCTTGATGAGGATGTCGTCGAGGTATGGAAACAGAACCAAGCCTCTGACTCTCAAAATGGCCATCAGCGCCGCCATGATTTTCGTGAACACCCTTGGCGCGGTTGCGAGACCGAACGGCAGGGCGACGAACTGAAAATGATCTTGTTGCACTGCGAAGCGCAGGAAACGGTGATGTCCGGGAAATATTGGAACATGTAGGTAGGCGTCCTGGATATCTATAGAGCATAGAAATTCCTGAGCCTCCATGGAAGCAATTACTGAACGAAGGGATTCCATCCTGAAGTGTCTCAGGCGAACCCTCCTGTTCAACAATTTTAGGTCCAGAATGGGACGAACCTTGCCGTCTTTTTTCGGTACCACAAAGAGGTTCGAGTAGAAACCCGTGTACCGTTCCTTTTCTGGGACGGGAACGATTACCCCGGATTTGAGCAGAGAAGCGATGGCTGCGAAGAAGCCCGGAACCAAAGCGGGATCTTTTGGAGGACGAGATTGGAAGAAACGATCTCTGGGTCGGGAGGCGAACTCTATTTTGTATCCCGAAGACACAACTTCCCTGACCCATGCATCCTCTACTGCGGAAATCCAGACGTCCCTGAAACGGAGAAGACGGCCCCCCAACCTGGGAGTTGGGCTGGAGTCTTGCCGAGAGTCATGCGGAAGTGGATCTTCCAGTCCTGGGCCTGGACGATCTACCCTGGGAATAGCGAGGACGCCAGGACGGAGTGGGCCTGAAGGACACCGCCTTCTTCTCTTGACGTGCCTGTGGCCTCTGTTGCTGCTGGGAAAAGGAGTTTGACGCAGCGAAGCGACGAAAAGGCCGGAACGAGCGAAACTGCCGTCTAGGAGGAGGGCGACGAGGTTTAGCCTGGGGGAGAAGGGAACTTGTGCCCCCAGTGGCGTCCTTAATGATCTGGTCCAGCTGGGAACCAAAGAGACGAGAGCCCTGGAAGGGCAGACTAGTGAGGGACTTTTTGGAGGACAAGTCCGCCTGCCAGGCCTTGAGCCAAACGGTCCGGCGGATGGCAACGGCATTGCTGGAAGCCTGAGCCGCACAAGACGCGACATCCAGGGAGGCGGAAACCAGGTATTCACCAGCGTGGGAAATCTGGTTGGCAAGTTCCGCTAATTGCGCGGAAGGAGCCCCGTCCAGGATACCTCGCCGCAGATCCTTGGCCCATTTTGAGATGGATTTTGAGGCCCAAGTGGAAGCAAAGGCCGGGCATAGCGCTGCTGAAGCCGCTTCGAAGGCAGATTTTGCGAAGGATTCTATAACTCTGTCGTTAGAGTCCTTCAGAGACGCTCCGCCGGACAGTGGGAGCACCGTGTTGGTGGACAGCCTGGACACAGGTGGATCCACCGAGGGAGAGACCGTCCAATTGGCGGTAAGATCTGGTGAAAAAGGATATAACACCCCCAGGCGTTTTCCCCTCTGAAAACGTCTGGTCGGATTCTCTCTCTCTCTAGTCAGGATTTCCTCGAATTCAGGATGAGGGGCAAAAAATCTTGAAGGTGGTTTGGCCCGTCTAAACGAAACCGCCTGATCTGCGGGTTCCGTAGAGGGATCCTTAATGCCGCAGGTTTGGTTTATAGCCCGAATGAGGTTCTGGACCGACTCACTCATGGTGGCGATTTGGCTAGGATCCAACTCCGACATCTCCTCTGAGGGCGCATCAGATAAAGCCTCGCCTGACTCAGGGGAGGAGGAACGGTGCGACACCAACCGCGGGGGAGGGCCGTGCGGCGAGATGGAACGCGAAGAGGACTCAGACCGACGTTGCTGTCTGGACCTTTTGTGGCTAATCAAGGAGGGCTCAGGCGGCGGTTCCTGCGACCCGCTGGCCACTGCAGGGGTCTGCAGGGGTAACCGATCCAGCGCGGACACCAGGGTTTGAGACACCCGTGTTAAATTGGCCACCGATTCTGACAGAGAAGCGGCCCAGCCTGGGATGGGGGGATCACTCTCGGGCGCAACAGCCGGGGGATCCTGGGCGGTGGGAACAATCGGGTTGCTGCAGGACTGACACAGCGGGGAGGACTGACCTGAGGGAAGTTTGCTGTTACAGGACGAACATGCAAAGTACGTGACTAAGGCAGAAGATGAAGAGGTAGGGGGACGAGAGCGGCCCCCTTTAGAGGTAGACATTTTTAGGGACCCTGAAGATGCCAGTGGGTTAGGGGACAGTGGGCAGAGGGGGGTGTCAGTCTGCAGTGCAGCTACTCACGGACCCGGTCCTGGAAGATGTCCCACTTGTCCTCGGCGGAGAACTTCCCTGAGGTGCTGATTCTGCGATGCTGAGCCACAGAAGATGCGAGTGCTGCTGCTGTGAGAAGCGGTGCACACCGGCCGAGGGACCCACGAGGAAGGGGGTGGAGCCAGACGCAGAGGCGCCGGTGGGCAGGGCGCAGTATGTCGGGCGGGAAAGAAGCCCGCCCGCAGAACCGGAAGTGAGGAGCCGAGAAACCGGAAGTAGGCCCCGGCGTAAGCCGGGACCTAAATTAGAGACCGGCGCCGCCGGAGAAGGGAACCGCGGCGCCGGAGCAGCGCGCCGCAGAGTCCGAGAAGAGCGGCAGTCCGCCAAGGCTGCCCGAACGGAACCGGCGGGGCCGCGGCGCCAGAGGCAGGCCCCGGCAGAAGCCGGGACCCAAACTAGAGGCCGGCGCCGGAGAATCGCGGCGCCGGAGCGTCGCCAGAGGATCGCGGCGCCGGAGCGCCGCCTGAGAATAGCGGCGCCGGAGCGCCGCTGGAGAGTGGCGGCGTCGGAGCGCCGCAGAAAGCAAGCGGCACGGCACCCTGCCAAGGACGCCGTGCAGACACAGGACACACCGCGGCCGCCGAGAAGCGAGACCGCAAAGGGGAGCGGCGCGGCAGCCCGCCAGGCCGAGACTCCACAAGAGAGACACCGTGGCTGTGCGGCCGCCAATGAAGGAGAGCCCCGGAGGAAAATGAGCCACAGCCCCCGTGGCAGTCCCTGGGATCCCCCCCAAAACAAACGCCATGAGGGAGGACCGGGGGACATCTGGAGAAAGGATCCCGGGGGAATGGAGAGCCCGCCAGGGGAAATACTCACCTAAACATCCCACGCCGTTACTAACCTGAGGGGAATGAGACGTCCACGGAGCTGTGATGGACGTCCTCGTCTCCTCCGACCGACAGGCTCTGGTAGGCGAGTGGGTGGGGGACGGAGCCAGGACCGGACTTCTGAGCACGCTTCTGTGCTAGGATCTTGGTCCTGGAGAGGGATCTATGAGGATACGGGGTGGCAGTACACGCCGTACTCATAGTCCGTATTGTGGGACTACAGGCGTGACTGCTCACCCTGTATCCCTCCGGAAAACCTGAAAAGAAACGACGCACATTGAGGTAGATAAGGGTCTAATGAAAGACCCGTGTCCACCTCCTACTGACACTAAGCTAAACTGAAGAGTTTAATGCCAGTCGGTGGGGTGTACACTGCAGAGGAGGAGCTAATTTTTTTATTTGCATAGTGTCAGCCTCCTAGTGGCAGCAGCATACACCCCATGGTTCCTGTGTCCCCCAATGAGAGGCGATAAAGAAAGTAGCTTGAAGGCTGACACCTGGATTTGACAAGTTCTAGATTTTAAGCCTTTTACTAGACCATCTTGTAAGATTATGGCTACACCTACATGAAATGGATCCGGAGGAAAAGATCTGTATCATCAAATAAAGGTCTTCCATATTTTTACGTAGATGGCTTGCTATTTGCTTTCTGCTCATTTGAAGGGTAAGTATGGCCCTTTCCGAGAGACCTTTAGCTTTTTAAGATTGTGGTTTCAGAAGCCAGAACACAGATTCTTGGGGGTTGGATGGCAAATCAGACCTTCGTGTAGAAGGTCATGGATAAGAGAGAGGGTAAGAGGGTCTTCCGATCTCAAGCTGTACAATGTCCTGAACCAGCTTGTCTTCGGTCACAAAAGGTACTACAAGGATTGTCTCGACACTATGTAGTGATGTTTTTCAACATTCTTGGTAGTATAGGAAACAGCGGAAAGGTATAGGCCAACTTGAATTCCCAGGGTTTGGGCAAACGTGTGCACTGCGACACGTGTCATGTGGATTGAGAAAGACGTATCGCATAACTTTTGCGCTTTGACGGCTTGCAAATAAGTCTACTTCTGGATAGCTCCATCTCCTGGTAGCCATATAAAATATCTCGGTATTCAGGCTCCACTCGCCCGGATGTATGTCTTTTCTGCTCAGGAAGTCAAAAACAACCTACAAAAAACAAGATCTCTAAAAAATAACCTTTATTACTTAAAAGTTAAAAAATTAAAAATTTGGAGACAAAAAACACCAGCAGAATTGAAAAAAATAAATCAATAGTGTATACTAATAAACCCTGCAGGTCCACTAATCTGGTACCTGCCTGGCAGTGGAGGTTGGCACCCTAAGTTTCAGAGGTAGGCGCCCCCACTCCGCGGCGGCTTGCCCTGATATTCCTAGAATCAATGTGTCCCAAAACATCCCATGCCTATGTGAAAACACAAAAAATGAAAACAAAAATAGAAAAAAAAACTAATAATGTAGCAGGGATTATTTTTGATATTCGGGGCTATAGTGAATGGCTCGGAGAAAAGGATTTTACGATGAGTACACAAAAATCCCTATTTCTCCTTCGCCTCATTGGGGGACACAGACCGTGGGACGTCCCAAAGCAGTCCCTGGGTGGGGACAACAATAGATCAGGCCCTGTGTAACCGCTACTTACAAGTGCGCCACCGCGGCCTGCAGAGTCCGCCTGCCCAGACTCACATCTGTGGAAGTGTGGGAATTATAGTGCTTCAAGAATGCATGCGGACTGGACGAATCCGCAAGCTTGCAGGCGTGCCTTGCTGACGCCTGGTGCCTAGGACCCTTGATAGACAGGGAGATAGGCTGACATCTAGCACGGAAGGACTCCTGGATGGTGAAAAGAATTCACCATGTTATCATGGTCGATGAAACGGCTAAACCCTTCCTGAAAATGTCAGGAAGCCTTCCTCTACCGTCAGGAAGCCCAAATAAAACGTCCAACCTTCAGAAGGACGCCGTCCTCAAGACGTACCTACTCAGAGCACTCACTTCGTCCAGAATATGGGGGATCTTATTCCATTTTGTGGACTGGAGCCAAAAGAGATGAGGGAAGAACTAAGCCCTCATAACAGTGGTAATACACTACCACCTTGGTAACAAGGGATGGAGATGACCTGAGGACAACCTTGCCTTATTGAAGGTAATAAGGGAAAAAAGTCTGAAAGAGCAGAGAAGCTAGCTCCGAAGACTCGTCAGAGAGAATATCGCAGAGGAGAACGGGACGACTTTCCCTGATAGTAAAGTCTGCCCGGATGAAAAAGGAGCCTACTGTAAGGCTCCTAGGAATAATAAGGTCCCAATGATCTAATGGTATGCGATAGGGAAGAACTACGTGTAAAAACTCCCTGTGAGAAAGTCCCTACTTGCAGTTGTGCTGCGATAAGGCGAGAAGATACTAGCTCCGCAAACAAAAAACGGACGTGCTCAGTGCGGATCTCTGAGGATCACTGGGGCCCCTTTCTGCTTCCGAAAGGCTTTCGGAAGCAGTGGAAGGGGAGTTATGGAAACTGGTACCACGGCAGAACCAGAGCATGGAGAGCGATGGCTCTTGGATCTCGAGGCCGAACCACGAACTCGAGTACATTGGCCTTCAGTCTGGATGTCATCCCACCTACAACTGGAGAGCTCCAGTAAGGACAGATCTGATGGAAGACTTCGGGGAGAAGTTCCCACTGACTTGAGGCGGAACCCTGACGGCTGAATTTGTTTGCCGTTCAGAGTTCTACTTCTGGGATATATACTGCCGAGATCACCGAATAATAGACTTCGGCCCATCAGAGAAAGTGAGGTACCTCGGTCATGGCGCCTGACAGTGGGTACCTGCTAGATGACTGATGTAAGGCACCGCCGTGGCATTATCCAATTGAATTCGGATAGGGTGACCCGCCAGAAGGCAGTGGACCTGCCGTAAGACTACCATTCGGATCTCCAGAACAATGATGGGGAGAAGAAGACTGGCATTGGTAGTTACTAATAACTATTGAACCGGGAGAAAGGCCCTGGATGAAGAAGGAGCTCAGAGACTATTGTCTGAAAGTCTGTTTGACTTGCTGAAAACGAGCGGAGCGAAGGAAACCGCTTCCATTGTCGTCACCATTTTTCCTCAGAACTCTCTTAGCAAATCGAATGAAATGAGGGGGTGAGTAATCAAGTCCTCAGAACTCTCCTTGCGTCCTTACGCGAGGTCCCTGTTGAAGGGCCATGACCTTGTCTCGAGGAAGAATTACCATCCTTCTAGAAGTGTGCAGGATCATCCTCAAAAAGGATATCTGCTGGGCTGGAAATGAGGAGAACTTGTCTAAGTGTAGCTGCCAGCCCAGGAGAGAAGGTATCGCAAGAGATATAGACGACTCAGCGTAGTCCTGGAAGGGCGGCTAGACAGACCAAACAGGGCAGGACGAGCACGCCTCTAGAGTGCAAGAGAAACATGACATCCGCCATGACCCGAGCGAACACTCTGGGTGCGGAAGCAAGGCCGAAGGACAAGGTTGTGACTTGAAAATGCTGCTGACGAATGGAAAGGCGAAGGAATTTTTGCAGAGGGCAAGCAACCCGAATGTCGATGGATGCCGGAAACTGCACCTTTTTCTGTTGAAGTAATGGCTGAGCGGAGGAAATCCATCCAAAGAAGGAGGACCATGTCAAAGGTTGTTAGAAGTTTGAGGTCCAGGGTCGATCTTACTTTTCGTTCCCGTTTGGAACCAAGATCCCTTAAATCTAGACTGTGCTGGTCAATCCTTATACAATCCTTTGTCAGTCTCCCGCTCAAAGGATTTGATTGGCCAGTTGTTGCTGGTGTGAATCAAGGTAGTTAAGGTCTCCAGCCAGGAGACCATTGCTCTAGCAATCCATGCGGCCGCTAGGGAGGATAGAGCGCTGGACCCGAAGCCGCAAGACGGAACGAAACAGATTTGCTATCTGACTGTCCGTGGTATTTTTAATTGATGACCCATCAGGTAGGGATACTGGTAGGTATACCACAGGAGATTATACCCGGTTAATCTGCCCCATGGCAGAATGTGCGGCTGCATCCAGCAGGTCATAGTCTCTTGCCATCTCCTCTTTTCACGGTGCAGAGATAAAAATTAGGAACCCTCGATCCATCAACCTCTTAACAGGGAAGTGGAGAGGAATTGTCCGCCTTCTTGCATCATCCACTAAATAGTGGTGATGCAGAGGGGGGAGCTCGTACGCCAAAAAGGGTGCCTCTATGTTCCACAGAGTACAGGTCTCCAGGTGGACAGGACAGGTTGTCTGGCGTTAGGCCTGGATGCAGAAGAGGAAACATGGAGATGACACTCCGTGTGCTTGTCTGTTGATAGTGTGGGGAGATCGGTGCCCTTTAAAGGACCCGTCGCCCTTAAAAAACAGGCCAGGCATGGCATCCCACGTAGAGGCTTCTGTCCAGTGAATCGCTTATCCAAATTGAATGGCAAATGCTCTCGAGGGAGTTTAGTCTCTGAAGCCCTGGCAAGCTCAGGCAATATCCAATCCATATTCAGAGCCTTGTTGTAATCAAATCATTGGTGAGGGAGCAGGAAACGAAAAACTTCCGTTTTCTAGATGCCTGTATGTTTCTAGATGCCTGCACGTTTCTAGAATACTTGCGGCCCCTGCTAGCCGACGGCTCCCATGTAGGATAGGGACCATGTATATTGGTCCTGCGAGCACTCCAAACACAGAGGGTACACAGAGGGATTCAATCTCTTGGTCAGAGAACCATGGATTGGTCAGTGAAGAAGTCCACTGAGGGGAACTAGAGGATAAAGCTGGGGTCGGCGGCGGAGGGCTCCTCGGACTGATCAAGGGCCTTTAAGACCAGGGAATACTGGCCATGCGCCTTTAAGACCGGGGAATACTGGTCATGCGCCTTTAAGACCAGGGAATACTGGTCGTGCACCTTTAAGACCAGGGAATACTGGTCGTGCACCTTTAAGACCAGGGAATACTGGTCGTGCACCTTTAAGACCAGGGAATACTGGTCGTGCACCTTTAAGACCAGGGAATACTGGTCGTGCACCTTTAAGACCAGAGAATACTGGTCATGCGCCTTTAAGACCAGGGAATACTGGTCGTGCACCTTTAAGACCAGGGAATACTGGTCGTGCACCTTTAAGACCAGAGAATACTGGTCGTGCACCTTTAAGACCAGAGAATACTGGTCATGCACCTTTAAGACCAGAGAATACTGGTCATGCACCTTTAAGACCAGAGAATACTGGTCATGCACCTTTAAGACCAGAGAATACTGGTCATGCGCCTTTAAGACCAGAGAATACTGGTCATGCGCCTTTAAGACCAGAGAATACTGGTCATGCGCCTTTAAGACCAGAGAATACTGGTCATGCGCCTTTAAGACCAGAGAATACTGGTCATGCGCCTTTAAGACCAGAGAATACTGGTCATGCGCCTTTAAGACCAGAGAATACTGGTCATGCGCCTTTAAGACCAGAGAATACTGGTCATGCGCCTTTAAGACCAGAGAATACTGGTCATGCGCCTTTAAGACCAGAGAATACTGGTCATGCGCCTTTAAGACCAGAGAATACTGGTCATGCGCCTTTAAGACCAGAGAATACTGGTCATGCGCCTTTAAGACCAGAGAATACTGGTCATGCGCCTTTAAGACCAGAGAATACTGGTCATGCGCCTTTAAGACCAGAGAATACTGGTCATGCGCCTTTAAGACCAGAGAATACTGGTCATGCGCCTTTAAGACCAGAGAATACTGGTCATGCGCCTTTAAGACCAGAGAATACTGGTCATGCGCCTTTAAGACCAGGGAATACTGGTCATGCGCCTTTAAGACCAGGGAATACTGGTCATGCGCCTTTAAGACCAGGGAATACTGGTCATGCACCTTTAAGACCAGAGAATACTGGTCATGCGCCTTTAAGACCAGAGAATACTGGTCATGCACCTTTAAGACCAGGGAATACTGGTCATGCGCCTTTAAGACCAGGGAATACTGGTCATGCACCTTTAAGACCAGAGAATACTGGTCATGCGCCTTTAAGACCAGAGAATACTGGTCATGCGCCTTTAAGACCAGAGAATACTGGTCATGCACCTTTAAGACCAGGGAATACTGGTCATGCGCCTTTAAGACCAGGGAATACTGGTCATGCGCCTTTAAGACCAGAGAATACTGGTCATGCGCCTTTAAGACCAGGGAATACTGGTCATGCTCCTTTAAGACCAGAGAATACTGGTCATGCACCTTTAAGACCAGAGAATACTGGTCATGCACCTTTAAGACCAGAGAATACTTGTCATGCACCTTTAAGACCAGAGAATACTGGTCATGCGCCTTTAAGACCAGAGAATACTGGTCATGCGCCTTTAAGACCAGAGAATACTGGTCATGCACCTTTAAGACCAGAGAATACTGGTCATGCGCCTTTAAGACCAGAGAATACTGGTCATGCACCTTTAAGACCAGGGAATACTGGTCACGCGCCTTTAAGACCAGGGAATACTGGTCATGCGCCTTTAAGACCAGGAAATACTGGTCATGCACCTTTAAGACCAGGGAATACTGGTCATGCGCCTTTAAGACCAGGGAATACTGGCCATATGCCTTTAAGACCAGGGAATACTGGTCATGTGCCTTTATGACCAGGTACTTCCTTACCCGGGTACTGATGTAGAGTCGATGTGCCCCTTTAATGCAAAAATACTGTCACCCCAGTGTGAGCTGGTCGGGTGGACCAAGATGGCCACCGGGAGTTGCAGAGTTGATAAAATCTCGCAGAGAGCGAGAAGCGCCAATTTGGGGGGCGGAGCCACAGACACGATGTTGAATAGGCCTAAGCCGGGGCCTAAATTTCTGTAGCCGGCGGATGTCACCAGTGGGTCGTTCCAGGCGGGACTTCCAGGATGCGGCCTACAAATCGGCCGAAGCCGGGGCCTAAATTTCTGTAGCCGGCGGACGTCACCAGTGGGTCATTCCAGGCAAGACTTCCAGGATGCGGCCTACAAATTGGCAGAAGCCGGGGACTAAATTTTTGCAGCCATTCAGAGCGTTACCTCAGAGAGGTGGGCCACAGGGAAGTGGCTGAGGCTGCCTGTCAGCATGTGGATATCCCTCTGAAGATGGATCCACTCACCATTGATGCGCGTCCCGGCATGGAGCCGCCGCTGATGTGGGTTTCAGCGCTGTTCTGTGCAGCGTGGATGGTGCAGGGATAAGCCTCAATCCATCATCCGTTTGTTAGGGAGGTGGAGAGGAACCGTCCGCCTCCTTGTGCCATCCGCTTTCACAGTGGTGGGACAGTGGGGGCTGCTCTGATGCCATAGAGAGGGGCCTCTGTACATCCACAGAGTTCAGTCCGGGTGGACAGGGCCAGTTGTCCGGCATTAGGCCTGGCTCCAGGAGAGGATACATGGAGGCGACACTCCATGTGGTCGCCTGCTGCTGGTGTGGGGAGATCGGGACCATGAAAGGAACCGTCGCCCCTGAAGTGAGCTCAGGCATGGCTTCCCACGTCGCAGGAGAGGGTACGGGGAGGAATACTCGCCGTGCTCGCCTGTTCATGGTTCGGGGGAGATCGGAATCTTGAAAGGAACCGTCGCCCCCTTCACTCCGTTAATTAAAAAATAAAAATTTACAGAAAAGTAAACAATAAAATAAAAACGTTGGGGTCTGAAACAGACCCATGTGCCTCCTACAGACACTAAGCAAGAACTGGTTAGCTGAGAGCCAGCAGGGGGGTGTATACTGCAGGGGAGATCACTTTTTTTTGTATCACTTAGTGTCAGCCTCCTATTGGCAGCAGCATACACCCACGGTCTGTGTCCCCCAATGAGGCGAAGGAGAAAAACAGCACTGTGCATAAAAGGAAGGCAAGTTATAATTGCCTGCCTGTTAGTACTTAAGATACTTGGTTTTTGGTAAAGTCCCAGATATAACCTTCAAATACCAAATGTTGGCTAGACCTGTCAGTTTTAGCCGTTGAGCAGGGCACCATAATAAGCAGATCCAGAGATTATAGTTTGTCCTCCAGTTGTGATGGCAATTATCTGCATCACACAACTGTGCTATGGGGGTGCTGGTGGGGTTAAAAAGAGGAAGCTCTCTCCCTCTATCAACCTTCTAGATGCTATGGACAACAGCATTTAGAGGGTTCATCATCCAAAAATGATGCTGGCAACGACCCTGGATGTTGCTGTAAGAGCTTGGCTATCAGTTCAGCTGAGCTCCCATATTGACTTTTTGTATTAGGGCACAGTCATACAGCCGTAAGGATCGAAACGCAGTGTTAAGATTGGCCGCGGTCCTCGAGCTCTCCAGAGCGTGACAGCTGCTTAGAAATATATGAACTCTGTCTGGAGAGCCGCCGGCCAGTCTGTACACTGCGGTCCGATATATACTGCCATCTGACTGCGCCCATAATGAAGCCTTTAGTAGCCTGCTATAATGTTCAGCTGACTTCATGAAGTTTGCTAAATCAGTGTAGCCTGAATACAAACCCACTGTTTAAAGGTTCCAGAAAGCTACCAGCACTTAATATGTGCAATATATTTATGGGAACTCACCCGGCTCTCCGGACACACACAGTTTTTCCCTATCTAATAAGGGTATGTGCAAATGACACCTTCAGAAAAATTTGGCTTTTTTTTTATGAAGTCTTTATTTGTTGTTATTTCAGTGGAAAAGACACCCGGATGTCCGCTTCAGTGCTTTTCCCTTGATTTGTATTGTAAAGTGTAGATCCTCTTCAGGGCAGAAAATACCTAATGAGCTGTTCACTTTTAACAGTTTGAAAATTGGACCGCAATGCATGGACTGGCTGGCAAGTCTCCAGATCCCAACACGACAGTTTCATATATTTTTATGCATCGGTCACGCTCTGGAGTTCTTGAGTCTGAGCACTGTGGTCTGATCTATACGGCCATCTTGGAAAATCTGAAGCAGTTAGATGTGTTGTGTGCACATATCCTAAGGAAAAGCTGTCAATCAGCAGCAGGAGGGCCAGTGTAGTCCTCATAAGTACACTGCTCAAAAAAATAAAGGGAACACTAAAATCTCACATCCTAGATATCACTGAATGCAATATTCCAATTGTAAATCTTTATTTATTACATAGTGGAATGTGTTGAGAACAATAAAACCTAAAAATTATCAACGTAAATCACAACTAATATCCCACGGAGGTCTGGAGTTGGAATGATGCTCAAAATCCAAGTGGAAAATGAAGTTACAGGCTGATCCAACTTCAGTGGAAATGCCTCAAGACAAGGAAATGATGTTCGGTAGTGTGTGGGGACTTCATGTGCCTCTATGACCTCCCTACAATGCCTGGGCATGATCCTAATGAGGCGGCGGATGGTCTCCTGAGAGATGTCCTCCCAGACCTGGATTAGGCTAGGGTCACATTGCGTTAGTGCAATCCGTTTAGCGCTAGCGGATTGCGCTAACGCAATGTTTTCTATGGGGCTGCGGTCGGGGTAACGTCCCCGCTCTCGCAGATCCCCGATCTGCGAGAGCGGGGAATGGACCGCGGGCGCGCCTCGGACGCTGCAAGCAGTATCCGCGGCGCGCCAGGAATCACCGGCGCGTCGCTAGCGCGTGCCGAACATGGCACGCGCTAGTGAAGCGCGTTCCCATTGCCTTCAATGGGCGCGTTAACGGACGCGTTGCACGGCGTTAATTTCGCCGTGCAACGCTGTCCGTTAAACGCGGACCCATAACGCAATGGGAACCCAGCCTTAAAGCATCTGCCAACTCCTGGACAGTCTGTGGTGCAATGTGACGTTGGTGGATGGTGAAAGACATGATGTCCCAGATCTGTTCAAATCAGATTCAGGTCTGGGGAACAGGCGGGCCAGTCCATAGCTTCAATGCCTTCATCTTGCAGGAACTGCTGACACACTCCAGCCACGAGGTCTGGCATTGTCCTGCATTAAGAGGAACCCAGGGCCAACCGCACCAGCATATGGTCTCACAAGGGGTCTGAGGATCTCATCTCGGTACCTAATGGCAGTCAGGCTACCTCTGGCGAGCACATGGAGGGCTGTGCGGCCCTCCAAAGAAATGCCACCCCACACCATTACTGACCCACTGCCAAACCAGTCATGCTGAAGGATGTTGCAGGCAGCAGATCGCTCTCCATGGCATCTCCAGACTCTGTCAGTGTGAACCTTTTTTTTATCTGTGAAGAGCACAGGGTGCCAGTGGCGAATTTGCCAATGCTGGTGTTCTGTGACAATTGCCAACCATCCTGCATGGTGTTGAGCTGTGAGCACAACACCCATCTGTGGACGTCGGGCACTCAGACCATCCTCATGGGGTCAGTTTCTAACCGTTTGTGCAGACACATGCACATTTGTGGCCTGCTGGAGATCATTTGGCAGGGCTTTGGCAGTGCTCCTCCTTGCACAAAGGCTGAGGTTGCAGTCCTGCTGCTGGGTTGTTGCCCTCCTACGGCCCCCCTCCATGTCTCCTGGTGTACTGGCCTTTCTCCTAGTAGCGCCTCTAGCCTCGGGGCACTACGCTGACAGACACAGCAAATCTTCTTGCCACAGCTCGCATTGATGTGCCATCCTGGATGAGCTGCACTACCTGAGCCACTTGTGTGGGTTGTAGAGAGTCGGTCTCATGCTACCACGAGTGTGAAAGCACAACCAACATTCAAAAGTGACCAAAATATCACCCAGAAAGCATTGGTATTGAGATGTGGTCTGTGGTCCCCACCTGCAGAACCACTCCTTTATTGAGTGTGTCTCGATAATTGCCAATAATTTCCAACTGTTGTCTATTCCATTTGCACAACAGCATGTGAAATTGATTGTCAAACAGTGTTGGTTCCTAAGTGGACAGTTTGAATTCACAGAAGTTTGATTTACTTGGAGTTATATTCTAAGTGTTCCCTTTATTTTTTTGAGCAGTGTATATTAGTGTCAGACAGCGCTCTGCAATAAAAAAAAAACAGTTTCAAACAGCATACAACAAAATACATACTGCGCAGAGACCGCTTGGAATTTTCTCAGGAGGAGCCTGCATTATGCTGACAAGAGTTGGAATAAGTCGCATTTGCATGGCATTCTGGCAACCCTCTATCTGAGCCAATTCTTTAAAAATGTCTTGAGCCAAAGATGCAACAACAGGATCTTCAAAAGAAAAACACAAAACATTCTTCTTATATATTCAGCTATTTATCTTTACAAACCATCACAAAAGGTCACGGTTTCTTCCTAGAAGGCACAAGTCTTACCATTGCTGTACTTGAGGAAGATGGCAATAGTAAAAGGGCAGATCTTAGATTCAGCATTTGCTGTGAACACTGGATCCACACTGCAGACAATGCACAGAGTTTCCATTACCAAATTCAAAACTTCCGACGTGAACTGAGCAGCAAGGTGTATAAGTCCATCAACCACACTGGGCAAAAAGGGCTGAAGAACATGGGTACTTTCAGAGATCTTCAGCTGATCACAATACCTGACAAAAGAAACAAATTTTAAATAAAAAAAAATAAAAAAATTACAAAAAAACTTATTGCAAATGGTACAAGGAGAATGAAACGCACCCCCATATAGCTCTGACAGCAGAAATGCGAACGGACGGTGGCTGATTATCATGGAGTCCACTCACTGTAGCCTGGAGAAACTGCTGTATCAAATCTGGAGACATGGCAGCTGTGAATCGACTTGCTGCCCAGAGAGAGCGCCCAAGTAGGAAAGGGGAAACTGGGAGAAAAACAGCATTAGAATGTTACTTTGCCGCTCACTGCAGTCATGATGCAAACAATGAAAAAGTTGCAAGTTGCTTTTTAGGCTATATTCACACTTTGCGGATTTTGCTGCGGATCCGCAGCGGATTTGACCGCTGAGGATCCGCAGCAGTTTCCCATGAGTTTACATTTCAATGTAAACCTATGGGAAACAAAAAACGCTGTGCACATGCTGCAGAAAAATCCGCGCGGAAACGCTGCGGATTACATTCCGCAGCATGTCACTTCTTTTCTGCGGATTTTCAGCTGCTCCAATAGAAAACTGCAGTTGAAAATCCGCAGAAGAAAACGCAGTAAAAACCGCGATAAATCCGCAGTAAAAACCGCGATGGGTTTTCACTGCGGATTTTGCAATTCCGCTGCGGAAAAATCCGCAGTGGAATCTGCAAAGTGTGCACATAGCCTTAAACTGTTTTTTTATCCCATAGGTAATGATTGGAGCTACATTATTACAACTTTCTGTAGTCACGAGGCCCTAATATTAGGGCTACACTCACATATTCTCACTATGTGGTAACAGCGCTTCTACATATCCCAACTATTGAGGTGGCTTTTCACACAATGTACTTTGTCAGTGGTAAATTTAGAATAAAATAATTTACATTTATCAAAGTATCTTACATTTGTTAAAAAGTTTTTACATTTTTTAAGCTAAAAATGCTGCTCAATTAGAGCCCCTATGGACGCTAGTGTCTGTTACATCAAGAGGGATGAAGAGCCAGGAATGGTACTGGATGTTGGGCAGTAGCTCAGCTGTGTAGTTAAGCAGAGCACAACTCCTGTACCAACACTATTACCTGGACGTACCAGTACATCCATTTGTTGGAACAGCTAGACAAATAGAATGTACACGCAAGTATAAAATCGAGAATAGGTAAAGCAAGCTTAAAGCCTTATTACACTGGTAAAAAATTGGGAATGAGCATTCCTAGGAAAGCTCATTTCCCCAATTATAATTGAATATCTAAACAGACAGGCACAGCAAGAACAAGAAATCCTTGCTCGTCATGTGAAATGATTGTTTAGTTAGATTAAAAATCATTCATGTGCTGCCAAGAGCATGTCACCTAAGGCCTTAAAGGGAATCAGTCACATGAAAATACTAGTAGCTTATAGATATGGGGTTAATCTGTTCTGAATCTACCCAGTGTTTGCATTTAGACCCCCATGTCAAGAGGAAGTTAACTTTATTCCTCCCGGCAGCATTCGGCTTCCGATCACGGGGTGTCCTACGCCCGTGTTCAGTCATCGCTCTGTGTATAAAGCCCGATGGCTGAAACTGCGCCCCTGGCACTGACTGACAGCATGATCAGCATTAAGCTGGCCGCCAACTATACACAGAGCAGTGACTGAACCCACACCACACATGACTGGAAGCCAAATATGATGCCAGGAGGAGTCAAGTTAATTTCCTCCCGGCGTCGGGGGTCTAAGTACGGGTTGTGTTCAGGCTTAGAAAACTATTAACCAGAAGATTGACCTCATAGCTGCATATTAATAGCATATTTTCACATGACAGGTTCCCTTTAAATCTCCTCATTCAGCAGATACTCTAGAAAGAAAGGACTTAATTATAATTTGCCCACACATTTGATCACAAAAAAAATCCATGACAAACGTCTAGGAGATGGTAATTGCCTGTAATTACAGATTGGCATTTTGAGCCAGGAGTAGTCATGAAAGGCTGGCGACAACTCACCAAGTGTAAGGGTATGTGCACACTTTCAGGATTTCTTGCCAAAATTTCGTGACAAAAAAACAGACATTTCTGCCAGAAATTCGCATGCGTTTTTTTATGAGGTTTTTTGTGCGCTTTTTCCCAATGCATTAAATAGCGGGAAAAACGCAAAAAATCCGCAAAATTAATGAACATGCTGCTTTTTTTTCCGGAAAAAAACGCATCATGTGCACAAAAATTGCAGAATGCATTCTAAATGATAGGATGCCTATGTATGCGTTTTTATCGTGAAAAACGCAAAAAAAAAAAAAAATCCTGAACGTATGCACATACCCAAATAGTCACCACCCAATAATGCTTCTATCACTCTACATGGGCTGACACGGAGCGCCCAATTAGGAACTGGACTGTGCTAGAATCACCAGTGGCCAAAACTAAATCCTCCAACTAAATGATTTAAGGCAATAAGTGTCTCACACTGTCTGTACTGTCTCATGACCTGTATTTCAGGCTGCTCTTTCAGATCTGGAAACTCCAAGCTAATCAATAAAACATACCTGAGAGGTTGAGATCGGCGAGAATAACTCCAGTCAAAAAGCCAGGCATATCAAATTGAACTCTTCCACGCTGAACACCCTCAGTAAGAATAGACTTCACTGAACCCAAGGCCAGCAAACAAGCTTCATGTATCTTCCACCTAAACGTACAGGATAGTAAAACTGATTGTGTGGTTAAGCTAAAATGCACAATGTCAAGATATATCGTAGTATGAGTGAGTAAAAAAAAAAAATTGTCAAAAAATGTTTCGCAAAAAAGTGAAGGGAGGCGAAACATTTTTGAATAATTAAGTTATCAAAAATAAAATTGGATGTCTCAAAGACAAGCCCTCACCACATTATACCAGCTATCCCTAGCTCCCAGCAGGTGCATGCTCTACACAGTCCACTGTTTATCCAAATACAGTGGGGCAAAAAAGTATTTAGTCAGTCAGCAATAGTGCAAGTTCCACCACTTAAAAAGATGAGAGGCGTCTGTAATTTACATCATAGGTAGACCTCAACTATGGGAGACAAACTGAGAAATAAAAATCCAGAAAATCACATTGTCTGTATTTTTTAACAATTTATTTGCATATTATGGTGGAAAATAAGTATTTGGTCAGAAACAAACAATCAAGATTTCTGGCTCTCACAGACCTGTAACTTCTTCAAGAGTCTCCTCTTTCCTCCACTCATTACCTGTAGTAATGGCACCTGTTTAAACTTGTTATCAGTATAAAAAGACACCTGTGCACACCCTCAAACAGTCTGACTCCAAACTCCACTATGGTGAAGACCAAAGAGCTGTCAAAGGACACCAGAAACAAAATTGTAGCCCTGCACCAGGCTGGGAAGACTGAATCTGCAATAGCCAACCAGCTTGGAGTGAAAAAAATCAACAGTGGGAGCAATAATTAGAAAATGGAAGACATACAAGACCACTGATAATCTCCCTCGATCTGGGGCTCCACGCAAAATCCCACCCCGTGGGGTCAGAATGATCACAAGAACGGTGAGCAAAAATCCCAGAACCACGCGGGGGGACCTAGTGAATGAACTGCAGAGAGCTGGGACCAATGTAACAAGGCCTACCATAAGTAACACACTACGCCACCATGGACTCAGATCCTGCAGTGCCAGACGTGTCCCAATGCTTAAGCCAGTACATGTCCGGGCCCATCTGAAGTTTGCTAGAGAGCATTTGGATGATCCAGAGGAGTTTTGGGAGAATGTCCTATGGTCTGATGAAACCAAACTGGAACTGTTTGGTAGAAACACAACTTGTCGTGTTTGGAGGAAAAAGAATACTGAGTTGCATCCATCAAACACCATACCTACTGTAAAGCATGGTGGTGGAAACATCATGTTTTGGGGCTGTTTCTCTGCAAAGGGGCCAGGACGACTGATCCGGGTACATGAAAGAATGAATGGGGCCATGTATCGTGAGATTTTGAGTGCAAACCTCCTTCCATCAGCAAGGGAATTGAAGATGAAACGTGGCTGGGTCTTTCAACATGACAATGATCCAAAGCACACCGCCAGGGCAACGAAGGAGTGGCTTCGTAAGAAGCATTTCAAGGTCCTGGAGTGGCCTAGCCAGTCTCCAGATCTCAACCCTATAGAAAACCTTTGGAGGGAGTTGAAAGTCCGTGTTGCCAAGCGAAAAGCCAAAAACATCAATGCTCTAGAGGAGATCTGCATGGAGGAATGGGCCAACATACCAACAACAGTGTGTGGCAACCTTGTGAAGACTTACAGAAAACATTTGACCTCTGTCATTGCCAACAAAGGATATATTACAAAGTATTGAGATGAAATTTTGTTTCTGACCAAATACTTATTTTCCACCATAATATGCAAATAAAATGTTAAAAAAACAGACAATGTGATTTTCTGGATTTTTTTTCTCAGTTTGTCTCCCATAGTTGAGTTCTACCTATGATGTAAATTACAGACGCCTCTCATCTTTTTAAGTGGTGGAACTTGCACGATTGCTGACTGACTAAATACTTTTTTGCCCCACTGTATCTGGCATGTGATGCTACATATTTCTTGCTACTTGTACTGCAACAAGCCGAGCCCTTGAGTGTCTACAGAGGTTCTGGCTTCCACCTTTTATGCTTTTTCAATTGAATTGAATGCTTGAACATGTACAAACTGTCCCCATTCATTCATTCAGCAACTTTAATTTACCATCTCTTTTCTTCAGTAAGATCTTGAGAAAAACAGAACACAGCTTCAGACTTAAGACCAATGTCCATTTGCTGTCATTTTCCATCAGAACCCAGTCCAATCTTACATCAGTATCCATCACACTCCTATACTTCCTATCCGTGCATACACGCTTACTGAGTAATTACGGCGGCGTGATGCGTTCAGTGATGTCCCACCCCAATCCGGTCATCATGCTGTTTGTCATCTGATTGACTACCTCCGCTTATTATTGGTTAAAGCCTGGTTTGGCTCGTGTCTCTGTTCTACCTTTCTGTTCGTCACCAATGAAGTGGGCAGATATTACTCTTGATTGGTTGGTGACTGATAAAAAGGGATACTTTCGCAGATGGCATTGTGCCAAAACGCGCGTTGGGGTTTGGCATCCCACACTGTGGGAAGTAAAGTCCATTTTGCGACTGCAATCAATTACAATGATGTTCTTTGTTATCATATTCCTCTCTTTTCAGTGCATGCTTTCTTCCCTCGTGTTCCTCATTACTATATTATGAAACAGCAAGCATTTTCTGTATTTATTAATTTAAGGCTTTTTATCCTTTGTTATTACATACTAGATGGTGGCCCGATTCTAACACATCGGGTATTCTAGAATATGCATGTCCACGTAGTATATTGCACAGCCCACGTAGTAAATTGCACAGCCCACGTAGTAAATTGCCCAGCCACGTAGTATATTGCCCAGCCACGTAGTATATTGCCCAGCCACGTAGTATATTGCGTATATATTGCCCAGCCACGTAGTATATTGCCCAGCCACGTAGTATATTGCCCAGCCACGTAGTATATTGCCCAGCCACGTAGTATATTGCCCAGCCACGTAGTATATTGCCCAGCCACGTAGTATATTGCCCAGCCACGTAGTATATTGCCCAGCCAAGTAGTATATTGCCCAGCCACGTAGTATATTGCCCAGCCACGTAGAATATTGCCCAGCCACGTAGAATATTGCCCTGCCACGTAGAATATTGCCCTGCCACGTAGAATATTGCCCTGCCACGTAGAATATTGCCCAGCCACGTAGAATATTGCCCAGCCACGTAGAATATTGCCCAGCCACGTAGAATATTGCCCAGCCACGTAGAATATTGCACAGCGACATAGTATATTGCACAGCGACGTAGTATGTTGCATAGCGACGTAGTATATTGCACAGCGACGTAGTTTACAGCACAGAGCCACGTAGTATACAACACAGACACGTAGTATACTGCCCAGTCACGTAGTATATTGGCCAGTCACGTAGTATATAGCCCAACTACGTAGTATATTGCCCAGCCACGTATGTAACAGGTTAAAAAATAAACATATACTCACCTTCCGAGGACCCCTAAGGCTATATTCACACTTTGCGGATTTTGCTGCGGATCCGCAGCGGATTTGACCGCTGCGGATCCGCAGCAGTTTCCCATGAGTTTACATTTCAATGTAAACCTATGGGAAACAAAAAACGCTGTGCACATGCTGCAGAAAAATCCGCGCGGAAACGCTGCGGATTACATTCCGCAGCATGTCACTTCTTTTCTGCGGATTTTCAGCTGCTCCAATAGAAAACTGCAGTTGAAAATCCGCAGAAGAAAACGCAGTAAAAACCGCGATAAATCCGCAGTAAAAACCGCGATGGGTTTTCACTGCGGATTTTGCAATTCCGCTGCGGAAAAATCCGCAGTGGAATCTGCAAAGTGTGCACATAGCCTTATAGTCCTGTCGCCTGTGTGCGGTGCACGCGGCAGCTTCCGGTCCCAGGGTTGGTATGAGCGCAGGACCTGTGATGACGTCGCAGTCACATGACCGTGACGTCATGACAGGTCCTTCTCACATAGCATCCTTAGCACCGGAACCTGCCGCTTGCACTGCCGAGGACAGGACGCAACGTCGGAGGGTGAGAATAACCTTTTTTTTTAATTATTATTCTTATTTGTAACATTAGATACGCAGCATCAATAGTAAAAAGTTGGTCACACAGGGTTAATAGCTGCGTAACCGGAGTGCGTTACACCGCGCTCCGGTAACGCTGGCATTAACCCCGCGTGAGGGCTGACAGGAGGGGAGTACTGAGCGGGCACTGACTGCGGGGAGGAAAGAGACTGTGGCCGTCGCTGATTGGTCGTGGCAATGGTCGTGGGTGTTTTGCCACGACCAATCAGCGACTTGGATTCAATGACAGACAGAGGCCGTCATCAAAATTGTGATGGACCTATGAATGATTGTGCCAAAAAACTCCCTCGCTAGCACGCCAATGTTTTGCCTTCTGTGTTCCTAATACATTATAGTTTTTATGAGTGGGGATCTAGGATTCCTTTAGTGTAGGAATATCTCTGTATAGCCTACAGTGGTTTCCCTAGACTGCGGGTAGTGGGAGCTCCCTAGTGGCTACAGGGCTTAACAGGGCCCCTAGGGACAGCCACCGTGGAGTGGGGGCACCACAACGTTTCCCCTATAGGGTGCCAACCCCCGCAGCCAGGCAGGTGTGAGTTTAGTACTCACCAGGGATACCTAGTACACCCCATTTTTAAATTCAGTGTATTTGTGTGAGCACAGTATTTGTTTTGTATTTTTGGTCAAGTTTGTGGTGTGAACCAATATGTAGGTTCAGGTTATTAATAAAGAATATGATTTTAGGGATAGATAATATGATACTAAATATGCTTCAGTTATGGCCTTTTTTATCCAGTTGGCAATGGTATTCTTCGCTACTTTTTTGCCTTTGTTCCGGCCAGACAAATGAACGAAGAGATTTTGGTCAATTCTGAAAGATTTAGTTTTTTCTAAATAGTATAAGACTATGCGACGTACATCCAAAGTATGGAATCTATGTTCCTCCGGATTTGTGACAGAATGATGGGAGGACTATGTCCGGTGATCGGTGAAATTCTGACACCACCTTTGGAAGAAAACATGGATCAGGTTGAAACACAATGGAATCGTCCCTTATGCGGAGATAAGGTTCTCTGATTGAAAGGGCTTGTATTTCCCCCACTCATCTCGCAGTAGATATGGCAACTAAAGGTACCTTCACATAACGATTTCGTTAACGAAATCGTTGCAACGTCACGCTTTTTGTGACGTAGCAACGATCCCGCTAACGATCTCGTTATGTGTGACAGCGACCAACGATCAGGCCCCTGCTGGGAGATCGTTGGAGAATGATCAGGAACTTTTTTTGGTCACTGATCACCCACTGTCATTGCTGGATCGGCGTGTGTGACGCCGATCCAGCGATGTGTTCACTTGTAACCAGGGTAAATATCTGGTTACTAAGCGCAGGGCCACACTTAGGCTGGTTTCACATTTGCGTTTAAAAACACGTTTTAAGCGCAAACGCATTTGGTGAAAAAACGCGTTTAAACGCTGCGTTTTTTAGGCGCATGCGTTTTTGCATGTTTTAACATAAACGCGGCGTTTTGACGCGTTTACATGTGTTTTTTCCTGCGTTTGCGTTTTTGAAACGCATGATGAGAAGTGTGTGACACCTGCCAATCATCAAAATCAACTAGAAAACCCACTATAAACAGAAATACCTAGGGTTAGGATCCCTAGTAACCTTAGGGATCCTAACCCTGACCCTAACCCTAGGGATCCTAACCCTAACCCTTAGGGTTAGGATCCCTTAGGGTTAGGGTTGGGGGGTGGCTTTTCAGTGTGTTTTCTTGTGTTTTTCTACAAAAACGCATGCAAACGCATGTGCTTAAAAACGCATGCGTTTACATAGACATCAATATGTTTGTTTTTTTTTTTGCGGCAAAAAAACGCAGCTAAAATTACTACATGTTGCATTTCAGCAACAACACATGCAGAGAAAAACGCATGTGTTGTCAAAACGCATGCAAAAAAGCGCATGCGTTTTTAATGTTAATTATAGGGGGGGAAACGCATGCGTTTTTTAGCGCAAAAACACAAAAAAAAAACGCAAATGTGAAACCAGCCTTCGTAACCCGATATTTACCCTGGTTACCATTGTAAAAGTTAAAAGAAAAAACAGTACATACTCACATTCCGATGTCTGTCACGTCCCCCGCAGTCAGCTTCCCTGCACTGACTGTCAGTGCCGGCCGTAAAGCAGAGCACAGCGGTGACGTCACCGCTGTGCTCTGCTTTACGGCCGGCGCTGACACAGTCAGTGCGGGAAGCTGACGGCGGGGGACGTGACAGACATCAGAATGTGAGTATGTACTGCTTTTTTCTTTTAACTTTTACAGTGGTAACCAGGGTAAATATCTGGTTACTAAGCGAGGCCCTGCACTTAGTAACCCGATGTTTACCCTGGTTACCCGGGTGCTGCAGGGGGACTTCGGCATCGTTGAAGACAGTTTCAACGATGCCGAAGTCGTTCCCCTGATCGTTGGTCGCTGGAGAGAGCTGTCTGTGTGACAGCTCCCCAGCGACCACACAACGACTTACCAACGATCACGGCCAGGTCGTATCGCTGGTCGTGATCGTTGGAAAGTCGTTTAGTGTAACGGTATCTTAAGAAGGCTGCTTTGCAGGACAGGAGCTGTGAGGAACAAGAAGATAACGGCTCAAATGGAGGAGCCGTAAGGCCTTTTAGGACTATGTTTAAGTCCCATGATGGTACAAAGATTTGTTGTTTTGGATGCGGTCTTGATGCGGAGACCATAAACCTTTTTATCCAACGATGACCTGCAAGGTCTTGGTCGAAGACAGAACTTAAGGCTGATACTTGAACCTTCAATGTACTCGGCTTTAACCACAATTCCAGCCCTTTTTGCAAAAAGTCTAATATTTGAGAAATATTGGGGTGAAAGGGGTCAGGATTACAAGGGTGACACCACAAGGAGAACCTTTTCCAAATTTTGTAATGTATAGCGTTTGTGACAGTTTTCCTAGATTTTTGTAAAGTGGAGATCACTGATTCCGAGAGTCCTCTAGCTCTTAACACCTGGGCTTCAGCAGCCAGGCTGCCAGGTTGAATTTTTGGGGGTTCGTGTGATGAAAGGGACCCTGAAGAAGATCGTCTGATGTTTGTAGAAAGACTGGACCATCCACTTGTAATTCCATGATGAGGTGGTATCAGCTCCTCTTCGGCCATGCTGGAGCTACCAGGATAGCCGGGACCTGATCGTCTCGGATCTTCCGGAGGGTCTTCGCAAGCAATGGTATTGGAGTGAACACATATGCTAACCGGAACCTCCATGTATGGGCAAAGGCGTCCACTCCCTGAGATCCGTCTCTGGGGTCTAGAGAGAAGTAAGCCTCGACCTGTGCATTCCGGCTTGAAGCTAACAGATCTATGTCGGGAAGGCCCCATCTGTTCGTCAACATCCTGAAAACGTCTGTTTTCAGACTCCATTCTCCTGGCTGAAAGTCGTGACGACTTAGGAGATCTGCTTGAACATTTACTGACCCCTTGAGGTGTATTGCTGATGAGAGATGTTTCTCTGCCCAGCAAAAAATTCTGCTTGATACAACTCTCAGGTAGTTGAATTTCGGACTCCCCTGGTGTTTGAGATGGGCTACAGTCGTTATGTTGTCCGAGTATACTCTGACATGTTGACCTACGATTAGACTGCTTGCAGCTAGAAGGGCCTTCTCCACCGCCATCAATTCTCTGAAGTTGGAAGAATTGGAGCTTTCTTTTTGATTCCAGTGACCCTGGAATGGGACTTGCAATACAACAGCACCCCGGCCTCTTCGACTGGCATCTGTTGTTACTGTCACTAGGGGAGTTTGTATCCAGTCCACACCTTTGAGAAGATTTGTTTGGATCACCCACCAGGTTAAGGAGGCTTTTACTCTCCCTGGAGTGTAGATTCTTCTGTTTAAGAAGTTTGGATTTCTATTCCAGTTTTCTAGAATGTGTGCCTGCAGCAGGCCGTCATAGACGCTAGAAGAGATATCGCTGTCCGCAGAGGAGGGGACCTTTGTTTCTTGAAGTCTAGAACTTTGGATATCAAGTTCTCCTGGTGATCTTCTGGTAAGAAAGATTTTTGGTTTGCTGAGTTCAAGAGGACCCCCAAAAATCTTATCATTTTCGATGGAAGAAGTTGAGACTTCTTTAGATTGGGTACCCAACCCAAGAGTTGTAGAATGTTCAGAGTTCTGGAAACCCTCTGTTTGAGAATTTCTGCGGAAGGACCAATAATTAGAAGGCCGTCTAGGTAAGGTACTATGGCGGAGTCTTGGTTCCTGATATGAGATACTGCTTCCGCCATGACTCTGGAGAAAACCCTTGGGGTCGAGGAGATCCCGAAGGGAAGAACATTGTACTGGAAATGTAGAATCTTGTAATTTAGCTGAACCGCAAATCTCACATATGCCTGTGACAAGGATGTATCGGGATATGAAAGTAGTCATCCTTGAGATCTATTGTTGCCATATACGAATGAGGAGCTATCAGAGGAATGGCTGATTTTACTGACGCCATTTTGAATTTGCTGTAGGTGATGTATTGAGAGCCTTTAGATTTATTATAATTCAGGCTTGCCTGAAAGGCTTTATTACCATAAATATACGGGAATAATGCCCCCTTCCCTGTTCGTTTACTGGGACCATAGAAATTGCTCTCGAGGTCATCAGGTCTTGTAACCCTGACATCAATTTTTGAGTCTCCCGAGATGACGGGGAGGTGACTCTTAGGATCCTGGGAGGGGGGCTTCGAACTCTATAAAAAAGACCCTGCTGGATAACACTTAAGACCCAGGGGCTGTTGGAGATATTCCGCCAACTGTGAACGAAGTTCGAAAGTCTCCCCCGTACTGTATCGGAGTTGTTGCTTTTCTTGCTGTGGCTGCTGGGGGATAAGGAAATTCTTGGGTTTCCCCTTAGCATAGCTCCATCTACCAGTTTTCCCTTTACCCTTAGCCTGGGAGGGCCGAAAAAAAACGCTTTCTGGGAGGTCTCTGTTCAGGAAGAGTCTTTTTCCTGTCCGTGGCCTTTTCCAGGATATCATCTAATGAAGGGCCGAAAACATAGTCTCCTTTAAAGGGAATGGAGCACAATTTTATTTTAGAAGTCACATCTCCACTCCACATCTTGAGCCAGAGAGCTCTTCTGGCTGAATTAGTCTGGACTAAGGATCTGGCGGCTACACTGATTGATTCCATGGAGGAGTCTGCAAGAAAACCAGTTGCTCTATGTAAAATAGGCAAAGAGTTATGATTAAGGGAGCTTAGTCTCCAGAAACGCATTGAGATTCTAACCCATATGGTTTGTGCTGAAGTCTGTATCCTCTATGTTCAAAGTTTGTGAATAAAGAAAACTCTTTTTTACGGATTCGGTGAAGCTAGACATTCTTTTATTTTTTGGACTTTATACGCCTGTACAGCGGGTCCGTGCTCCCGAAAATTGGTTTATGCATCACGGGTGAACTGGCTTATTTTTCTTCTTTCTAAGGAGTCCAACACATCATCTCTCGGAGTTCCCTGAGAGATGTGGTTCTCTAATTCTTCCATCCAGCGGAAGAGAGACCTGGCTACACAGGTAGATGCTATATTAAACCCGAGAGCCAAAGTGGAGGTTTCTGAGGATTTTTTAAAGTAGGCTTTCAATCTTCCTATCTAAAGGATCTTTTAACTGGGAGGAGTCTTCGAACGGCAGGGCAGTCTTTTTTGCCACATTAGCCACCTGAACATCTATTTTTGGGATATTCCATTTAATTAAATATTCATCCAGAGGAAACCTGTGTTTAAAGTCTGATGGGGTGGTTAGCCGTTTCTCTGGAAGTTCCCACTCCTGATTGATCATATCAATGATACTCTTATGTACGGGAAAGCCAGTCTGTCTATCAGTATGTATGCCAAATAACTCATCCTGTATAGTTTGAGGAACGGTTTTCCTCTTTTAGCCCCATAGTCTTAGGAAGCAATGGACCAGGTGAGGGTGGTGGTGGCGGCGGGGGAGGGGCAAACGTGGCTAAAGAGGTTTGAACCTTCTGTCTAACCAAGGAACGTATCTCTTCAATTAGTGAAGGATGTTCAGCCCGGATTATTTTGTCCGTACAGAGTTGGCACATTTTTTTCTCCCATTTCAAGGGCAATTTTTCATTACATGTAGCCCATGTGTGTTTAGTGGTGGATTTATGGACAGGCTTGTCTCCCTCAAACGAGAGAGGGAGCAGTGTGAGAAGGTATACTAAGATCCACCCTTAAATTGGACCCATCCCTGCCACACTTACTGGGGCTTGGGGAGCGCTGGGCTCTGCAGCTGCAGGGCAAGACGTATCCATGCTGAGTAGGCTTACCTGAGACGTCTTCAGCAGCTTTATATAGAAAATAAATGCTGCCCCAGCGCCTGGCAATTAGCCATCCCCTCCCCCTCCGCAGTCCCAGGCAGGCGTGCGAGGATGCAGCGTGCCTCACACACCGTTCGGAGGTCCGGAATCCTGGATGTGGTAATGCTCCAGTACAGGAGCGCCCGACCCAGAAGTGAAGCGCAGAAGCACCACGTGACTTCCGGGTCACCGAACAGCGCGCACAAAAGGGGGAGACGCCAGAGAGCTCAGGGAGGCCTCCGGCAGGGGATCACTGGTCCGCTTTACCCCACAAGGGGACGCAGGAGGACCAGGATAGCGGTCCCAGAATCCGGAGGAGAAGGGAGCAGAAAGCAGAGGAGGAAGACCAGGGCCCGACCACCACTGCTCGGCACAAGCTTACAGGTACCACTGCCAGAGCCGGCCGCGCAGCATACCAGAAACCTCTCCATGCCCCATGGGGAACAGAAAAGACACTGGTTAATGGGAGGTGTGAGGAGCTTTTAAAGGGAACCTGTCACCCCGTTTTTTCAGATTGAGATAAAAATACTGTTAAATAGGGCCTGCGCTGTGCGTTACAATAGTGTATGTAGTGTACCCTGATTCCCCACCTATGCTGCGAAATACATTACCAAAGTCGCCGTTTTCGCCTGTCAATCAGGCTGGTCAGGTCAGGTGGGCGTGGTGACATCGCTCTTTTCTTCCCCAGCTTTCCGTTGGTGGCGTAGTGGTGTGCGCATGTCCAAGTGCCGAATCCACTGCACGCACGTGAAGGACCAGCGCGCGATCTGCGCTATTACCCCTGTCATCGGTGGGGGCGGCCATCTTTCTGGGGCCGCGTGTGCGCAGATGGAGTGCTCTGCTGCACGGGGCTTCAGGAAAATGGCCGCGGGATGCCGCGCGTACGCAGATGGAGATCGCGGCGGCCATTTTCCCAAAGCCGAGTTTGCATCTCGGCTTCAGGAAAATGGCCGCCGCGATCTCCATCTGCGCACGCGCGGCATCCCGCGGCCATTTTCCTGAAGCCCCGTGCAGCAGAGCACTCCATCTGCGCACGCACGGCCCCAGGAAGATGGCCGCCCCCACCGATGACAGGGGTAATAGCGCAGATTGCGCGCTGTTTCTTCATGTGCGCGCAGTGGATTCGGCACTTGGACATGCACACACCACTACGCCACCAACGGAAAGCTGGGGAAGAAAAGAGCAATGTCACCACGCCCACCTGACCTGACCAGCCTGATTGACAGGCGAAAACGGCGACTTTGGTAATGTATTTCGCAGCATAGGTGGGGAATCAGGGTACACTACATACACTATTGTAACGCACAGCGCAGGCCCTATTTAACAGTATTTTTATCTCAATCTGAAAAAATGGGGTGACAGGTTCCCTTTAACCTCTTATGCTTCCTGTCCCCCATTAGGATATGGAAGACAACCTCCTGGGCTGTCGTGGAAGGCAACTAGAGAAAAGTCTTGATTACGGATTGCGCTAACGTAATGTCCAAAAAGGGATTGCGTTCGGCAATCCTGCTAGCGCAGATGCCCGATCTATGCTAGCGAGGAACGGACCCTGAACGCTGCAAGCAGCGTTCCAGGTCTGTCCGAAACTAACGGCACATCGCAGACGCATGCCAAAACTGGCATACGTTTGCGATGCGTTAGGGATCCGTTAGCACATTGCAGTCAATGGGTGCGCTAACGGATCCGTTACATAGCGTTAATTGCGACAATTGCGCCATGTAACGGAGTCCGCTAGCGGACACCCATTAACGCAATGTGAACCTAGCCTTATAAATGGGGTTGGGACCATCAGTTGTGTTGTGCAGAAGTCTGGTGAATACACAGCTGATAGTCCTACTGAATAGACTGTTAGAATTTGTATTATGGCAAGAAAAAAGCAGCTAAGTAAAGAAAAACGAGTGGCCATCATTACTTTAAGAAATGAAGGTCAGTCAGTACGAAAAATTGGGCAAACTTTGAAAGTGTCCCTAAGCGCAGTGGCAAAAACCATCAAGCGCTTCAAAGAAACTGGCTCACATGAGGACCACCCCAGGAAAGGAAGACCAAGAGTGACCTCTGCTTCTGAGGATAAGTTTATCTGAGTCACCAGCCTCAGAAATCGCAGGTTAACAGCAGCTCAGATTAGAGACCAGGTAAGTGTCACACAGAGTTCTAGCAGCAGACATCTCCTACAACTGTTAAGAGGAGACTTTGTGCAGCAGGCCTTCATGGTAAAACAGATGCTAGGAAACCACTGCTAAGTACAGGCAACAAGCAGAAGAGACTTGTTTGAGCTAAGGATCACAAGGAATGGACATTAGACCAGTGGAAATCTGTGCTTTGGTCTGATAAGTCCAAATTTGAGATCTTTGCTTCCAACCATCGTGTCTTTGTGCAACGCAGAAAAGGTGAACGGATGGACTCTACATGCCTGGTTCCCACCGTGAAGCATGGAGGAGGTGTGATGGTGTGGGGGTGCTTTGTTGGTGACACTGTGGGGGATTTATTAAAAATTGAAGGCATACTGAACCAGCATGACTACCACAGCATCTTGCAGCGGCATGCTATTCCATCCGGTTTGCGTTTAGTTGGACCATAATTTATTTTTCAACAGGACAATGACCCCAAACACCTCCAGGCTGTTTAAGGGCTATTTGACCAAGAAGGAGAGTGATGGGGTGCTACACCAGATGACCTGGCCTCCACAGTCACCAGACCTGAACCCAATCGAAATGGTATGGGGTGAGCTGGACCGCAGAGTGAAGGCAAAAGGGACAACAAGTGCTAAGCATCTCTGGGAACTCCTTCAAGATTGTTGGAAGACCATTCCCGGTGACTACCTCTTGAAGCTCATCAAGAGAATGCCAAGAGTGTGCAAAGCAGTCATCAAAGCAAAAGGTGGCTACTTTGAAGAACCTAGAATATAAGACATAATTTCAGTTGTTTCACACTTTTTTGTTAAGTATATAATTCCACACGTGTTAACTCATAGTTTTGATGCCTTCAGTGTGAATTTACAATTTTCAGTCATGAAAATACAGAAAAATCTTTAAATAAGAAGGTGTGTCCAAACTTTTGGTCTGTACTGTTAATTAAAAAAAGATATTGCATCTATTAATATTTGAATGAAAAAATATATATAAACAATGAAAGTATACATATTTGGTATCCCGCGTCCACAACGACCGAACCTATAAACCTGTCCCGCAAGTTAACAGCTTTAAGGTACCTTCACACAACGATTTCGTTAACGATATCGTTGCTTTTTGTGACGTAGCAACGATATCGTTAACGAAATCGTTATGCGTGACAGCGACCAACGATCAGGCCCCTGCTGGGAGATCGTTGGTCGTGAGGAATGATCAGGACCTTTTTTTGGTCGCTGATCACCCGCTGTCATCGCTGGATCGGCGTGTGTGACGCCGATCCAGCGATGTGTTCACTGGTAACCAGGGTAAATATCGGGTTACTAAGCGCAGGGCCGCGCTTAGTAACCCGATATTTACTCTGGTTACCCGGGGACTTAGGCATCGTTGGTCGCTGGAGAGCTGTCTGTGTGTCAGCTCTCCAGCGACCGCACAACGACCTAAACAGCGACGTTGCAGCGATCGGCATTGTTGACTATATCGCTGCAGCGTCGCTAAATGTGATGGTACCTTTAGTGAACATCACAAAAAAAAAAAACCAAGGCAAAAAACAATGCTTTATCATCATACAGCCAAACAAATCGTGGAATAAATCGGGATGAAAAAGACAAATAGAAATAAACATGGTACCCTTAAAAACGTCATCTTGTCCCGCAAGAAACAAGCTGCCATACAGCATCATCAGCGAAAAAATATAAGTTATAGCTCTCAGAATAAAGCGATGCAAAAATAATTTTGCCTATAAAATAGTTTTTATTGTATAAAAGTTCCAAAAAATTTTTTTTTTAAAAAAACATACCGTAAATGAGGCATGGCTGTATACTGACCCGTGTAAAAAAGCTGCCTTACCAAATTTAACACATACGGAAAGGCATTTTGGAAAAATGATAGATCAAAATATGGTGATGCAAAAAACTATTTTTTACAATAAAAAGTGTTTTTAGTGTATGAAAGCAGCCAAACCAAAACCGGCTATTAGGCCATGTTCACACAGTGCGTTTTTTACTGCGGAACCGCAGCGGTATTGCCGCTGCGGTTCCGCAGCAGTTTTCCATGCAGGGTACATAACAATGTAACCCTATGGAAAACAGTCACTGCTGTGCACATGGTCCGTAATTTCGTTTAAAAAGCCGCGCAGAATAGCTGCGGCAAAAAAGAAGGAGCATGTCACTTCTTTTTCCTGAACCGCAGCGGTTCTGCACCCATAGACCTCCATTGTGAGGTCAAAATCGCAGTAAAACCCGCAGATCAAAAATATATCTGCGGGTTTTACTGCGATTTGATGTGCAGAACCGCTGCAGCAGGAAGTGCGGGGGAGCGGGCGGAAGTGCGTGGGCGGAGTGTGGCTGCCCCCCCGTGCTCCGATCCCGCCCCCCCCCGTGCTCCGATGCCCCCCCGCCCCCCCCGCTCCGATGCCCCCCCGCCCCCCCCGCTCCGATGCCCCCCCCCCCCCCCAGTGCCCTAATCTCCCCCCCCTTATACTTACCCGGCGTCCCGGTGTCCGTCCGGCCGTCTTCTCCCTGGGCGCCGCCATCTTGCAAAATGGCGGGCGCATGCGCAGTGCGCCCGCCGAATCTGCCGGCCGGCAGATTCGCTCCAAAGTGCATTTTGATCACTGAGATATAACCTATCTCAGTGATCAAAATAAAAGAATAGTAAATGACACCCCCCCCCCACTTTGTCACCCCCATTGGTAGGGACAATAAAAAAATTAAGAATTTTTTTTTTTTTTTTTTCACTAAGGTTAGAATAGGGGTAGGGGTAGGGTTAGGGGTAGGGTTAGGGTTAGGGGTAGGGGTAGGGTATTTTCAGCCATTTTAGCCCTAAAAAGCTTCCTAGGAAACACACAGTCTCTGCATAGAAAACTGCATAAAAAAAGGATAAAAAAACGCATCAAAAAAGGACAAAAAAAGGACCTGCGTTTTCTGCCAAGAGCTGCAGTTTTTTAAAAAAAACTGTCCTGAAAAAAAAAGGATGGAAATCCTGAACGTGTGAACATACCCTAAATCTGTAATCACTCCAACCAGAAGAATAAAGTCGCCTAATCAGTTATAAAGCACGAGGAATGGAGTAAAAAAATAAAATCAGTTCTTCACCTAATGTTCAGTTTTTCATTATGCCTCCCAAAGATCGCAGTAAGACTTGGAGCACATTTATCCTGCGCTCTGCACTGAGTGCTTGCACCGGGGTTTCCATGTAAATCTCTGAAATTATGTGATTCAGAAGGACCCTCTGGTGGAAGATTCCCTATAATGAGGCAGATGGAGGCACTGTGGATGCCGTCTGACCTGTGATCAAGCGATGTCTGTCTTTTAGGATTGTATAAGGATAAGTTCACACAGGGCGTTTTGCTGCTTTTTTTATGCTAAATTTCAGCTGCTTTTTACAGTACCAGCAAAGCCTATGAGATTTCAGAAATCTCATGCACACATTGTTTTTTGTGTCATCAGGATTTTGTGCTTTGCTGCTTTTTTTGGACATAGAGCATGTCACTTCATACAGCGTTTTTGCAGTGTTTTTCAAACATTGGCTTGAATGGGTGTTCAAAAAAAGCAGCAAAAACGCAGGTACAATTATTTGCAGCATTTTTACTGCAGAAAGTCAATGGACATTAGCATAGTCAAAGACACAAAAACGCACCATAAACGCACCAAATCCAAACCAAAAACACACCTAACCTGCGATTTTGCTGCAGCTTCTTTCATGCCAAGAAGATCAGGTTTTGCTGCAGAAAAAAAGCAGCAAAAACGCCCTGTGTGAACTTATCCTTAAAGTGCCGTCTGCCACAGTTTTGTGCACTTCTGAAAAGAAGGACACCGCTGAACGGAGGCCAGACGAAAACTCTGCCGCTTCATTATAGTTAATGGATCCCTAGGGGGTTTCATATGTCACGTCCCTCAGATTATGATGGAAACCCCAAAGTAAGTGCTCAGCGTAGATAACTGATCCAAAACGTTATGTAAAATGTTCCCAATAAAAGCTTCAACTCAATCAACAGAAAAAAAAAGTCCCAACTCAGATCTGTCATATGTTAATGGAAATATAGGGGGCTTCCACGTTACTGGTAGCACAAAGGCTTTAGAAAAGAGAAAAGGCTTGTCACCCACCAAAAGAAATTCAGCAAATTCTCTGCTCCCAAATCCAAATACCTCCCCCCCCCCCCTTATGAGCACCACAGTGTACCCAAGACACAAACATCATACACGTTTGCAATTTCTGAAACGATAAGAGCCCGCCGAACTTACGGGTCCATGCTTCCAGAAGCACAGGCTGAGGCATAACGTACTGGTCACTACAGCGTACTGGTCACTACAGCGTACTGGTCACTACAGCGTACTGGTCACTACAGCGTACTGGTCACTACAACGGCAGTTTGCAATTTTCACAACATTCATTGCTGCTGCCTGTTTCTGGAAAATACCCAGAGTTAAAATCGTCACACCTGTATAATAAATTCCCCAAGGGGTATAGTTTCCAAAATGGGGTCACGTGAGGGGGGATTCTGCTCTTCTAGCAATTAGAACTCGGTACATGGAGTCCGCAAACTCGTCTAGGAAAATCTGTGCTCCAGGAGACAAATAGAGCTCCGTTTCTCCCAAGTCTCTCCGCATGGCTAAGTAGTACTGTACAGCCACATATGGGGTATTGCCACGTTCAGTAGAAATTGTGGGACAAAAGTTGGTGCCATTTTTACCCACTTCTTGTGTGAAAATGCAAAATCTGGGGCCAACACACAATCTTTGTAATAAAAATGTGACTTTTTTCTTCACTGCCTAATGGTATAAAATTCAGTGACACACCTTTGATGTCAATATCATCACTGCACCCCTAGATGAATTCACTGAGAGGTGTAGTTTATAAAATGGGGTCCCTCATGCGGGGTTCTGCTCTTCTGGCACATCATGGGCTCTCCCAATCGGTCATGCCACCTGCAAACCATAACAGTAAAATCTGGCGCTCCTTGCCTTCTGAGCTTTGCACTGTGCCTAAAAAATATTTCCTGATAACATGTAGGGTATTAGTGCACTCAGGAAAAAAATGGACCTCAGTTTCTTGTGGGAAAAAAAATCCTATTAGCCCTTAGAAAAATTAAAAACTAGGGGTTAAAACAACATTTTAGTGGTAAAAATGTAATTTATTCTTTCTTCACCACTCGGTACAAAATTCTGTGAGGCACATGTGGTGTCAATATGAGCACTGCACCCTAGATGAATTTATTGGGTGTATTTCATGTAGATGAATTCATGTAGTTTGTAAAAGGAGTTCACTTATAGGGAGTTTCTGTTGTTCATTGGCTCTGCCAATGTGACATGGCAGCCTCAAACCATTCTAGCAAAATCTGAGCTTTGCACTGTGCCTCAAATGTAGTATTCCCCCACATATGGGGTAGCGGCGTACTCAGGAGAAATTGCACTACAAATTGTATGGTGCAATTTCTCCTGTTACCCTTATGAAAATGCAAAATTTGGGGCTAAAATATTATTTTTGTGAGGAAAATGTGATATTTTCACAACTTAACGTTATAAACTTCTGTGAAGCACCTGGGGGTTCAAGGTGCTCACCACACATCAAAATATATTCCTTGAGGGGTCTAGTTTCCAAAATGGAGCCACTTGTGGGGGATTTCCCCACTGTTTAGGCACATCAGGGACTCTCCAAATGGGATGACATCCACTAATGATTCCAGAAAATTTTACATTCAAAAAGTCCCTTCCGAGCCCTGCCATGCGCCCAAACAGTAGTTTTCTCCATCATATTGGGTATCTGTGTACTCAATAGAAATTGCAAAACAAATTGTATGATGCAATTTCTCTTGTTAGCCTTATGAAAATGCAATTTTTTGTGCTAAAAACATTTGTGGGGAGATCTTTTTTTTTTTTTTTTTAAGGCTCAACATTATAAACTTCTCTGAAGCACCTGGGGGTACAATATACTCACCACACATCTAGATCAGTTCCCTCAGGGGGTCTAGACTCCAAAATGGTCACTTGCGGGAGATTTTCACTTTTTAGGCACATCAGTGGCTCTCCAAACGCAACATGGCATCCGCCAATTTTTCCAGCAAATTTTTCATTTAAAAAGTCAAATGGCGCTCCTTCCCTTTGGAGCTCTGCCGTGCACCCAAACAGTGGTTTTCTCCCTCATATGGGGTATTCGGCATGCTCAAGAAAAATGACAACAAAATTTTGGGGTCCATTTTTCTTTGTTACTACTACTTTGTTGGACTACTGTAACGCTCTATTAATTGGCCTCCCCCTCACTCGACTTTCCCCTCTCCAGTCCATCCTTAATGCAGCAGCCAGGGTCGTCCATCTGGCTAATCGTTACTCGGACGCGTCCGCTCTTCGCCAGTCGTTACACTGGCTGCCCATTCATTACAGGATACAATTCAAAGTACTTGTTCTCACCCACAAAGCTCTCCACAGTGCGGCACCCCCTTACATCTCCTCCCTCATTTCTGTCTATCAGCCTAACAGACCACTGCGCTCTGCAAATGACTTTCGGCTAACCTCTGCACTAATCCGTACCTCCCACTCCCGACTCCAAGACTTCTCCCGTGCTGCGCCAATCCTCTGGAATGCTCTACCCCAAGATATTAGGACCATCCATAATTTGCATAGTTTTAGGCGCTCGCTCAAAACACATTTGTTCAGAGCGGCCTATCACGTTCACTAATCAAAGTTATGTTATGTTTGTGTGTAGCCCATTCACTATCCCCATCTATTCCCCAACCCCTGAAGATGGCTGGACCATGATTGTAAATACATCATTGTAAATACACACCTGTACTTTGTATCTCCCCCACCTCATTGTAGATTGTAAGCTCTCACGAGCAGGGTCGTCTTATTTTGCTTTAATTATTGTATTGTTAACGTTGTTACTTATGACTTTTGTGTTTGAAACTGTTAAACTGTAAAGCGCTGCGGAATATGTTGGCGCTATATAAATAAAGATTATTATTATTATTATTATTATTATTATTATTTGTTACCAATTTTTTTTCAAAAAATTCCTGTCAAGCACCTAAAGGGATAAAATTCTTGAATGTGGTTTTGAGTACCTTGAGCGGTGCAATTTTAGGAATGGTGTCACTTTGGGGTATATTTTATCATAGAGACTCCTCAAAGTGACTTCAAAAGTGATGCGGTCTATAAAAAAAAATGGTTTTGAAAATTTTGCTAGAAAAATTATCGCTGGTCAAATTTTTAACCCTTATAACTTCCTAACACAAAAAAATATTGGTTACAAAATTGTGCTGATGTAAAGTAGGCATGTGGGAAATGTTATTCATTAACTATTTTGTGTGACATATCTAATTTAAGGGCATGAAAATTCAAAGTTAGGAAATTGTGAAATTTTCCAAATTTTTATTTTTTTCACAAATAAACTCAAGTCATATCGAAGAAATGTTACCACTATCGCAAAAAAACAATCTTAGATTCTCCGGAATCCGTTGACGCGTTCCAGAGTTATTACCTCATAAAGTGACAGTGATGGTTTTGTGTGCACCAGTTTTTAAATAATTTATTAATAAAAGGTAAATTTTTAAAATATTGTTTTTTTCTGTTCTACTTTGAGGACTTCTGTCGAGTTTCTCAGTAAATCCCATATACATGTGATTCAGACAAAATCCTCAACGGAACCACCCACCATGAGGCAGATGGAGACTTCATACTCCATTTTGAGCCTGTTCTGATGGTAGCCATCTTTTTAGGCATTCACAGATCGGTGGTCGTCTACACTTGGGCCCTAAAAAAGATGCCTAAAATGATGACACAGAGATCAGACTGAGTCCAATGTGACTCCATCTGCCTCCTATGTCTTTTCCTATTTTGCACAGCGGAAAAGAAAATAATTCTCAGTGGTGTATCATCTATATACATAATTGTCTAAGGCGTACTTCCGTCTGTCTGTCTGTCCTTCTGTCACGGATATTCATTGATCCTGGCCCCCGCTGTCAGTGGCCGGCACCCGCTCCCCGCAGTCTGTGTCCCCGGCACTCCGCTCCCCGCACTGTGTCCCCGGCGCTCCGCTCCCCGCACGCTCCATACTCCCCTCCGGTCACCGCTAACACAGGGTTAATGCCGGCAATAACGCATTCCGTTACCGCCGCTATTAACCCTGTGTCCCCAACCTTTTACTATTGATGCTGCCTATGCGGCATCAATAGTAAAAATATGTCACGTTAAAAATAATAAAAAAAAAAAAACCTGCTATACTCACCCTCCGCCGCCTTTCTCGCTCCTCTCCACGCTCCCGGGACCGCTCCATTGCAAGTGGCAGGTTCCGCTCCCGTCCCAGGGCTGGTGTGGGACAAGGACCTGCCGTGACGTCACGGTCGGTCATGTGACCGCGACGTCATCATAGGTCCTGCTCACACCAGCCCTGGGACGGGACCGCAAGCTGCCGCTTGCAATGGAGCGATCCCGGGAGCGTGGAAAGGAGCGAGAAAGGCGGCGGAGGGTAAGTATAGCAGGACTTCAACGGGCTATAGGTGAGTATATTTTTTTTTTTTTTTTTTTTTTTAAGTCTCTATACTACGTGGCTCTGCTATATACTATGTGGCTGGGCAATACACTACGTGGCTGGGCAATACGCTACGTGGCTGGGCAATATACTACGTGGACATGCATATTCTAGAATACCCAATACGTTAGAATCGGGCCACCATCTAGTCTTGCATAAACAGAACTTGCACTCCGAAAAGCATGGAAGCCTATGCGTACTGAGAGATATTTTGCAGATCACTCAATGTGCATCGTTTGATTTGGTCTGTGTAAGCCAGTTTAAACCAAACAGCCAATCACTAAAAGTTTACAGATCATATTGTGCAGGTATTGGTCTGTGTAAATCAACTATAAAGTGACAAATCTCTGGAATCAGGGTCTCTGCCCCTACATCATGCTGCTCTGAGATTAAGTAGCAAAATCATAGTGAGAGATTCTCTTTAAGTAGAAATTTAGGAATGTAACAAAGCAAACACAATGTCACTTCTAAATAGACATTCTGGTGCATCTCTATTACAAAATACTGTAGAAAGCAGAGAACAGTAACAAGAACTAGAGCGAGGAGAACAGTAACAAGAAAGAGAGGAGAGAACAGTAACAAGAACTGGAGAAAGGAGAGAACAGTAACAAGAACTAGAGCAAGGAGAGAAGATTAACAAGAACTAGAGAGAGAGGAGAGAACAGTAACAAGAACCAGAGAGAGGAGAGAACAGTAACAAGAACCAGAGAGAGGAGAGAACATTAACAAGAACCGGAGAGAGGAGAGAACAGTAACAAGAACCGGAGACAGGAGAGAACAGTAACAAGAACCGGAGAGAGGAGAGAACAGTAACAAGAACCGGAGAGAGGAGAGAACAGTAACAAGAACCAGAGAGAGGAGAGAACAGTAACAAGAACAAGAGAGAGGAGAGAACAGTAACAAGAACAAGAGAGAGGAGAGAACAGTAACAAGAACCAGAGAGAGGAGAGAACAGTAACAAGAACCAGAGAGAGGAGAGAACAGTAACAAGAACCAGAGAGAGGAGAGAACAGTAACAAGAACCAGAGAGAGGAGAGAACAGTAACAAGAACCAGAGAGAGGAGAGAACAGTAACAAGAACCAGAGAGAGGAGAGAACAGTAACAAGAACCAGAGAGAGGAGAGAACAGTAACAAGAACCAGAGAGAGGAGAGAACAGTAACAAGAACCAGAGAGAGGAGAGAACAGTAACAAGAACCAGAGAGAGGAGAGAACAGTAACAAGAACCAGAGAGAGAGAACATTAACAAGAACTGGAGAGAGGAGAGAACAGTAACAAGAACTGGAGAGAAGAGAGAACAGTAACAAGAACTGGAGAGAGGAGAGAACAGTAACAAGAAGTGGAGAGAGGAGAGAACAGTAACAAGAAGTGGAGAGAGGAGAGAACAGTAACAAGAAGTGGAGAAAGGAGAGAACAGTAACAAGAACCAGAGAGAGAGAACAGTAACAAGAACCAGAGAGAGAGAACAGTAACAAGAACTTGAGAAAGAGAAGAATAACAAGAACTAGAGAGAGAGGAAAACAGTAACAAGAACTAGAGCGAGGAGAACAGTAACAAGAATTGGAGAGAGGAGAACAGTAACAAGAACTAGATGGGCATTTCCTGAAGGAAATACATGGTGCTTGAACAGCGCTGCCAGCTTTACAGAAGTGTATCAGGTGTCGACTGTAAGGAAGTAAAGTTAGGATATGTGCACACGTCAGGATTTCTTGCAGAAATTTCCTGACAAAAACCGGACATTTCTGCCAGAAATCCGCATGTGTTTTTTTCGTGTTTTTTCCCAATGCATTAAATAGCGGGAAAAACGCGAAAAATCCGCAAAATTAATGAACATGCTGCTTTTTTTAACCGCAATGCATTTTTTTCGCGGAAAAAAAACCGCATCATGTGCACAAAAATTGCAGAATGCATTCTAAATGATAGGATGCATATGTCTGCGTTTTTATCGTGAAAAAAAAAAACGCAAAAAAAAAACCCTGAACGTGTGCACATACCCTAAGACTAGCAGATTAGGCTGCTTTCACACATCAGGTTTCTGGTTTCAGGCTAAATCTGGAAAATTTGCAAAAAAACGGATCCGGCGTAAATTCTGAAAAACTGATGCATCGGATCCGTTTTTTTTAGCTGGATCCGGCTCTCTTTACTGCGCATGGATTTTTGACTTCCTGGAGGGAAAGGGAGAGGGAGAGAGATTTTTCCCATGCCAGAATCAAAAACAAAGCTTCTGGGCATGCTCAATGTGTAAAAAACGGATTCGGTAGCCGGAAACATTCATTCACACATCCGTTCCATGCGTTTATTGCCGGAAACGTCCCTTCAGGCTTTTTCGCTGCACAGAAAAAAACGTTGCAGTGAACGTTTTTTGTGTCCGGCAAAAAAGCCTGAAGGGACGGATCCGGCACAAAACGGATGAAACGCATGTCCTTCAGGCACAATCCGGCGCTAATACAACTCTATGGGAAAAAAACGGATCCGGATTGTGCCGGAAACTGCCGGATTGTGCCTGAAAGAAAAAACCTGATGTGTGAAAGCAGCCTTAGGGTATGTTCACACGTTCAGGATTTCCATCCTTTTTTTTTCAGGACAGTTTTTTTTAAAAAACTGCAGCTCTTGGCAGAAAACGCAGGTCCTTTTTTTGTCCTTTTTTGATGCGTTTTTTTATGCGTTTTTTTGATGCGTTTTTTTATCCTTTTTTTATTCAGTTTTCTATGCAGAGACTGTGTGTTTCCTAGGAAGCTTTTTAGGGCTAAAATGGCTGAAAATACCCTAACCCTACCCCTAACCCTAACCCTAACCCTACCCCTAACCCTACCCCTAACCCTAACCCTATTCTAACCTTAGTGAAAAAAAAAAAAAAAATTCTTAATTTTTTTTATTGTCCCTACCAATGGGGGTGACAAAGTGGGGGGGGTGTCATTTACTATTTTTTTATTTTGATCACTGAGATATAACCTATCTCAGTGATCAAAATGCACTTTGGAGCGAATCTGCCGGCAGATTCGGCGGGCGCACTGCGCATGCGCCCGCCAATTTGCAAGATGGCGGCACCCAGGGAGAAGACGGCCGGACGGACACCGGGACGCCGGGTAAGTATAAGGGGGGGAGATTAGGGCACGGGGGGGGCATCGGAGCACTGGGGGGGGGCATCGGAGCACGGGGGGGCGGGATCGGAGCACGGGGGGGCAGCCACACTCCGCCCACGCACTTCCGCCCGCTCCCCCGCACTTCCTGCTGCAGCGGTTCTGCACATCAAATCGCAGTAAAACCCGCAGATATATTTTTGATCTGCGGGTTTTACTGCGATTTTGACCTCACAATGGAGGTCTATGGGTGCAGAACCGCTGCGGTTCAGGAAAAAGAAGTGACATGCTCCTTCTTTTTTGCCGCAGCTATTCTGCGCGGCTTTTTAAACGAAATTACGGACCATGTGCACAGCAGTGACTGTTTTCCATAGGGTTACATTGTTATGTACCCTGCATGGAAAAATACCGCTGCGGTTCCGCAGTAAAAAACGCACTGTGTGAACATGGCCTTAGGAAGAACAGGCCTCACACAATGAAACTGCCTGACAGAGAGCTCTAGTTGCCCCGACAACCAATCAGAGGTCAGCTTTCATTTTACCTCAGAAGTTTCAAATATGAAAGCTGACCTCTGGTTGCTATGGACAACCAAAATGGTTTTACTCTGAGGCAATTTCCATTAATCAGGCCACTAACATTTGTTATAGAAATCAGGGAACCTTGTCACATACATTTCTTATAGCAGTACAGTTGTCCCTATTTACTCAATAAAATTGTACAATTAGTGGACTAGTAAGTCCTTAAGGTCCCTTCACACTGAATGATACCGCTGACAATTGCGACGCTAGAGGGTTCAAGCACCATAAAAAAATTTATTTATTTCAATTTTCCCGTTAGGGTTATGGTTGTGATTAGGGTTAGAGTTGGGATTAAGGTTAGAGTTGGGATTAGGGTTGGGATTAGGGTTAGAGTTGGGATTAGGATTACGGTTGGGGGATTAGGGTTGGGATTAGGATTAGGGTTGGGATTAGGATTAGGGTTAGGGATAAGGATTGGGATTAGGGTTGTGATTAGCGATGGGATTAGGGTTACGGTTGGGGGATATGGGTTGGGATTAGGTTAGAGTTGGGATTAGGATTAGAACTGGAGAGAGGAGAGATCAGTAACAAGAACTAGAGAGAAGAACAGTAACAAGAACTAGAGAGAGGAGACAACAGTAAAAAACTGTAAAGCGGAGAACTGTAATGCAAGAAGTACTAACCCACTTACCAATGCTCTCCACCTTGACCCTTTATTTGTTCAGCCTCTTGGAAGTGACGAGTAGCAGCAGCAGCGAGTGCGACTGCACTTTCGTTCTGGAATTCACTGGAAACTGCCTGGGAGAAAATAATAAAAAGAATATCTAAATAGTGAAAGAACAAGGAGAAAACCACACTTACTTGTGCACTCACCAATAAAAGATCCTGGGCTGCTATGCGGACAGTGTAAGAAAATGTGTCATCATCTTCATCCTCAACAAACTGTTGGGGATTTGCAGTCCACACTTTTATCTAATTGGTGAAATAAAGAAAATTAGAGACAACTTTTGCATTATGTATTGATGATATGCCTGTTACCTGATCTGTGCCTCTTACCTGCTCCTCGGTGATCTGCATGTAGAGGATAATGTAGTAAATCAGTTCAGGCAAAGCCTTCTTCACGGTTCCTTTGAACTTGTTCTCCAGCAATGTGTGCACAAATTCGAATATACTAAATACCAGGTTCTCAAAGCCGAGCACTTCACCTGTTAAAAGGAGAAACCAGAAAGAATACGTAAAAAAGGAGCTCAGGGGAAATGTTGTAGGGTAAATGTAACACAATCTAAAAATATGCTAATAAGCACATGTCGGAAATTAACACTTCCTGCGAAGTAAGAAAATGTTCTACAGCTGATACATAAATGCATAAGCAAGCATACCATCCGAATCGACAGGGTCTTCTATTTCTTCTGTATCATTCACTTCAGTCCGAACATAAGTGCAAAATTCATTAAGGAAAGCATGACTTTTTAAATAAATTCACTATATATTTATAGATATGTCTACTACTAAACCTCAAACTGACTGGCAAATTCATATGCAGGTTAATGGCTGACAGGTCCAATTTTAGGAATAAGCAGAGGATATAAAGCGGCGCTCTCAGTCAATGTATTCCACACAATAGGTAGGATCTGCTGCATTGAGGAAACCATGTGCTTAGGGAAGTTCTTAACCAGTGCAGTCACAGCCTGGAGACGTCAGAGAAGGCAAGGGTTAATGGAAAGCAAGATCGGATGCAAGAATAAAAAAAAGACGAAGACAACTAGAAACAAATTCAGGATTTATTTTCTCAACACCAACATTGTATATTCAATGAAGACTAATGGTCTGTTTCCATATGGAGCTCCAAAATTAATCAATTTAGTCTGCAGCACTTCTCTTGCTGTAAAATACATAAAATGGTGACTAAAGAAGATCATGTGACCACATTGTCCATTAAGAGATGCATTCACAACTGGTTGTATGATCTCCTAATTATGCTCGTCCTGATCTTTTCTCACTGCACCAGCTCAGCAGAAGTCAGTGCTGGACGAGAAAAGTACGTGACCGCCAGTGATAGTGTTAGTGTCCATTGCTACAATGTACTCGTCTATAATCCACCCCTCAAAATTGTACCTTTAGCACCTCCATCTTTAAACCACTATCAGAAGTGGGGCCATCAGGCATTTGGAGAGCCTGGACAAAAGCTTCTGTGAACTGCTGTATCACTGGGAAGATGAGAGCATGCGCCACACCCTGTGGAATGGAAGACAAAGCAGCATTTAGGCCCAGGACACATGTGGGCGCTGACATTTTTTTGCCTCAGTCGCAACAGAACCACATTGTTTACCCAACACGGCAAAAAACGTAAATCAGTTGCAACATGTGAACGCAGTCTTACAATACTGCCACACAGCGCAAGGGCAATTACATCCAGTATTTCTGTACATTTCAATCACAAATTGATGCAGCTTTGCAAATCGAATTTGGCTGCAGGACAAATTAATGGTGCCACAAAGTCTCTTTCTAAAGATGCCTACTTCCCACATTTACAATTTCAGATTTCACGGCCCAAGATCTAAATAGAATAGACAAGAGAGCATGGCATGCTCACTAATTTCTGACATTCTAACACAGGGCAATGGAAATCTGGGGGTTTATTTCTCCTAGTCTAAAAGGCTTAATACGTGTAGAAAATAGCAAAATGATCTATGACATATACATATATAAACATACACACACACAGATACAAACAAATTCACACCCAGGTCAGAAAGAAGTCGGATCAGATGGAAGGCAGTAGAGCTGCTGGATCAGATTAGACCGCATTTTTACATTGAAGGGATCAACCCTCCTAAGCCGTGTATATGGGCATGTAGGTCATAGGAAGCGGAATAAAACACCTTGATATCTGCAAGCTGATGCCTTAACCATAAAATCCACAGTTATTTGGTGTCCCTCCCACTTATGGATTTTTTTCATATTCTTAAAACTTTTTTTTTTTAACCTTATTTGTTTGCCTCCTAACAATTTTTTGATCACTTGTACTATATACAGCAATACCAGTGTCCTTATCCTATGTCAATATATAAAAATGTTTACAAAATGTAATTTAACCCCTTCATGACCTTGTGATTTTTTCGTTTTTCCGTGTTCGTTTTTCACTCCCCTCCTTCCCAGAGCCAAAACTTTTTTATTTTTCCGTCAATTTGGCCATGTGAGGGCTTATTTTTTGCGAGACGAGTTGTACTTTTGAACGACATCATTGGTTTTAGCATGTCATGTACTAGAAAACGGGAAAAAAATTCCAAGTGCGGTGAAATTGCAAAAAAAGTGCAATCCCACACTTGTTTTTTGTTTGGCTTTTTTGCTAGGTTCACTAAATGCTAAATCTGACCGGCCACTATGATTCTCCAGGTCAGTACGAGTTCATAGACACCAAACATGACTAGGTTATTTTTTACCTAAGTGGTGAAAAAAAAAAGTGGTAAAAAAAAAAAAAAAAAAGTTCAAATCACCCCCCTTTCAAGATAAAACAATTTAATTAAAAAAAATCAAACCTACACATATTTGGTATCGCCGCGTTCAGAATCGGCGGGTCAATACAAAAAAAAAAGATTAACCTGACCGCTAAATGGCGTAGTGAGCAAAAAAGTAAAAACATCAGAATTACGTTGTTTTTTTTGGTCGCCGCAACATTGCATTAAAATGCAATAACTGGCAACCAAAAGAACGTATCTGCACCAAAATAGTATTAAAAACGTCAGCTTGGGGAGCACAAAAATAAGCCTTCGCCCAAGCCAAGATCACAAGAAATGGAGACACTATGGGTATCAGACAATGACGCAATTTTATTTTAATTTTTTTACCAAAGTTTGGAATTTTTTTTCACCACTTAAGATATAAAAAGAACCTAGACATGTTTAGTGTCTATGAACTCTTAATGCCCTAACATGGCCATATTGATGGAAAAATAAAAAAGTTATGGCTCTGTGAAGAAAAGGAGCAAAAGACGGAAAATGTAAAAACGAAAAAACCTCCAGTCATGAAGGGGTTAAACCACAAGCAAGAAAAAAACTGAAAATATGCCTAGTAAAATGGGGTAAACGGCCCAGTCTTCAACTGGTTAAACAAGGTCATGTTTACTTTGTGCGTATAGTTATAAAAATATCGAAAATTTTACAAACTGACTTTTTTTTGCCCTTAAACCAAATCATTATAGCACACAATTTTTTACGTTTTACTTTTTTGTGTTTTATCACTTTTACACAAAAACTATTTTAAAGAAAAAAGTAAGATGTCAGTTACGGGGTCCTTCAAGAGGCCCCCGACTGACATAGTAATCCATAGGCTCCCTGAGTTTGAGCTGCAGGAAGTTGATGTGCCACACCAGCAATAGTGTCATTTAAACTCTGTAAAAAGGTAAGTGGAGAAACTCCAGCAAAGGCATTGATTCCATGCAAAGTGCATTGTGAGTTTGCCCTGGTGTAATAAGAGATCACAGGTAGTGACAAGCGAGCGTGCTGGGATAAGGTGTTATCTGAGCATGCTCGTGTTTTAAATCGAGTATTTTCGGCATGCTCGAAAAACATGCAAGCGTGGCCGCGGCTGCATGTCTCATGTTTGTTTGACAGCCGCAACACATGCAGGGATTGCCTATTTATTAGGAAATACCTGCATGTTGAACAGCTGTAAGACATACAACTGCGGAAACTCGAGCATATTATTTGATCACGCCTAAATGATCGATTAGTACCTCGGCATGCTCAGAAAACACCTTATCCTGACACGCTCGCTCATCACTAATTAGATGTAGTAGTACAACCTAATGGGCTACCTGCGAGCTGCAGATCTGCTGGTGACAATGAATATAACATGGTCTAGTAAACCTGATCGTTTGCAAGTTCAAAAGCAGTTCTGAAAGAGAAGCCTCCTGATTTAGAATAACAATCTGCCAGAAAAATATTAAAACTAGATTATTTGATATGTACAAAACTGTATTATAATAACGGAAGACCCCCGACCTTTTCCAGCTCCTCCATTGTGCAGATCATGTGTGCACATGTAGTAAAAATCTCCACAGCTCGAGATCGGGTACGAATGCCATATACCTGCAGATATAGAAGACAACGAAAGGAGGAACTAAAACAGATCTAAAAATGTACACTACCATTAGCACAATTCTACCATCATCAAAGTAGGAAAAAATGAAACCACCTGTTGGCATCCTGACATTTCTGTGCTCGCTATTATCTACCATCATCATAAGGAAACCTTCCTTACAAAACCACCATGCGTCTGCTATCCATCCTGGAAAAGAATCCATTGACAGCTGGGTATCACCATTCGTCTGTTCCTTCACTGGGACACTGTCCAATCAGTGCTGACCGTGTCAAACGCTACAGGGATGCCATCAATAAATATAGTCATACATTTCCAGAGGAATAACAGATGATATTGGGGTTGTAAGACAAAAGGCTTCAGAATTATTGTTGCTGCGACTACTTCCTAGAACAAGCCTGCGGAGAGCTGACAAGTTCTGTATAACCACGGTCAGTCATAAACAGCATACGTTATTAGGGCAGTTATGGCGCAGTCAGACGGCCGTGCAAGATCAGAACTCCGTGCAGGGACTGGCCGACTGCTCTCCAGACCGAAGCGGGACATCTGCATAGAAATACAAGAAGCCGTCACACTTGGGTCGGGAGAGCCATAGCCAGTCTGTGCACTGCGTTGCGATCTCGATCCAATTTATACGGCAGTCTGATGGAGCTCTAAGACTGCATAGTTTTTCTGAAATTGCGGCAAAAATGCTGCATTTTTTTTTTTCAATGAAAATGAAACTTGTTTTTTTCTGCAAATTTTAAAAATTAAGAAAAAGGGATAACGGCAGAAAACCTAAACCTTCAAAGTCACGCCAAATGTGGCTATGTATTAAAAAGGAATACACCGGATTACGTACCGGTAATGCTCTTTTATAGAGCCACGACAGCACCCACTTGAGAGAGGGGATCCGCCCCTAGGAACAGGAAACCCTATGGAGAGAATAAAAGGGGCGGTCCCCCTCGCTCCCACAGTTGGGTTTACAGAGATTGCGAGGAACCGCCCACCAGACTTTAGTAGGTCATTCAATATCATCGTTTATAACTAGTTAACTTAAGTATGGCTAACTACAAGAACCAAACACCCTTAACCGTGCTTCTAAAATAAAAAACCTATAAGGGTGGGAAGTGAAGGGGTGCTGTCGTGGCTCTATAAAAGAGCATTACCGGTACGTAATCCGGTGTTTTCTCTTCGCCACGACAGCACCCACTTGAGAGACTTTCAGAGATAGTCATTTGGGAGGGATCACCGTGTTAAGGACTGATCTACCGAAGGACAAGTCAGATGAAGAAGATAAGTCCAATCTATAGTGATTATAGAAGGTAGTAGGAGAAGACCAGGTTGCGGCCTTACATATCTGTTCTAATGGAACCTCCGCTCGTTCAGCCCAGGATGATGCAATCGCCCGGGTGGAATGTGCTCTTACGGTCTCAGGCGGATTCTCCCCTTTGGATGAATAGGCCAGACATATCGCATCTCGAATCCACCGAGAAAGTACCCTTCGTGATTCCAGCTCCTTTTCTATGACCCTGGAACGAAACAAAGAGAGCCCTGCTCTTCCTCCAGGCGCTAGTCCTATCTAAATAGGCTAATATGGCTCTCCTCACATCTAATGTGTGGTATCTTTGTTCTTCCTGACTTGTAGGGTTATCATAGAAGGAGGGAAGGTAAATTTCTTGTGTTCTATGAAATTTGGTGCATACTTTGGGTAAGTATGAAGGGTCTGTTTTAAGGACAACTCTGTCTGGAAAAACTGACATAAAGGGAGGATCTATCGATAGTGCCTGTATGTCACTTACTCTTCTTGCTGACACTAAGGCGACAAGAAGAGCTGTCTTGAGGGAGACATGTTTTATGTGAGCTGAATGTAGTGGCTCAAAGGGATGGTCTGTAAGAGCTTCCAGAACTAAATTAACATCCCAAGGTGGTACATGGGGAATTCGAACTGTCTCTGACCTCTGGCATGCTGCAACAAACCTGGCTACCCACTTATTACCTGCGATATCGTGACCATATAAAGCTGCTAGCGCAGAAATGTGTACTTTTAAGGTACTGACCGCCAGACCTAGATCGCGCCCTTTTTGTAGAAATTCTAGAATCGTAGGAATATGAATTTCATTTGATAGGGCCGTTGGGTAGAGGTTTAAATATTTTTTCCACACTCTTGCATAGATGGAGGTAGTGGATCTTTTTCTACTTAGCAGTAGAGTGTCAATCACTTTATTTGAGAAACCTCTCATCTTTAGCAGCTGCCTCTCAAGTTCCAGGCTGTTAACCGTAGACCTTTCACCTGAGGATGGTTGAAGGGGCCCTGGGAGAGAAGATCTCGATCCTCTGGAAGGATCCATGGGTCTGAGATTGACATGGCTCTCAGCCAGGAAAACCATGGCCTCTTGGGCCAGAATGGAGCAATTAGGACCACGTTTGCTCTGTCCTCCCTTATCTTCCTGATCACTGTCGGAAGTAATATCAGCGGGGGAAAGGCATATGCCTTCTTGAATACCCATGGTACCTGTAGGGCGTCGAAGATATCTGGATTATCAGATCGGAACAATGATGCGAATTTTTTGACTTGCCTGTTTTGTCTTGTCGCAAAGAGATCTATTTCGGGAGTGCCCCACTTTTTTATTATCATACAAAAGATACGGCGATTTAGAACCCATTCTCCTTGATGGAGAGTGTGGCGACTGAGGAAATCTGCTCTCGAATTGTCGATTCCTCTCACATGTAGCGCTGAAATGGACAGAAGGTGTTCCTCTGCCATGGCTAGAATATCGTTGGCTATAGACATGAGTCCTTCCGATCTTGTTCCTCCTTGATGGTTTATATAGGCTACTGCTGTCATGTTGTCTGAGAAGACTCTTGTATGTGTTCCGTGTAGCTGCGGAAGAAATTTAGATAAGGCATGATAAACAGCCTTCAGCTCTTTTTTATTAGAAGAATCATCTGATTCTGTAGGAGACCACAGACCTTGCACTATTTGATCTTCTAAATATGCTCCCCACCCACTAGGACTAGTGTCAGTGAAAATAGTTTTTGATGGTTTTACCACCCAGGGGACCCCACTGGAAAGATGATTCGGATTTAACCACCAAGTGAGAGATTGTATCACGTCTGTCGTTAAGGAAATACGAGCATCTAATCGGCCAAGTAATCTTTCTTCCTCACGAAGTATTGTATACTGTAATTTCCTGCTATGGAATTGGGCCCATGGAACAGCCGAAATACAGGAAGTGAATGAACCAAGAAGGGACATACCTTCTCTTAGGGAAATTAGAGGGTGGTTAATCACTGATTGTACTTTGTTTATGATTGATATCTGTTTTGACTCGGGAAGAAAGCACATTTGATTTGTAGAGTCTAGAATAATTCCTAAAAATTTTTGCTCAGTTGTGGGGGATAATCTAGATTTTTCCCAATTCACCAACCACCCTAACCCCTGCAAGGATGAAATTGAATCAGACATGCGTTGATGACATTGAGAAAGAGAGTTCCCGACTATCAATAAGTCATCCAAATAGGGTATTATGAGGGTGTCTTTTAGCCTCAAATACGACATTACTTCTGACATTAGTTTTGTGAAAACTCTAGGGGCTATTGATAGTCCAAAGGGCATTGATGTGTATTGATAATGCCGTATCTGACCTTTGACCATAACTGCCACCCGTAGATATTGTTGATGCTCTCTGAAGATTGGCAGATGATAGTATGCATCTTTTAGGTCAAGGACTGCCATGAAGCAATGGGGAAACAGAAGCTTGACAGCTGACCGAATGGATTCCATTTTAAACGTTTGGTTCTCTAAGAAGACGTTTAGTCTCTTGAGGTTAATTATTGTTCTATATGATCCGTCAGGTTTTGAAATCAAAAATAAAGGGGAATAAAATCCCCTTCCTTTTTGATGAAAAGGGACTTCCACTAATACTCCTTTGGACAGGAGAGTTATTATTTCCTGTTCCAAGGCCTCTTGTTGTGAAGGTGAACCTAAGGAGGTCAAACAAAACGAGTCCGGCGGAACTTGAGAAAATCTTAGTTTTAAGCCTGTAGTTATAAGGCTAGTTGCCCATGAATTAGATGTTATTGCCAGCCATTGTGCGGAGAAGAAGGACAACCTACCACCAACGGGTAGATCTGTCCTAGCGGGGTTTATCCTCAGGTTTGAAGGGGCGTTTTCCGAAGAAGGCTCCCTTCTGCTTAAAGTCCTTATTAGCCCAACGGTCCTGGTTTTTATAGTCCCGTCTCCTGTTGAACATGGGCTTTCGGAACGCTCGCCTATAAGATGGAAGATAAGCGTTATTAGGGAACCCTTTCTTCCTCTCACCCGCTTTGGTAAGAATTTCATCCAATTGAGCACCAAACAGGTACTCACCCTGGCAGGGCAGACCACATAACTTGGACTTTGTTTGTGGATCGCCTTTCCACCCTTTTAGCCACAAGGCGCGGCGAGCCGCGTTAGTTAGTCCTGCTGATTTGGCTGCTAGACGGATGGAATCAGCCGAAGAATCTGCCAAAAAGGCAGTAGCTCCTCTAATTAATGGAATGGATGACATGAGTTTATTACGGGAAAGGCCACCTTTTAAGCCTTCTTCCAGATCATTCAACCAAACCATCATGGATCTGGCAGTACATGTGGCAAAGATAGCTGGTCTAAAGGCTCCTGTACAGGATTCCCAAGCTCTTTTTAAAAGGGAGTCTGCTTTTCGATCGAGCGGGTCTTGCAGGGATCCTGAATCTTCAACAGGTAATAAAGATTTTTTAGAAGTGGATGCCACTGCCGCATCAACTTTTGGGGCCTTTATCCATTTGGTGAAATCATCATCATTAAAGGGATAGCGACGTTTTGAGGAAGACGGCAACCCTCTTTGCCCCTGGCTTTCCCACTCTTTTTTAACTAATTCCTTTGTTGCAGGAATAACCGGAAAGGAAGGTTTCTTTCTCTCGGACAGGCCAGCAAACATCACGTCCTGTGGTGTTTTAAGGGTCTTAGTATCTTCCATACCCATGGTGTTACGTACTGATCTGACTAAATTGTCAATGCTTTCTGTAGGGAAACATGTATCCTGTTCACCTTCCGAGGATATAACCTCTTGGGAACTGTCCGACTCCTTATCCTCAACCTCAGATGACTGTTCAGATATAGGCGAGCTGTGTTTCTTCCTACTTCCAGGAATTTTATCCGAGTCTCGAAAGGCTCGCAACTCCTCCCTTATCATACTACGTATATCATCCGACCTTACTGAAGACTCCTCTCGTAAGGTGGATTCGATGCAAGAGTGGCATAACTTTTTTAGGTAGGTATCCGGGAGCGGCTGAGAGCATAAGGCACATTGCTTATGTTTTGATTTCCCTGTTCTTTTAACCTAGGGAATTAGATGAGAGAGGGAGTATAATCAGCTTAAAATAGGGCAGACATACACTCACCCCTGAAGCTGTCATAATACCGGCTGGAGAGGAGGAGACGGAGGCACAGATGGAGGAACCGACCGGTCCGATCTCTTTTCCCTGGCGCTCTTGGAGGATGATCTGCGGCTGCTAGTCCGGCTTCCTGGTGTGACAGCGTTAACCTCAGACGAAGGCAACGTTGTCTCTTGAGGAGATGCCATAGTGGACGCCGGGAATCAGCGCCGGCGTCCTTTTGTTATGGGGGCCGCCATCTTCTTCCTGTCGCACCCGGAAGTCCGGGTTGCGCCTCTGCTGTGCGCGCCTCTGCTGTGCGCGTCCCTGCTGTGCGCGCCCGCGCTCCCACCAGCAATTGCGCAGGCGCCGTCCTCCTCCTCCTCCTTCACCCCGGAAGTTGTAGTAATACTTCCGGGGGAGAATTTACTGGGCCCCACGCCGCCTGTGCGCCACCCGAGGCTGGCGTCACAGGATCTTACCGCAGCGGTCCGGCCCGCAGGTCTCGCTGGATGCCTCTCCGTGAGCCAGGCGACTCCCCGATCCTGGCCTCACGGTACCTGCCAGCAGAGGGGGGAAGCTGCCACAGGACCCCCGACGCTGCTTCCAGCTCTGGAGCCCTTGCCGTCCCTGTTAAGGTAAACCGCGCAAGCGGCATCCAGGCTGGGGATCCTCTTCTCTCCAGGTCTCCCGTAGGAACAGGAAACCAACTGTGGGAGCGAGGGGGACCGCCCCTTTTATTCTCTCCATAGGGTTTCCTGTTCCTAGGGGCGGATCCCCTCTCTCAAGTGGGTGCTGTCGTGGCGAAGAGAAAAAAAGAATTTCTTGATGGAGGTTTTCCACTCTCAAATACCTATTATAAAACAAACAGAGAAGGCCCGCACCGTCCACGAGTACAGTACTGGCTCTCCACCGCTGCGACAGCAAAGGATCACCGCTGCGACAGCAAAGGATCACCGCTGCAGCCAATCACTGAACTCGCCAGCTTGCACAGCCTACCTTGGCAGAGCCGCTGAGCTCAGCGATTGGCTACAGCGGCGAGTACCTGCTCTTATTTTGGAGTGCTTGGGGTCAGTATTCTAAAAATATTTATATTACCTTCAGTCTCACTTTGAGAAACAATAAGTAAACCGTAAATAGTACATTATGCCTGTAAGAAATATTTCTTTAACCCCTTAATGACCGCCAATACGTCTTTTAACTGACCTGAGATATAAGAGAATAGCCTCCCCATACAGATGACAATCCAGCATCTGTCGGCTGTACACTATAGCTGACAACTTGCTGTACCAGCCAAGATCAGTATTTGCACCATCTAAATCTGTTTAACCCCTTAGATGCTGCTGTCAATAGTGACTACATCATTATAAATGGTTAACAGTGTGTGGGGGCTTCTTCTTTGTCACAATTGGTGCCCTCAGATCATGATTTTGTTGTCCTGATGTTTGCCATGGCAATTCATGACCAAATAGCGGCCTTAGAGTCTGACAGCTGTAGTAATCTGTTTAGAAGTTAGCAACATTTAGGTGGTAAAAATACACATTTTCATTTCTGTCATACCACTTTGCATTAATTCCTGTAAATCACCTGAAGGGTTAATAAACTACCTGACTGCAGTTTTCAATATGTCTGGGGGTGCTGTTGTTAAAATGGTATCACCTTTGGGGGTTTCCCAATATATGGGACCCCTAAAGTCACTTCAAACATGGATAAGTCCCTAAAAAAATAAATTTTGTAAATTTCTTTGAAAAAATGAAAAATTGTTGCTACATTTTTAAACCTCCTAAAATGCTAACAAAATAAAATAACATTTTACAAATGGTGCTGATGTAAAGCAGACATGTGGGAAATGTTATTTATTAATGGTTTGCTGTTGTATGACCATCTGGATTAAAGGGATAATCATTCAAATTTAGAAAATTGCTAATTTTTTAACATTTTTCTAAAATTTTTGATATTTTTTATTAATAAACACAAAAAATGTTGAACAAAATTTACCATTATCATAAAGTATAATGTGTCACGAAAAAACAATCTCAAAATCACTGGGATTTGTTGAAGCATTGCAGAGTTATTACCACATAAAGTGACACTGGTCAGATTTCAAAAATTTGGCTCGGTCACTAAGGGGTTAAAAAGCATCTAATAAATGCACCTATTATACCTCACTCATAGTGAAGATCTTGTACATCTCCGGGAGAATGACAGGAGCTACCAAAGGCATTTGTGTGTCAGTAACCTCACGGGTGAACTCTATGGAAAAAGAAAAAAAAAAGCATCTTAAAAACTGTAGACACCACTGTTAAAAGGGAACGTCAGCAGGTCTTTGCTATGTAATCTGAAGACAGTATGAGGTAGGGGTTAAAATACAGCTCCATGGTTCGGTTTGCTTGCAATGATTGTTTTAGCACCAGGATCTTATCATTGCTTGGCCACAGTAGTGTGTGCATGCTAATCTGACACGCCCCCTCCTGTGATAGGCAGCTCACTGTCTATGGACTTTGTATATGGAGAGCCTGGTGTGGGCGGGGGCAGCTTCCTCAGCTCTGCTGTATTGCTAAATCTACAGAATGGCTGCACCAGTAATCTGTGATACATTAATGGATTCAGCTTCTCTTTGCCTACATAATGCTGCTCTCAGATGAGGTGGCAAAAACCTGCTGACTGATTCCCTTTTTCATACCATGTCCCGATATCACTCCAAGTTCTGTGAAAAAAAAGGCAGGTTTCCCTATTTGCATTACAAGAGCTATGTAACCCCTTAACGACTTGGCTATTTTGGGCCTAAGGGCAGGATAACTTTCTTCTATATCTTTCTGCTGATGTAACCATAGGAGGTGGATCTTGTTTACTGCCTAACCAGTCGCATTTTGCATTATTCTGGAGTACATACTACTTATTGAGTACATATTAGGTCTGTAAGACTTGTGTCGCGTGAAAATGAAATCGCAGTGTCACATCGCAACATTGGATGCAATGGTTTTCGAGCCGCAAAGGTTTACAAACGTGTTAGATTTTGTGTCGCTGGTTGTGAAATCGCACAACTGTTGCCTGACTTATCTGCAACTTTGCCATTTTACTTACAGCAAATCGTTGTGCGACATGTTGCAGACAAGTTGTTGTATAATGTTTTAGAGAATTGTTGGCGCGTGGCATGTCACCAAGTAGACTCAGCCTAAAGTAAGCAACCAGAACACTTAGACCTCATTCATTTTGTGTGCGTTCTTTACCCACTGAATTTATTTTGTTCTTGTGGGGAGGGGAATGCCATGGGTGTGGGGCGACAGAGGAATCTCTCTCCCTCTGTCAAGCTTCTTATATACTGCAGTATCAACTGCCCGTGGCATCTAAAGCGTTAACCAAGCTAGACTAGACTGCCCAGTGCTTGTCCTCCACCAGCTTTCCACAGTTGTACGAAATATATATATTTTTGTTTAAAAGCTGCACACTATTAAATAGCAATGTAGATAAAGAATTCTTAACTGTAAACAAAATGTAACCAACTGCTTGTACCTGTCAAGACTCGCATAGCACCATGGACAGCATTGACTTCCCCGCTTACTAGCATCTCCATAAGCAAGTTAAAAAGCTGCGGCCAGGCTTCAGGCCAATCCCAGTGGGCAATGGCAGACACCGCATATGCTACACTGGAGCGTACTTTACTTATGGACTCTCGAAGGCCTCGAGGAAGAAGTTGACGGATTGCTACTTTAGCCTAATTAAAAAAAAAAAATTAACAAACCTTTGAATCCAATCCTTACACCAACTTCACCTGGTAGTTAAGAAAAATAATGCAAAACTACTCAGCATAACTTACTCTTTCAGTAGTCTCGGGTAACCGGAACTTCTCGGATTGGGAACACCAATGATTTTCAACATACTGCTTCAACACCACTGATGCCAGCTGCGGAGCGAAGAGTGACCGTATTAATGGTTAGGAGCAGTGAGAAGAAGTAAGCCCACTTACCGTAAATAATGCTTTGGTTCCTAACTGGACCTATACGATTTCAAATACCATTGATCTAAGTCTATACTAGGTGGGTACATTTCCTGCCAAAAAAAACCTATTGAGCGCGAAAAAATAAATAAATAAAAATCAGGACCATGCATATTTAGGCCATAATCACAGTTGTGGGAAATTTCTGTTACGTATTTGGTCACAAATCGGCATGTGATACTTTTGGATTTAGTGGCTGATATCACCCTAAATTGACATGAAATCTAGAGCACATACTACAGTCCATAGCTGGAGTACATTTGCTTTACACACACGGACAGGCAGATGCAGCACTCACTGACAGACCTGAGCGTCTGGAGAATTAGGTTGCATTATACTAAATTGCATTTTTCATTAAAGGGAACCTGTCACCCCCAAAATCGAAGGTGAGCTAAGCTCACCAGCATCAGGGGCTTATCTACAGCATTCTGGAATGCTGTAGATAAGCCCCCAATGTATCCTGAAAGATGAGAAAAGAGGATAGATTATACTCACCCAGGGGTGGTCCTGGTCTGATGGGTGTCGTAGCTCCGGTCCGGCGCCTCCTATCTTCGAATGATGACGTCCTCTTCTTGTCTTCACACTGCGGCGCCTGCGCACTGCAGCACTTTGCTCTGCCCTTAACAGGACAGACGAAGTACACTTGCACAAGAGCCGCAGCGTGAAGACAAGAAGAGGACGTCATCCTTCGAAGATAGGAGGCGCCGGACCGGAACTATGACACCCATCAGACCAGGACCACCCCAGGGTGAGTATAATCTAACGTCTTTTTCTCATCTTCCAGGATACATCGGGGGCTTATCTACAGCATTCCAGAATGCTGTAGATAAGCCCCTGATGCTGGTGGGCTTAGTTCACCATCGATTTTGGGGGTGACAAGTTCCCTTTCAAGGGAATTTGTCAGTAGGATCAACCCTCCTAAGCGTCTATATGGCCATGTAGGTCCTAGAAACTGAAATAAAAATGATACCTTGATATCTGCAATTTGAAGTGTCACCAGTGTGAGACACATAATGACTGAGTCTGCTCTCCTGTTCTCAATGCAGAGCTGCAGATGCGTGTAATGAGACAAAGCTCAGCTCTGCTGAACTTCTGTTAGTTGAAATCATTTTATTCCCCTTCCTAGGACCTGCATGCCCACATACACTTCATAGGAGGGCTGATCCTACTGACAGGTTCATTTTAAGGACTTATTGAGATGTCAGTGTTTAAACAGGTACATGAAAAAATTGTACCGTGTCATAATAATCTTTATATTTATATAGCGCTAACATATTGCGCAGCGCTTTACAGTTTGCACACATTATCATCGCTGTCCCCAATGGGGCTCACACTCAATTCCTTATCAGTATGTCTTTGGAGTGTGGGAGGAAACCGGAGTACCCGGAGGAAACACACGCAAACAGGGAGAGAAAATACAAACGCCTTGCAGATGTTGTCCAAGGTGGGATTAGAACCCAGGACTCCAGCGCTGCAAGGCTGCAGTGTCATCAGTATTTGACTCAATACGTGACATCAGTGTTTACTCCGTTTTTTTCATCAGTGTGTCACCAGTGTTAACTCCGTTTTTCATCAGTGTCACCAGTGTTTACTCCGTTTTCCATCAGTGTGTCACCAGTGTTTACACCGTTTTTTCATCAGTGTGTCACCAGTGTTTACTCCGTTTTTCCATCAGTGTGTCACCAGTGTTTACTCCGTTTTTCCATCAGTGTGTCACCAGTGTTTACTCCGTTTTCCATCAGTGTGTCACCAGTGTTTACTCCGTTTCTCCATCAGTGTCACCAGTGTTTACTCCGTTTTTTCATCAGTGTGTCACCAGTGTTTACTCCGTTTTTTCATCAGTGTGTCACCAGTGTTTACTCCGTTTCTCCATCAGTGTCACCAGTGTTTACTCCGTTTTTTCATCAGTGTGTCACCAGTGTTTACTCCGTTTTTTCATCAGTGTGTCACCAGTGTTTACTCCGTTTTCCATCAGTCACCAGTGTTTACTCCGTTTTTTCATCAGTGTGTCAACAGTGTTTACTCCGTTTTTTCATCAGTGTGTCACCAGTGTTTACTCAGTTTTTCCATCAGTGTGTCACCAGTGTTTACTCAGTTTTTTCCATCAGTGTGTCACCAGTGTTTACTCCGTTTTTTCATCAGTGTGTCACCAGTGTTTACTCCGTTTTCCATCAGTCACCAGTGTTTACTCCGTTTTTTCATCAGTGTGTCACCAGTGTTTACTCCGTTTTTTCATCAGTGTGTCACCAGTGTTTACTCCGTTTTTTCATCAGTGTGTCACCAGTGTTTACTCCGTTTTTTCATCAGTGTGTCACCAGTGTTTACTCCGTTTTTTCATCAGTGTGTCACCAGTGTTTACTCCGTTTTTTCATCAGTGTGTCACCAGTGTTTACTCAGTTTTTTCATCAGTGTGTCACCAGTGTTTACTCAGTTTTTTCATCAGTGTGTCACCAGTGTTTACTCCGTTTTTTCCATCAGTGTGTCACCAGTGTTTACTCCGTTTTTTCATCAGTGTGTCACCAGTGTTTACTCCGTTTTTTCATCAGTGTGTCACCAGTGTTTACTCCGTTTTTTCATCAGTGTGTCACCAGTGTTTACTCCGTTTTTCCATCAGTGTGTCACCAGTGTTTACTCCGTTTTTTCATCAGTGTGTCACCAGTGTTTACTCCATTTTTCCATCAGTGTGTCACCAGTGTTTACTCCATTTTTCCATCAGTGTGTCACCAGTGTTTACTCCGTTTTTTCATCAGTGTGTCACCAGTGTTTACTCCGTTTTTTCCATCAGTGTGTCACCAGTGTTTACTCCGTTTTTTCATCAGTGTGTCACCAGTGTTTACTCAGTTTTTTCAGTGTGTCACCAGTGTTTACTCCGTTTTTTCATCAGTGTGTCACCAGTGTTTACTCAGTTTTTTCATCAGTGTGTCACCAGTGTTTACTCAGTTTTTTCATCAGTGTGTCACCAGTATTTACTCAGTTTTTTCATCAGTGTGTCACTAGTATTTACTCAGTTTTTTCATCAGTGTGTCACCAGTGTTTACTCCGTTTTCCATCAGTCACCAGTGTTTACTCCGTTTTTTCATCAGTGTGTCAACAGTGTTTACTCCGTTTTTTCATCAGTGTGTCACCAGTGTTTACTCAGTTTTTCCATCAGTGTGTCACCAGTGTTTACTCAGTTTTTTCCATCAGTGTGTCACCAGTGTTTACTCCGTTTTTTCATCAGTGTGTCACCAGTGTTTACTCCGTTTTCCATCAGTCACCAGTGTTTACTCCGTTTTTTCATCAGTGTGTCACCAGTGTTTACTCCGTTTTTTCATCAGTGTGTCACCAGTGTTTACTCCGTTTTTTCATCAGTGTGTCACCAGTGTTTACTCCGTTTTTTCATCAGTGTGTCACCAGTGTTTACTCCGTTTTTTCATCAGTGTGTCACCAGTGTTTACTCCGTTTTTTCATCAGTGTGTGACCAGTGTTTACTCAGTTTTTTCATCAGTGTGTCACCAGTGTTTACTCAGTTTTTTCATCAGTGTGTCACCAGTGTTTACTCCGTTTTTTCCATCAGTGTGTCACCAGTGTTTACTCCGTTTTTTCATCAGTGTGTCACCAGTGTTTACTCCGTTTTTTCATCAGTGTGTCACCAGTGTTTACTCCGTTTTTTCATCAGTGTGTCACCAGTGTTTACTCCGTTTTTCCATCAGTGTGTCACCAGTGTTTACTCCGTTTTTTCATCAGTGTGTCACCAGTGTTTACTCCATTTTTCCATCAGTGTGTCACCAGTGTTTACTCCATTTTTCCATCAGTGTGTCACCAGTGTTTACTCCGTTTTTTCATCAGTGTGTCACCAGTGTTTACTCCGTTTTTTCCATCAGTGTGTCACCAGTGTTTACTCCGTTTTTTCATCAGTGTGTCACCAGTGTTTACTCAGTTTTTTCATCAGTGTGTCACCAGTGTTTACTCCGTTTTTTCATCAGTGTGTCACCAGTGTTTACTCAGTTTTTTCATCAGTGTGTCACCAGTGTTTACTCCGTTTTTTCATCAGTGTGTCACCAGTATTTACTCAGTTTTTTCATCAGTGTGTCACTAGTATTTACTCAGTTTTTTCATCAGTGTGTCACCAGTGTTTACTCCGTTTTCCATCAGTCACCAGTGTTTACTCCGTTTTTTCATCAGTGTGTCAACAGTGTTTACTCCGTTTTTTCATCAGTGTGTCACCAGTGTTTACTCAGTTTTTCCATCAGTGTGTCACCAGTGTTTACTCAGTTTTTTCCATCAGTGTGTCACCAGTGTTTACTCAGTTTTTTCCATCAGTGTGTCACCAGTGTTTACTCCGTTTTTTCATCAGTGTGTCACCAGTGTTTACTCCGTTTTCCATCAGTCACCAGTGTTTACTCCGTTTTTTCATCAGTGTGTCACCAGTGTTTACTCCGTTTTTTCATCAGTGTGTCACCAGTGTTTACTCCGTTTTTTCATCAGTGTGTCACCAGTGTTTACTCCGTTTTTTCATCAGTGTGTCACCAGTGTTTACTCCGTTTTTTCATCAGTGTGTGACCAGTGTTTACTCAGTTTTTTCATCAGTGTGTCACCAGTGTTTACTCAGTTTTTTCATCAGTGTGTCACCAGTGTTTACTCCGTTTTTTCCATCAGTGTGTCACCAGTGTTTACTCCGTTTTTTCATCAGTGTGTCACCAGTGTTTACTCCGTTTTTTCATCAGTGTGTCACCAGTGTTTACTCCGTTTTTTCATCAGTGTGTCACCAGTGTTTACTCCGTTTTTCCATCAGTGTGTCACCAGTGTTTACTCCGTTTTTTCATCAGTGTGTCACCAGTGTTTACTCCATTTTTCCATCAGTGTGTCACCAGTGTTTACTCCATTTTTCCATCAGTGTGTCACCAGTGTTTACTCCGTTTTTTCATCAGTGTGTCACCAGTGTTTACTCCGTTTTTTCCATCAGTGTGTCACCAGTGTTTACTCCGTTTTTTCATCAGTGTGTCACCAGTGTTTACTCAGTTTTTTCATCAGTGTGTCACCAGTGTTTACTCCGTTTTTTCATCAGTGTGTCACCAGTGTTTACTCAGTTTTTTCATCAGTGTGTCACCAGTGTTTACTCCGTTTTTTCATCAGTGTGTCACCAGTATTTACTCAGTTTTTTCATCAGTGTGTCACTAGTATTTACTCAGTTTTTTCATCAGTGTGTCACCAGTGTTTACTCCGTTTTCCATCAGTCACCAGTGTTTACTCAGTTTTTTCATCAGTGTGTCACCAGTGTTTACTCAGTTTTTCCATCAGTGTATCACCAGTGTTTTTCACAGATTGATAATAAATTACAAAGCTTCTCCTATCCTTTGCAATGTTAAATCGTGGCAGCACACAGATGCCTTCCATGTACTGTACATGTTGTTTTCATGGCCCATAGACTTGTATTGGCCCTTTTCATCAGTAATGTTGTATAAAAAAAAAAAAAAAGACACCTCTGGGTGCTTTGCACAGACACTGTGGGAAACAAAATAGGACAGTGACTTGTTCACAATACAAAGTGAAGGTATCACTGAGCCATGCTGGTCTGACTGGCTGGACACCCACAGATCTGTAGAAGATGTTTGGGGTCATTGTCCTTTTAAAGAATAAGGCTGGAGCCAATCAGAAGCCTTCCTGAGGGTGCAAGTATCTGACTGTACTTCTCTGCATTGAGAACACAAGACATGGGCAACGGAAATTGGAAGGTGTCCTGCATTGACAACAGCTCAGAACTGGCAACAACAAGTCTGACCAGCGACAACCAACTAATGTTCGGAAACGTCCAGCCAGGAGTGATCTTCAGGAAAGAATTGTGGCCAAAAACTCATCAACTTAAACAAAGATGGGGGCGCACCAGTATCCTATATAAGCTCATAAGCATAAGGGTGTGCAGTACCGAGTCTGTACGTCACAACCAATAGAGAGCCATTGGCACATTCATTAGGCTTTTATTGGCCTTGGGGTATGGTGTATGTATAGATTTGTATATCTTGTTTTAAATGTTTTTATGTCTTTTTGAGGTGTAATAAAGGTTTTTTGATGTTTATATATACATGACTTCTTTATCTTATTTTGTGTGGTTGTGCATACCACATGAGTCTGTCTTTCTCTTGGCTCTCTAAAAACTCATCAACATGAAAACAAGTCCATGTGGCTCAACTATGCACAGACCTATCTGATTTTTTTTTCTGGCACCACAGATGACAATTATTTACCGCACGCGGATGACATCTGTGTGACACGTGCCGCGATGCAGAATAATGACCGTAAGCGCTCTGGACAGATAAGTCAAAATATGAAGTATTTGGCTGTATACAGCAGCAGTTCGTCAAAGGGGAGATGAGCGGTACAATAAGTGTCTGCAGCCAACAGTGAAGCATGGTGGAAGCTTCTTGCATTTGAGTAAATGGAGTTGAGGATTTGATAAGGAATAAGCGTCCGCAATGCTGAGAAATACAGGACTACTACCATCATGGAGGTGTCTGATCGGCTATAGTTATCTGGAGGTCAGTCCTCCAGATTTTCTCCTGCGGAGTCCTTCCCCGTAACAGCTGATGCGGTTTTCAAGGCAAAAGTCGGTCCCAGCAAATACTGGTTGGACTTTATATTGTGCTAATTGGTAAAACTAACTATAAACAGTGTCAGAATCATTCTCCCCACACGAGACCACCCTGCCAGAGGCACCAAGCATCCCACACAGGCATCCTGCCACTAGCACCATGCCGCAGCCATTGTCTTACCTGCCTTATGGCAAGAGCACCTTGGGGATCAACAGTCAGCTCGGCCAGGTGCACCCCGAACTCTAGCAAGACAAGAAACTAAGAGTCAGTGGTGGGCTGCGCCCCCAGCCCGGCCGGCAGCCCCCCCAGCCGTGCCGGCAGCCCCCCAGCCCTGCCCCCAGCCGTGCCGGCAGCCCCCCAGCCTTGCCCCCAGCCGTGCCCGCAGCCCCTCTGCCCTGCCCGCAGCCTCCCAGCCCGGCCAGCAGCCGTGCCCGCAGCCCCTCTGCCCTGCCCGCAGCCCCCCATCCTCACCCTCTGTCACTTCCAGCACTTTCAGCTGTTCCTCCGCCGCCGCTCGCACCTCGTGTCCAGGGGAGAGGATACCGCCGAGGGTTTCCAACAAGGCCTCCCGCAGCCCTGCCTGCACCGTGGGGAAACCGGGCGGCATGCCCTGCGCCATTATACAGATACACAGCCGAGCATCGGCCGGGAAAACTTCAATGCCTTCTCCACAGCGCGCCAAACACCGCCCGCCAAGCCGCGCACACAGGGACAGAGCGGAGGGCGGGACCACGCTGGGGCGGGAGGCGGAGACACGCGGGTTCAAGGGTCAGAGGGGACGCGCTAGGCCACAGGATGCTGAGGTTGGGATCCGGGGCGGGGGCTGTGCGGGATGGAGCGTGGTTGCGCTGTGCGTTGTGGCCCTTGTGCTGGTCCCTGTGCTCTTATCCCTGTCCTGATCTCTGGCCCTTGTGCTGGTCCCTGTGCTCTGGTCCCTGTCCTGCTCTCTGGCCCTTGTGCTGGTCCCTGCACTCTGGTTCCTGTCCTGCTCTCTTGTGCTGGTCCCTGTGCTCTGGTCCCTGCACTCTGGTTCCTGTCCTGCTCTCTGGCCCTTGTGCTGGTCCCTGTGCTCTGGTCCCTGTCCCTTGTGCTGGTCCCTGTCCTGCTCTCTGGCACTTGTGCTGGTCCCTGCTCTCTGGCCCTTGTGCTGGTCCCTGCGCTCTGGTTCCTGTCCCTTGTGCTGGTCCCTGTCCTGCTCTCTGGCACTTGTGCTGGTCCCTGCTCTCTGGCCCTTGTGCTGGTCCCTGCGCTCTGGTTCCTGTCCCTTGTGCTGGTCCCTGCTCTCTGTCCCTTGTGCTGGTCCCTGCTCTCTGGCCCTTGTGCTGGTCCCTGGGCTCTGGTTCCTGTCCCTTGTGCTGGTCCCTGCTCTCTGTCCCTTGTGCTGGTCCCTGCTCTCTGGCCCTTGTGCTGGTCCCTGGGCTCTGGTTCCTGTCCCTTGTGCTGGTCCCTGCACTCTGGTTCCTGTCCTGCTCTCTGGCCCTTGCTCTGGTCCCTGTCCTAATCTCTGGCCCTTGTGCTGGTCCCTGCGCTCTGGTTCCTGTCCCTTGTGCTGGTCCCTGCACTCTGGTCCCTGTCCTGCTCTCTGGCCATTGTGCTGGTCCCTGTCCTGCTCTCTGGCCATTGTGCTGGTTCCTGTCCTGCTCTCTGGCCATTGTGCTGGTTCCTATCCTGCTCTCTGGCCCTTGTGCTGGTTCCTGTCCTGCTCTCTGGCCATTGTGCTGGTTCCTATCCTGCTCTCTGGCCCTTGTGCTGGTTCCTATCCTGCTCTCTGGCCCTTGTGCTGGTTCCTGTCCTGCTCTCTGGCCCTTGTGCTGGTTCCTGTCCTGCTCTCTGGCCCTTGTGCTGTTTCCTGTCCTGCTCTCTGGCCCTTGTGCTGGTCCCTGCGCTCTGGTTCCTGTCCTGCTCTCTGTCCCTTGTGCTGGTCCCTGCGCTCTGGTTCCTGTCCTGATCTATGGCCCTTGTGCTGATCCCTGCGCTCTGGTTCCTGTCCCTTTTGCTGGTCCCTGTCCTGCTCTCTGGCCCTTGTGCTGGTCTCTGTGCTCTGGTTCCTGTCCTGCACTCTAGTCCTTATGCTGGTCCCTGCGCTCTGGCCCTTGTGCTGGTCTCTTTCCTGTGCACTCGCCCCTCTGCTGGCACGCCCCATGCTACATACGACTGACTGGAGACGCAGAACCTTTTTGTTCCCTATAAATAAATAAATAACCCCTACCAGACAGGTCCACTTTCTATTTTCACATTTATCAAGCCATAGTTTGTGTGTTTTTTTTATTTTGTTTTTTTTGTTTTACTGCTACATATCAATATGAGAATTTGTTTTTTGTTTTGTTTTTTTGTTTTTTTTTTTGGGGGGGGGGGTTGACTAGTTGCAAGATTAATGCCATTTACATTAACATATATTGGAAAAAAAAATTGCAAGTAGCATTAAATAGTTAAAAAAAAATACGAGCCTCGTTTTCTTTATGATCACTTGCCAGTGATGGACCTGTATGGGGACCGTCTTTTGGCGTTGAAGGCTGTAGTACTTTTTATTGGTACTATTTTAGTCTATAGATGATGTTTTTATTATTTTTGGGGTGGGGAGGGAAGGTGACTATATAAAAGAAAACTGCTTACATCATTTACCATACGGGTTTATTTTATATCTTCATAGATGAAACTTTTCATAACATACCAAATGGCTTTTATTTTTTGGATTGGGAAAAGAAGGCTGATAAATACTTCTTGGTTTACCTAGCGCCTGTTAGGCCGGGGTCACACTTGCGAGTGCAATGCGAGAAACTTGCCTTAATACCCGGCACTCGGGAGCGGAGTGTGAAGCTACATGTATTTCTATGCAGCCACATTCTCTGGTCCTGAGTGCCGGCGGCAGTGCCGGGTATTGATGCGAGAGTTTCTCGCATTGCACTCACAAGTGTGACCCCGGCCTTAGAGGCAGATGCAGGGTGTATAGCACAGCCGGCACATGTTCTTTTAGCAGCACACTCGGCTCCTGAGGCTGTCTGTACACCTGCACTCTGTGTACGTCACATTTTTGGAAGAGGTTACTAGGCAGCAATGGAGGGCACCACTCCAAAAACAAGGATCATCTGTAGTATGCTGTGACCAATAGGAACCTCAAACACTAAGAAGAAAAAGGGAGCATACTAATTCCAAGGATCACTCATAAATAAAATAATAAATCTTTATTGACATACAAATTCATTCCAAAGATGAAAACATTAAAAACCTTACCAGGTATAAAGAACATGAAAGCCCATAATAAGGCTTTGTTTGGAAGAGGTAACCAGTGTGTCTCGCACATAGCAGACATGCAGGGAGCGCAGCATGTGTGCTATTCTGACCACACGCTGACTTGAGCCACTTTTCACACAGTTGTAAAAAAATGCTGCAGGAAAGAGTGGCATGTAGCACCTTTTTGTTTTCATTGGCAAATACCTAATTCTGGCCAATCCCATTTTGTGTTCTCAAACCTAAATAGTGCACCTAGTGAAGACAATAAGGCTAAGTTCACATGTTGCGTTTTAATGCAATTTATAGTACCAGCAAAAGGTATGAGATTTAAGAAATCTCATGCACTGACATTGGTTTTGTTTCCTGACTGAATTGGAAAACTGCAGTATGTCACTTGGTATTTTTGCAGATTTTTTTTCACCAATCGAAAGCAGTAAGTGCAAAAACGCAGCAAAAAATACAGGTGTCAGGTACTATCATGTTTTTCCCTTCACCGCACACCTGAGGGATCCGCCCACCAAGGACAGGAAACCTGAAATAAAAGGGTGGCACCTCTTCCCTCCATCAGTTGGTTTCCTGTCCTTGATGGGAACCTTGTGCTGGAATCCCACTGTGAAAGTAGAAGGGAAGACAGAACTTTCTTTAGAAGCGCCCTCTCGTAGTGGGAAGACAGGGCAAATGTAATATTAGGGGTCCAATGGTTAACGCATGGGCAAACAGAAACCGAAGAGGGCCTGGGTGCAAGGAGAGCTTAAGTGCCCTTTGCAGACATGAAAATGCACAACTTCCACTGCCGTGGAGCTGGAAATGAGCCCCCTTACCCCATGCGTCATGGTCACAACCGATGCAAGCAACTCGGGTTGGGAAGCACACCTGAGAGATCGTGCAATTCAGGGTTCTTGCTCACTCTTGGGCTACTTTCACACATCAGTTTTTTGCCGTCAGAAAACGGACATAGGAACATTTTTTTCTGTCCGGCGAAAAAACAGCCAGCGATGGATCTGGCAAAAAGGTATGAAACGTGAGGTGAAATGATCGAATCCGTGCATTTTCCATTCAAATCATGATCGATCTCTCTCTCTCCTCAGAACAGGAAGTCCAAACTCTATCCCCGGTATAAAAAAAAGAAACGGATCGAGCAAAAAAAATGGATCAGTTTTTCACAATTTGCGCCAGATCCATTTTTTTTTTTTAAATTCGCCGGATTGTGCCTTAGCCCCTTTCACACATCATGTTTTTGCCGTCAGGCTAAATCCGGCTATTTTTCTCACAGAATTTTATTAGCGCCAGATTGCATCGGATGGCCTCACGTCTCGTCCGTCTTTCGCCTGATTCGGCAAAAAGTGTTTGTCCAGCATCTGAAAAAAACGTACAGTTACGTTTTCTCTATCCCTATGATGGCACCACGGAGATAGGGGTCCGCCCCCAGGGACAGGAAACCTACAGGTGAAAAATGGCGTACCTCTCTCCCACATCAGTTGGTTTCCTGTCCCTGACGAGGAACCTACAGCACGTACCTGAAGATCCTTCGTGGGATACCAGGGGCTGATCCAGTCGGTTCCTGACAGGGGGTGCCCTGTCACAGCTGGGTCGAGCGGTTTTTCTCCCCCCTCCCTTTTTCCTTCCCTGAAGCACCACCGCTGGGGTCGGCGGACCTTAAGGGTGAGTGAGAAGGGGGAGGCAGTGAAGAGGATCAAGTCTGCCTTCCCCAGAAGAAAAAAAAAGGGGGAGGAAGGAGGCAGGTGGCGGCGGTCACTGACATAGCCTCCGTACCGCTGCACAGCGTTGCATGGGGGTAGCGGCAGCTACCATTCCATGGGGTCCCAGGCGCAGAAGAGCCGGTATGTGGAGCGCTGGACACGTGGGACCGCTGAAACGCCGGTGCCATTGCCGCCTGGGCCAGGGGCTCCGAGCAGGTGTGCGGGCGGGCGCCGGTAGGCAGAACGCTGAGAGACGCGCGTGCGGCAGCACGTCCCCGCTTATATCTTCCCCTATGTGAATGAGCGGTGCACATGCGCAGATCACCACTTCCGCCGGCAGCGCAAGGCATAAAGGGGCGCTTCCAGGCGGGAAAATGTGGACAATTCAAACCTTTGCACTAATCACAGTGCGGAGGCCACTATGAGCGACCAGGAGCAGCAGGATGCGCAGGAGATTATACAGTTATCTCCTGAGCAAGCGCAGGTGCAGCGGCACCAGCGTACACAGCATCAGCGCAAGGGAAACACTTCCTCTCAACAGCGCAGCAGCAGTGGACTCTCAGGGTCACAACGCAGCCGAGCTTCTGCGAAAACCACGCGACCGGTGACGAATCCAGCGGTGGATATAGTCCCCAGGCCCGAGACGGTATCTTTTATCCACAGGAGGGTGAGTGATCTACGTGAAAGTGCTGAGTTTAATACAGATTTACTCTTTCGTCTAGGGAAAGAAATGTATAACCAAATCAAAGCACAGGGTATGTGCCCGGAAGAGTTACCTTCCTCATGGGAGAAAAAGCTATGCAGCAATTGCATAGAAAAAAACAATTCAGGAAGAATCCCCGGCGTTTGCCTCAAACCTAAAGTCACTAATAAGGAGCCAGGTTGAGAGTGCCCTTAAGGGCATTAAGACCTCAAAGAAAAAACACAAATCAAGCCAAAGGTCCCCTGAATCCAGTGTGGACGAGTCAGAGAGAGAAATATCCGATTCTAGTGATTCATCAGCTTCCGAGTCCTCTTCGCTATCTTCAGAAGGGGGACGCAGTTGCTTTCCTATCGAAGAGGCAGACGCCCTCGTAAAAGCCGTCAGGGCAACAATGGGTCTGGTAGATGAACGCCCTAAGAAAACGGCGCAGGATATAATGTTCAGTGGTCTGGAACAAAAGAGAAGAAGAGCATTCCCAATAAATGAAAAAATTCACTCTCTAATTAAAAGGGAATGGAAGAAACCGGGCAAAAAAGTTCTCTTAACTCCCAAGAGGAAATACCCTTTCGACGACCCAGCCTGCTCATCTTGGAGTAAGGCACCAAAGTTGGATGTGGCTATAGCAAAGGCCTCTAAAAAATTCGCCCTGCCCTTCGAAGACATGGGTACCTTAAAGGACCCGATGGACAAAAAAGCTGAAACTTTCTTTAAAAACTCCTGGGAAGCAGCAGGAGGTGGATTAAAACCAGCCATTGTGGCCACCTGTACTGCCTGGGCCTTAATGGTATGGCTCGAGCACTTAGATTCCCAATTAAAAGAAAAAGTCTCAAGAGAGACAATTCAAAAGTCAGTGTCTGTGATGAAAGGTGCGGCAGCCTTTTTGGCTGACGCATCGGTAGATTCAGCCAGATTGGCAGCTAGGTCAGCCTCCTTCTCAAACGCCGCAAGACGTGCTAAAATGCAGGCCAGGGGATTTGCAAACCAAAACCAAATTATGCTCAATACCTTGTGAAGGCGAATTTTTATTTGGGTCAACATTAGATGACATCTTGGACAAAGCTGGGGATAAGAAAAAATCTTTTCCCGGGTTCCCAAATCAGTCTTACAGGCGTCCTTTTCGGAGCAGAAAGTTCATGCGGAGGAGACCCCCAAAAGGGAACAAAGATGGATGGAAGGACAGAAGAAATAAGAACAAAGGCTTCATATTCAACAAACCCCCCACCGACAATAGAAAATCACAATGAAGGTATTCCCCGGGTCGGAGGGAGATTGACCTATTTTCTTCCAGCCTGGGAAAAGATTTCAAACAGCAACTGGATATTAAAGGGAACCTGTCACCCCGTTTTTTGAGATTGAGCTATAAATACTGTTAAATAGGGCCTGCGCTGTGTGTTCCTATAGTGTATGTAGTGTACCCCGATTCCCCATGTATGCTGAGAAATAACTTACCAAAGTCGCCGTTTTCGCCTGTCAATCAGGCTGGTCAGGTCGGGAGGGCGTGGTGACATCGGTGGTTCTTCCTCAGCTTTACGTTGGTGGCGTAGTGGCGTAGTGGTGAACAAGCAGCGCGCGATCTGCGCTGTAATCCCTTGCATCGGTGGGGGCGGCCATCTTCCTGGGGCCGCGCGTGCGCAGATCGAGTGCTCTGCTGCACGGGGCTTCAGGAAAATGGCCGCGGGATGCCGCGCGTGCGCATTAGAGATCGCGGCGGCCATTTTCCCAAAGCCGAGATGCAAACTCGGCTTTGGGAAAATGGCCGCCGCGATCTCTAATGCGCACGCGCGGCATCCCGCGGCCATTTTCCTGAAGCCCCGTGCAGCAGAGCACTCGATCTGCGCACGCGCGGCCCCAGGAAGATGGCCGCCCCCACCGACGAAAGGGATGACAGCGCAGATCGCGCGCTGTGTCTTCACCACTACGCCACTACGCCACCAACGTAAAGCTGAGGAAGAACCAGCGATGTCACCACGCCCTCCCGACCTGACCAGCCTGATTGACAGGCGAAAACGGCGACTTTGGTAAGTTATTTCTCAGCATACATAGGGAATCGGGGTACACTACATACACTATAGGAACACACAGCGCAGGCCCTATTTAACAGTATTTATAGCTCAATCTCAAAAAACGGGGTGACAGGTTCCCTTTAAGCATAATAAGAGAAGGTCTCAAACTGAAATTCCGTACCCCTCCCGGCGATTCCTTCATGGTAACACCTCAGAGACAATCACACGAACAGCTCTTCAGGAAGAGATTTTGAACTTAATTCAGAAGGGAGTGTTACAAGAAGTCCCCAACCAGGAGAAAGGTATGGGCTTCTACTCTCCCCTCTTCCTTCGCAAGAAACCGGTTGGATCGCACAGGGCGATCATAAATCTCAAAAGACTAAACAGTTTCCTCGAAATTCAACATTTCAAAATGGAGACAATAAAATATTGCGTAAAAATGCTCTTTCCCTTGTGCTTCATGACTGTTCTAGATTTACGAGACGCATATTACCATGTGCCTATCCACAACAACCATCAAAAATACCTCAGACTGGCAGTGACTATCCAGGGGGAAGTGAAACACTACCAATTCAGGGCTCTCCCCTTCGGGTTAGCCATTGCACCATGGGTATTTACAAAAATAATGTCAGAGGTAATGGCCCACATACGGGAACAGAATGTCCTAATAGTTCCCTATTTAGACGATCTCCTGGTGGTAGGGACTTCATCCCAACATTGCAATCAGCAGTTGGAGATGGTCATGGATTCACTGACGAGTCTAGGATGGCTACTGAACATACCCAAATCCAGAACAGTGCCAACCCAGATACAGGAGTACTTAGGGATAGTCCTAGACTCGATCACGCAGAAATGCTATCTTCCACAGGGGAAGATCCAAAAAATGACAGATGGTGTTACAGATGACAACGTTCCCGGTCACTACTCTGAGAAAAGCGATGTCCCTGTTGGGATCCATGACAGCATGTATCCCGGCAGTGCAGTGGGCACAATGTCATACCCGGGACCTGCAATGGGAAATATTAGATTCAAGCATGTCTCTGCGCGGAAATTTAGACAGGCAATTAAGTATATCGTCAAACACGATACACTCTCTACTATGGTGGGCAGACCCAGTAAACTTAACCAAAAAGGTTCCTTGGACATTGCCGATGGAAAAAATCCTAATGATGGATGCAAGCCCCTGGGGGTGGGGAGCACACCTAGACGATCAAGTGACACAGGGAATTTGGAGCCAAAATCAACAGCGAGCCTCTTCAAACATGAAAGAACTGTTAACGGTAAAACTGGCCCTAACGCACTTTCTAAAGCTCATTTACGCCCATCACGTAAAAATCTTTTCGGACAACCAGGTAGTGGTAGCATACCTAAACCATCAAGGGGGCACCAGGTCTCGAGCATTGATGGAGGTAACCCAATCCATATTCCACATAGCAGAACACAATCTAATATCCCTGACAGCTCTCCACATAAAAGGTTCAGAAAACCAAACTGCAGATTTCTTGAGCAGGACATGCTTAAAACAAGGGGATTGGGAGCTAAAACAATCAGTGTTCAACCAGATCATAAAACGTTGGGGGCAGCCAGAAATAGACCTGTTTGCGAACAGTAAAAACCAGAAAGTGGAGACATTCTGCGCAATCGATCCCCGGGGAGGCCCAGTAGCTCTAGACGCCTTCACAATTCCTTGGAACTATCATCTCGCTTACGCGTTCCCTCCGATATCCCTCATTCCCTTAGTGCTGAGGAAGATTCGGGAGGACGGAGCAACAGTGATAGTAATAGCTCCATTCTGGCCCCGCAGAATATGGTTTTCATGGCTAAGAAAAATGTCCATATCAAGCCCTTGGGTCCTACCAGACACTCCAAACCTTTTATTCCAGGGACCAGTTTTTCACCCCAATGTAAAGAATCTACACATGACAGCTTGGCTTTTGAAAGGAAGCTACTAAGCGACAAGGGTTTTTCCCCCAATCTAGTATCTACTCTATTGCAGAGTAGGAAACTCGTAACCACCAAAATATATGGGAAAGTGTGGAAAAAATTCATGTCAGTATCCGGCGCAGACCCAACAGGGGAAATCGCAATACAGAAAATCCTAGAATTCCTGCAGAAGGGACTGGAAAAAGGTCTGGCTGCAAGCACCCTAAAGGTTCAAATAGCAGCCTTGGGGGCTTTGTACAACCATGATCTAGCCAGAAATCGCTGGATCATGAGATTCGTTAGAGCTTCAAGTAGGTCCAGGCCTATTCCCCTCCATACTATTCCTTCCTCGGGATCTAAACCTTGTCCTAAATGCTCTAACCAAACCTCCCTTTAAGTCCCTGGCAGATGCTCCTTTAAAAATTTTATCTCTAAAAACCACGCTCCTGGTAGCCCTAACCTCGGCCCGTCGCGTTAGCGATATACAAGCGCTGTCTGCATGCCCACCCTTTACGCAGATACTCGAAGATAGAGTCATTCTTAGGACTGACCCGGCTTACCTCCCTAAAATTTCGTCACAGTTTCATAGAACCCAAGAGATCTCTTTGCCCTCCTTTTGTCCCAGCCCCAAAAATGAGGGGGAAAAATATTGCATACCCTAGACGTAAAAAGGTGTCTGGCTCAATACCTATCAGCCACTAGGGAGTGCAGGAAGGATAGGGCTCTGTTTGCTTCCAGGGTCCACGGAAGGGACAGAAAGCGTCGAAAGCCACGTTGGCGAGGTGGATAAGAGACGCCATCACCCTATCCTACTCATCTTGTGGGGCAACCATTCCGGAGAATATAAAAGCCCATTCAACCAGAGCAGTGGCATCATCCTGGGCGGAGAGACCTGGCGCTTCAATACAACAGATATGTAGAGCTGCCACTTGGTCTTCCCAATCTACATTTTTCAAGCATTACCGCTTAGACTTGACCTCCTCAGATCTCACCTTTGGGCGAAGGGTTCTAGAGGCAGTGGTCCCTCCCTAAAAGCTACAATCTATGCAAATCTCTCCGTGGTGCCATCATGGGGGATAGAGAAAATCGTAGTTACTTACTGATAACGGTATTTCTCTGATCCCATGATGGCACCCGTATATTCCCTCCCTTTTCACACACAGGTGTGCACACTATAATGTATTAGTCATTAGCTTAGTCACGGTGCCTCTGTTAAGTTTAAATGGTTAAAGTTTTAATTTGTACAAATGTTGAGTTGCAGCTGAAGTTCTGTATAGGGCTCTGTAAACCAACTGATGTGGGAGAGAGGTATGCCCTTTTTCACCTGTAGGTTTCCTGTCCCTGGGGGCGGACCCCTCTCTCCGTGGTGCCATCATGGGATCAGAGAAATACCGTTATCGGTAAGTAACTACGATTTTTTGTCTGTGGCGAAAAGACGGACATTGCAGGTGCAGATGCATTAATATGGAGACTTGAATACACACAGGTGGATCATATTTATCATCATTAGGCATTTAGGACAACATTGGATCATTCAGAGATCCACAATGAACTTCTGGAGTGAGTTTGCTGCACTGAAAGTAAAGAGGCTGAATATTGCACGCTCCACTTTTCAGTTTTTGAATTTCCACAAAAATTTAAAATAACCAATAAATTTCATTCAACTTCACAATTGTGTTACACTTGTTGTTGATTCTTCACCAATAATTTGGTATCTTTATGTTTGAAGCATGATATGTGGGAAAAGGTTGAAAAGTTGCAGGCGGCCGAATACTTTCGTAAGGCACTGTATGTATATATATATATATATATATATATATATATGTATTTACTATATAATTGTTTAAGGGTCACGTCCGTCTTTCTGTCCCTCTGTCTGTCTGTCACGGATATTTATTGGTCGCGGCCTCTGTCTGTCATGGAATCCAAGTTGCTGATTGGTCGCGCCAGCTGCCTGTCATGGCTGCCGCGACCAATCAGCGACGGCCACAGTCTGGCGGAAAAATGGCCGCTCCTTCCTCCCCGCAGTCAGTGCCCGCTCCGTACTCCCCTCCAGTCAGCGCTCACACAGGGTTAATGGCAGCGTTGACCGCGGTGTAACGCACTCGGTTAACGCTGCTATTAACCCTGTGTGACCAACTTTTTACTATTCATGCTGCCTATGCCAATAGGCCAATATACTACGTGGCTCTGTGCTGTATACTAAGTGGCTGGGCAATATACTACGTGTCTGTGCTGTATACTACGTGGCTCTGTGCTGTATACTAAGTGAGTGGGGCGGGCAATATACTATGTGGCTGGGCAATATACTATGTGGCTGGGCAATATACTATGTGGCTGGGCAATATACTACGTGACTGGGCAATATACTACGTGGCTGGGCAATATACTATGTGGTTGGGCAATATACTATATGACTGGGCAATATACTATGTGGATGGGCAATATACTACGTGGCTGGGCAATATACTACGTGACTGGGCAATATACTATGTGGCTGGGCAATATACTATATGGCTCTTTGCTGTATACTACGTGACTGGGGAATATACTATGTGGCTGGGCAATATACTATGTGGCTGGGCAGTATACTATGTGGCTGGGCAGTATACTATGTGGCTGGGCAATATACTACGTGGCTCTTTGCTGTATACCACGTGACTGGGCAATATACTATGTGGCTGGGCAATATACTATGTGGCTGGGCAGTATACTATGTGGCTGGGCAATATACTACGTGTCTGTGCTGTATACTACGTGGCTCTGTGCTGTATACTACATGGCTGGGCAATATACTACGTGTCTGTGCTGTATACTACGTGGCTCTGTGCTGTATACTACGTGACTGGGCAATATACTATGTGGCTGGGCAATATACTACGTGACTGGGCAATATACTACGTGGCTGAGCAATATACTACGTGGTTGGGCAATATACTATGTGACTGTGCAATATACTACGTGGATGGGCAATATACTACGTGGCTGGGCAATATACTACGTGGCTGGGCAATATACTACGTGACTGGGCAATATACTATGTGGGCTGTGCAATATACTACATGGACATGCATATTCTAGAATACCCGATGCATTAGAACCGGGCCACCATCTAGTATATATATATATATATATATATATATATATAAATATATACGGTATATGTATATATATATGTATATATATGTGTGTATGTATATATGTGTATATATATGTGTGTGTATATATGTATATATATGTGTATATATATATATATATATGTATGTATATATATCCCCTTCATGACCTTGGGATTTTTCGTTTTTCCGTGTTCGTTTTTCACTCCCCTCCTTCCCAGAGCCATAACTTTTTTATTTTTCCGTCAATTTGGCCATGTGAGGGCTTATTTTTTGCGGGACGAGTTGTACTTTTGAACGACATTATTGGTTTTAGCATGTCGTGTACTAGAAAACGGGAAAAAAATTCCAAGTGCGGTGAAATTGCAAAAAAAGTGCAATCCCACACTTGTTTTTTGTTTGGCTTTTTTGCTAGGTTCACTAAATGCTAAAACTGACCTGCCATTATGATTCTCCAGGTTAGTACGAGTTCATAGACACCTAATATGACAAAGGTTATTTTTTACCTAAGTGGTGAAAAAAAATTCCAAACTTTGCTAAAAAAAAAAAAATTGCGCCATTTTCCGATACTCGTAGCGTCTCCATTTTTTGTGATCTGGGGTCGGTTGAGGGCTTATTTTTTGCGTGCCGAGCTAGCGTTTTTAATGATAGCATTTTGGTGCAGATACGTTCTTTTGATCGCCCGTTATTGCATTTTAATGCAATGTCGCGGCGACATAAAAAACGTAATTCTGGCGTTCCGATTTTTTTCTCGCTACGCCGTTTAGCGATCAGGTTAATGCTTTTTTTTTATTGATAGATCGGGCGATTCTGAGCGCGGCGATACCAAATATGTGTAGATTTGATTTTTTAGTTAAATATATTTTTATTAAAGAGAAAAGAATTTTACAAGAAAAACAGTAGTTGAAAACTACGTCAATGATCAAAGTACTTTTTCTTATAATATACAATTCGAGAAGAGTAACACAAAAAACACTCGTTCACAAACCTTGCATAAATCTTACATAAAAGAGAGAAAGAATAAAAAAAAAAAAATTAGAGGGAGTAAACCCTCTAGAATGACTACGATATCTTTAACATATAAGCAGTAACTCCTTGCCCCCGCAACAGGCGAGGACTTTCCTTACTGTGAATAAAATAAAGCATACCTAAAATCAGTTCGCCCATGTCCCCTAGAGCGAGACATGCACGCAAATAGTATCATTATAAGGGCCCCTTTCCACTAGTGTGAGAAAAAAACGGTCCGATTTACGGACCGAAAAAACTGATGTAACGTCTGCGAGTGCCATGCGAGTGTCATGCGATTTTTTTATCGCAACATCCGTATGACATCCGTATTGCTGTCCGATTTTTACGCACCCGTGTCCTTAGAAAAGCCGGTAATTCAGCGCAGAGTACAGTAAAATCACAGTGACAGGTTAGATGAGAGTAGATATATACACATAGAATAGGTATATATACATATATATATATATATGTCAGGGAGACACCTACAGTTAGGGCCAGAAATATTTGGACAGTGACACAATTTTCGCGAGTTGGGCTCTGCATGCCACCACATTGGATTTGAAATGAAACCTCTACAACAGAATTCAAGTGCAGATTGTAACGTTTAATTTGAAGGGTTGAACAAAAATATCTGATAGAAAATGTAGGAATTGTACACATTTCTTTACAAACACTCCACATTTTAGGAGGTCAAAAGTAATTGGACAAATAAACATAACCCAAACAAAATATTTTTATTTTCAATATTTTGTTGCAAATCCTTTGGAGGCAATCACTGCCTTAAGTCTGGAACCCATGGACATCACCAAACGCTGGGTTTCCTCCTTCTTAATGCTTTGCCAGGCCTTTACAGCCGCAGCCTTCAGGTCTTGCTTGTTTGTGGGTCTTTCCGTCTTAAGTCTGGATTTGAGCAAGTGAAATGCATGCTCAATTGGGTTTAGATCTGGAGATTGACTTGGCCATTGCAGAATGTTCCACTTTTTGGCACTCATGAACTCCTGGGAAGCTTTGGATGTATGCTTGGGGTCATTGTCCATCTGTACTATGAAGCGCCGTCCAATCAACTTTGCAGCATTTGGCTGAATCTGGGCTGAAAGTATATCCCGGTACACTTCAGAATTCATCCGGCTACTCTTGTCTGCTCTTATGACATCAATAAACACAAGTGACCCAGTGCCATTGAAAGCCATGCATGCCCATGCCATCACGTTGCCTCCACCATGTTTTACAGAGGATGTGGTGTGCCTTGGATCATGTGCCGTTCCCTTTCTTCTCCAAACTTTTTTCTTCCCATCATTCTGGTACAGGTTGATCTTTGTCTCATCTGTCCATACAATACTTTTCCAGAACTGAGCTGGCTTCTTGAGGTGTTTTTTCTGCAAATTTAACTCTGGCCTGTCTATTTTTGGTATTGATGAATGGTTTGCATCTAGATGTGAACCCTTTGTATTTACTGTCATGGAGTCTTCTCTTTACTGTTGACTTAGAGACAGATACACCTACTTCACTGAGAGTGTTCTGGACTTCAGTTGATGTTGTGAACGGTTCTTCTTCACCAAATTAAGTATGCGGCGATCATCCACCACTGTTGTCATCCGTGGACGCCCAGGCCTTTTTGAGTTCCCAAGCTCACCAGTCAATTCCTTTTTTCTCAGAATGTACCCAACTGTTGATTTTGCTACTCCAAGCATGTCTGCTATCTCTCTGATGGATTTTTTCTTTTTTTTCAGCCTCAGGATGTTCTGCTTCACCTCAATTGAGAGTTCCTTTGACCGCATGTTGTCTGCTCACAGCAACAGCTTCCAAATGCAAAACCACACACCTGGAATCCACCCCTGACCTTTTAACTACTTCATTGATTACAGGTTAACGAGGGAGACGCCTTCAGAGTTAATTGCAGCCCTTAGAGTCCATTGTCCAATTACTTTTGGTCCCTTGAAAAAGAGGACGCTATGCATTACAGAGCTATGATTCCTAAACCCTTTCTCCGATTTGGATGTGGAAACTATCATATTGCAGATGGGAGTGTGCACTTTCAGCCCATATTATATATATAATTGTATTTCTGAACATGTTTTTGTAAACAGCTAAAATAACAAAACTTGTGTCAATGTCCAAATATTTCTGGCCCTAACTGTATATATATATATTTATATTTAATGCAGCGTGAGATAGCTTTAAAGCTGGTAATTCAATTACCGGCTTTTGCTTACTCCTTCACAAACCCGACATGATATGAGACCTGGTTTACATACAGTAAACCATCTCATATCACCATTTTTTTTGCATATTCCACACTACTAATGTTAGTAGTGTGTATATGCAAAATTTGGGCGTTCTAGCTATTATATTTAAGGGTTAAATGGCGGAAAAAATTGGCGTGGGCTCCCGCGCAATTTTCTCCGCCAGAGTAGTAAAGCCAGTGACTGGGGGCAGATATTAATAGCCTGGAGAGGGTCCACGGTTATTGGCCCCCCCCTGGCTAAAAATACCTGCTCCCAGCCACCCCAGAACAGACACATCTGGAAGATGCGCCTATTCTGGCACTTGGCCACTCTCTTCCCATTCCCGTGTAGCGGTGGGATATGGGGTAATGAAGGGTTAATGCCACCTTGCTATTGTAAGGTGACATTAAGCCTAATTAATAATGGAGAGGCGTCAATTATGACACCTATCCATTATTAATCCAATTGAATGAAAGGATTAAAAAAAACACACACATTATTAAAAATTATTTTAATGAAATAAAAACAAAGGTTATTGTAATATTTTATTTAACGCCCAATCCACTGTTATGTTTGCTAATGACAGGTGTTATGAAGGCAATCCAGAAACACAGTGTACATAGCGATCAGAGCGCACACAGTGATCTGACAAATACCCAAAAATACAAGAACGAGCTCTGAGACGTGGAAACTCTGTAGACTGCACACCTGATCCTATCCTAAACACAACTAAAAGCGGCTGTGGATTGCGCCTAACAACTACCTAGGCAACTCGGCACAGCCTAAGAAACTAGCTAGCCTGAAGATAGAAAAATAGGCCTGACTTGCCCCAGAGAAATTCCCCAAAGGAAAAGGCAGCCCCCCACATATAATGACTGTGAGTAAGATGAAAAGACAAAACGTAGGGATGAAATAGATTCAGCAAAGTGGGGCCCGATATTCTAGGACAGAGCGAGGACAGTAAAGCGAACTTTGCAGTCTACAAAAAACCCTAAAGCAAAACCACGCAAAGGGGGCAAAAAAACCCACCATGCCGAACTAACGGCACGGCGGTACACCCTTTGCGTCTCAGAGCTTCCAGCAAAACAAAAGACAAGCTGGACAGAAAAAAAGCAACAAAAAAGCAAAAGGCACTTAGCTATACAGAGCAGCAGGTCACAGGAACAATCAGGAGAAGCTCAGATCCAACACTGAAACATTGACAAGGAGCAAGGATAGCAGCATCAGGCGGAGTTAAGTAATGAAGCAGTTAACGAGCTCACCAGAACACCTGAGGGAGGAAGCTCAGAAGCTGCAGTACCACTTGTGACCACAGGAGTGAATTCAGCCACAGAATTCACAACAGTACCCCCCCCTTGAGGAGGGGTCACCGAACCCTCACCAGAGCCCCCAGGCCGACCAGGATGAGCCGCATGAAAGGCACGAACAAGATCGGAAGCATGAACATCAGAGGCAAAAACCCAGGAATTATCTTCCTGAGCATAACCCTTCCATTTAACCAGATACTGGAGTTTCCGTCTAGAAACACGAGAATCCAAAATCTTCTCCACAATATACTCCAATTCCCCCTCCACCAAAACCGGGGCAGGAGGCTCAACAGATGGAACCATAGGTGCCACGTATCTCCGCAACAACAACCTATGGAATACATTATGTATGGAAAAGGAGTCTGGGAGGGTCAAACGAAAAGACACAGGATTGAGAACCTCAGAAATCCTATACGGACCAATAAAATGAGGTTTAAATTTAGGAGAGGAAACCTTCATAGGAATATGACGAGAAGATAACCAAACCAGATCCCCAACACGAAGTCGGGGACCCACACGGCGTCTGCGATTAGCGAAAAGTTGAGCTTTCTCCTGGGACAAGATCAAATTGTCCACTACCTGAGTCCAGATCTGCTGCAACCTATCCACCACAGAATCCACACCAGGACAGTCCGAAGACTCAACCTGTCCTGAAGAGAAACGAGGATGGAACCCAGAATTGCAAAAAAATGGAGAAACCAAGGTAGCCGAGCTGGCCCGATTATTAAGGGCGAACTCAGCCAACGGCAAAAAGGACACCCAATCATCCTGGTCTGCAGAAACAAAACATCTCAGATATGTTTCCAAGGTCTGATTGGTTCGTTCGGTCTGGCCATTAGTCTGAGGATGGAAAGCCGAGGAAAAGGATAGGTCAATGCCCATCCTACCACAAAAGGCTCGCCAAAACCTTGAAACAAACTGGGAACCTCTGTCAGAAGCAATATTCTCAGGAATGCCATGCAACCGAACCACATGCTGAAAGAACAAAGGTACCAAATCAGAGGAGGAAGGCAATTTAGCCAAGGGCACCAGATGGACCATTTTAGAAAAGCGATCACAGACCACCCAAATGACTGACATCTTTTGAGAAACGGGAAGGTCAGAAATGAAATCCATCGAAATATGTGTCCAAGGCCTCTTTGGGACCGGCAAGGGCAAAAGCAACCCACTGGCACGAGAACAGCAGGGCTTAGCCCTAGCACATATCCCACAGGACTGCACAAAAGTACGTACATCCCGTGACAGAGATGGCCACCAGAAGGATCTAGCCACTAACTCTCTGGTACCAAAGATTCCAGGATGACCAGCCAACACCGAACAATGAAGTTCAGAGATAAGTTTATTAGTCCACCTATCAGGGACGAACAGTTTCTCTGCTGGACAACGATCAGGTTTATTCGCCTGAAATTTTTGCAGCACCCGCCGCAAATCAGGGGAGATGGCAGACACAATGACTCCTTCCTTGAGGATACCCGCTGGCTCAGATAAACCCGGAGAGTCGGGCACAAAACTCCTAGACAGAGCATCCGCCTTCACATTTTTAGAGCCCGGAAGGTACAAAATCACAAAGTCGAAGCGGGCAAAAAATAACGACCAACGGGCCTGTCTAGGATTCAACCGCTTGGCAGACTCGAGATAAGTCAAGTTCTTATGATCAGTCAATACCACCACGCGATGCTTAGCTCCTTCAAGCCAATGACGCCACTCCTCTAATGCCCACTTCATGGCCAGCAACTCTCGATTGCCCACATCATAATTACGCTCAGCGGGCGAAAACTTCCTGGAAAAGAAAGCACATGGTTTCATCACTGAGCAATCAGAACCTCTCTGTGACAAAACCGCCCCTGCTCCAATCTCAGAAGCATCAACCTCGACCTGGAACGGAAGAGAAACATCTGGCTGACACAACACAGGGGCAGAACAAAAACGACGCTTCAACTCCTGAAAAGCTTCCACAGCAGCAGAAGACCAATTAACCAAATCAGCACCCTTCTTGGTCAAATTGGTCAATGGTTTGGCAATGCTAGAAAAATTACAGATGAAGCGACGATAAAAATTAGCAAAGCCCAGGAACTTTTGCAGACTTTTCAGAGATGTCGGCTGAATCCAATCCTGGATGGCTTGGACCTTAACTGGATCCATCTCGATAGTAGAAGGGGTAAAGATGAACCCTAAAAATGAAACTTTCTGCACACCGAAGAGACACTTTGATCCCTTCACAAACAAAGAGTTAGCACGCAGGACCTGAAAAACCATTCTGACCTGCTTCACATGAGACTCCCAATCATCTGAGAAGATCAAAATGTCATCCAAGTAAACAATCAGGAATTTATCCAGATACTCACGGAAGATGTCATGCATAAAAGACTGAAACACAGATGGAGCATTGGCAAGTCCGAACGGCATCACTAGATACTCAAAATGACCCTCGGGCGTATTGAATGCAGTTTTCCATTCATCTCCTTGCCTGATTCTCACCAGATTATACGCACCACGAAGATCTATCTTAGTGAACCAACTAGCCCCCTTAATCCGAGCAAACAAGTCAGATAACAATGGCAAGGGATACTGAAATTTAACAGTGATCTTATCAAGAAGGCGGTAATCAATACACGGTCTCAGCGAACCATCCTTCTTGGCTACAAAGAAGAACCCTGCTCCCAGTGGTGATGACGATGGGCGAATATGTCCCTTCTCCAGGGATTCCTTCACATAACTGCGCATAGCGGCGTGTTCGGGCACGGATAAATTAAATAATCGACCTTTAGGGAATTTACTACCAGGAATCAAATTGATAGCACAATCACAATCCCTATGCGGAGGTAGAGCATCGGACTTGGGCTCTTCAAATACATCCTGATAATCAGACAAGAACTCTGGGACCTCAGAAGGGGTGGATGACGAAATCGACAAAAATGGAACATCACCATGTACCCCCTGACAACCCCAGCTGGATACCGACATGGAATTCCAATCCAATACTGGATTATGGGTTTGTAGCCATGGCAACCCCAACACGACCACATCATGCAGATTATGCAACACCAGAAAGCGAATAACTTCCTGATGTGCAGGAGCCATGCACATGATCAGCTGGGCCCAGTATTGAGGTTTATTCTTGGCCAAAGGTGTAGCATCAATTCCTCTCAATGGAATAGGACACCGCAAAGGCTCCAAGAAAAACCCACAACGTTTAGCATAATCCAAATCCATCAGATTCAGGGCAGCGCCCGAATCCACAAACGCCATGACAGAAAACGACGACAAAGAGCATATCAAGGTAATGGACAGAAGGAATTTGGACTGTACAGTACCAATGACGGCAGAACTAGCGGACCGCTTAGTGCGCTTAGGACAATCAGAAATAGCATGAGTGGAATCACCACAGTAGAAACACAGACCATTCAGACGTCTGTATTCCTGCCGTTCAACTCTAGTCATAGTTCTATCGCACTGCATAGGCTCAGGTTTAACCTCAGGCAGTACCGCCAAATGGTGCACAGATTTACGCTCGCGCAAGCGTCGACCGATCTGAATGGCCAAAGACAAAGACTCATTCAAACCAGCAGGCATAGGAAATCCCACCATGACATCCTTAAGAGCCTCAGAGAGACCCTTTCTGAACAAAGCTGCCAGCGCAGATTCATTCCACTGAGTGAGTACTGACCATTTCCTAAATTTCTGACAATATACTTCTATATCATCCTGACCCTGGCACAAAGCCAGCAAATTTTTCTCAGCCTGATCCACTGAATTAGGCTCATCGTACAGCAATCCGAGCGCCAGGAAAAACGCATCGACACTACTCAATGCAGGGTCTCCTGGCGCAAGAGAAAATGCCCAGTCTTGAGGGTCGCCGCGCAAAAAAGAAATAATAATCAAAACCTGTTGAATAGGATTACCAGAAGAATGAGGTTTCAAGGCCAGAAATAGCTTACAATTATTTTTGAAACTTAGAAACTTAGTTCTATCTCCAAAAAACAAATCAGAAATAGGAATTCTTGGTTCTAACATAGATTTCTGATCAATAGTATCTTGAATTTTTTGTACATTTATAACGAGATTATCCATTGAAGAGCACAGACCCTGAATATCCATGTCCACACCTGTGTCCAGAATCACCCAAATGTCTAGGGGAAAAAAAAAAGTGAACACAGAGCAGAAAAAAAAAAAAATGATGTCAGAACTTTTTCTTTCCCTCTATTGAGAATCATTAGTTTGGCTCCTTGTACTGTTATGTTTGCTAATGACAGGTGTTATGAAGGCAATCCAGAAACACAGTGTACATAGCGATCAGAGCGCACACAGTGATCTGACAAATACCCAAAAATACAAAAACGAGCTCTGAGACGTGGAAACTCTGTAGACTGCACACCTGATCCTATCCTAAACACAACTAAAAGCGGCTGTGGATTGCGCCTAACAACTACCTAGGCAACTCGGCACAGCCTAAGAAACTAGCTAGCCTGAAGATAGAAAAATAGGCCTGACTTGCCCCAGAGAAATTCCCCAAAGGAAAAGGCAGCCCCCCACATATAATGACTGTGAGTAAGATGAAAAGACAAAACGTAGGGATGAAATAGATTCAGCAAAGTGGGGCCCGATATTCTAGGACAGAGCGAGGACAGTAAAGCGAACTTTGCAGTCTACAAAAAACCCTAAAGCAAAACCACGCAAAGGGGGCAAAAAAAAACCACCGTGCCGAACTAACGGCACGGCGGTACACCCTTTGCGTCTCAGAGCTTCCAGCAAAACAAAAGACAAGCTGGACAGAAAAAAAGCAACAAAAAAGCAAAAGGCACTTAGCTATACAGTGCAGCAGGTCACAGGAACAATCAGGAGAAGCTCAGATCCAACACTGAAACATTGACAAGGAGCAAGGATAGCAGCATCAGGCGGAGTTAAGTAATGAAGCAGTTAACGAGCTCACCAGAACACCTGAGGGAGGAAGCTCAGAAGCTGCAGTACCACTTGTGACCACAGGAGTGAATTCAGCCACAGAATTCACAACAATCCACTCAGTGAAGACCCTCGTTCTGTGACAAAAAAAAAATAAGAAACCAACAATATACATACCTTCCGCAGATCTGTAAAGTCCAACGATGTAAATCCTTCTGAAGGGGTTAAAACATTTTGCAGCCAGGAGTTCTGCTAATGCAACGCTACTCCTCGCTGCAAAACCCCAGGGAATGAAGCTAAATATAGGTCAATGATCTATATTTAGCTTCATTTGCGGTGAGGCGCCCTCAGCTGGCTGTTCCTAGATCGTGGGAACTTTCCAAGAAAGCTCCCAGGCTTTCAAGGAAAGCTCCCACGATCTATGAACAGCCAGCAGAAAAAAAAATTGCAAATGGAATGTCACCTATTGAAAAACATTGGTCCGAGTGCAATCCGATTTTTTATCGGATTGCACTTGTCCGTTTTTCTCACAAGTGGAAAGGGACCCTAAAAGTTACTGATAAATCATGGTATAGACCTATCACACCGAGCTGGTGGAAAGTGAACAGCTCACCCGGGGGGGAAATTGAAAGAAGAGGAAATAGAGGTGGGAGCCCGAGTAGGTGGGGCTCAAGAAAAGAAATATAAAATGAGAACACGAAAAGAAAGGAAGAGTAGCATAGTAATCGACTGTAGAATAGACAGGTGTATTCAGGTAAACAGGTCAGGGAAACGAGCAGAATCTTTAAATAGAATCCATTCAGTCCAGATACCTAAAAAGGAGACCCTTGTCTGTGAAAGGTCTGAATCAATTTCCTCCATCCTAAAGATGGTTTCAAATTCTGAAAACCACTCCACAATATCGGGGGGAGCCGGGTCTCGCCAACGGCGGGGGATCACTGTTCTAGCAGCCGCTACACAAAATTTGAGGATGTCCTTTTTTTGGGATCTCACCGAACCGGGAATCATGGAGAGCAATGCCATCTCCGGAGTACCGGTGATGTGCTTGCCTGTGATCAAACCATAATTTCTGAACACTTGGTCCCAGAATGTTCTAATCAAGGGGCAGCCCCACCAGATATGCAAAAGGGAGCCAATGCCATTTCCACACCTCCAACAGCAGTTTGAAATTGTGGGAGAAAATTTGTGCAACCTGTCAGGTGTGAGGTACCACCTATATTGCAGTTTATACCCCTTCTCCGAGGCCTCACTGGAACTCGGGAGTTTATGGTTCATCAGGAAGCAACGCTCCCATTCCTCATCCGACAGAATTCGCCCTAAATCCTTCTCCCAAGCAGACTGGAAATAGAGCCTTGCGTCAGAGACAGGTGTTGAAAAAAATGAGTAGAGGGAAGAGATTCCCCTGCTCGGGGCGTCACCACCGGCAAACAACAGTTCCAAGGGAGAGAGTCTACAGTTCGAACCCCTTGGCAAATTCAAAGAGGCCAGGAAGGACCGGACCTGTAAGTACTCCCACCATAGAAGTTTAGTGGAGGGAGATTGGGTTTGGAGGGAACAGAAGGTGGGAATCTCGCCACGCTGAAAGATATCACCAACCCGCATGTCATCCTCGTATTTCCATCCCATGAAGGCTTTCCTGTGAATGCCCGGAGGAAATGCCGGGTTGCAAAAAATAGGTGTAAGAAGGCTGGCCCCAGCAGGAGCGGACCCCTTCACACCACTGCAGTGCCATGCCCTCATAGCCTCAGAGGTTAGGAAGGAAAATCTCCCCCGTTGAAGAGCATATTGCTTTGGGATCCACTGAAGATAATGAAGAGGCAAATCGGACCATTCTTGTTCCAACTCTACCCATTTTTTAAATTTAATTTTATATTTCCAGTCCAAGAGGCGAACTAATATGGCCGCCCTGCAATAGTTTCGGAGGTTGGGTAGACCAACCCCACCAAACTGGCGTGGCCTAGATAAAACCTTGTAACTCACCCTCGGTGTTTTCCCCTTCCAGATAAAACGGGAAATCAAGGACTGTATTTTAATAAAAAACGATTTATGTGGCCAAATGGGAATCGTCTGAAAGATATAAAGAAATCTCGGCAGGATATCCATCTTAACCACCTGAATCCTACCGAGCCACGACAGCCTCAATGGGCCGTAAGACTCCAGAAGGGATCCCACCTTTTCAAAATGACCTGATGGTTCAAAGAAAATAATCGAAGAGGATCCGAGGTGAGGTTCACTCCGAGATATGTAATCTGATCCTGTTGCCATCTGAAGTGGAAGGTCTGCTTCACGGAAGCCACCACGGAAGAAGATAGAGAAATGTTTAGGACCTCAGTTTTGGAGTAATTAATCTTGAAGTTACTTAAATCCCCGAAGGATTCGAACTCCTTCATAAGCACTGTAAAAGAGACGACTGGGTTAGAGACGAAGAGGAGGATGTCGTCGGCAAATAGGGCCGTTTTATGGTTAGAGTTTCCAACCTGAATCCCTGAGATACTGTCATTAACTCGGATAGCCTTAGCCAAATGTTCAATAACTAAAACATATAAAAGGGGCGACAACGGGCAGCCTTGTCTAGTACCGTTCTGGATATAAAAACGATCGGACAAAGATCCATTGACTCTAACACGAGCTGAGGGTTTTGAATATAATGACATAATTTTCCCCAGGAAATTGGATTGTAAGCCAATATGGGTCAGGGTCTCCCATAAAAAATCCCAATGGACTCTATCAAAGGCCTTTTCCGCGTCAATCGACAGAAGACAAAGAGGGGACTTTTGCATCTTGGTCCTCTCAATAACGAGAAGAGACCTGATAATGCTGTCCCGCGCCTCCCGGCCTCTGACAAAGCCCACCTGATCAAGGTCAGATTTGATTTTTTTTATTGATTTATTTTGATTGGGACGAAAGGGGGGTGATTTAAACTTTTATATTTTTTTTTTTTTTTTCACATTTTTTTTAACATTTTTTTTTACTTTTGCCATGCTTCAATAGCCTCCATGGGAGGCTACAAGCAGGCACAACCCGATCGCCTCTGCTACATAACAGCGATCTGCTGATCGATGCTATGTAGCAGAAATGGAGGTGTGCTGTGAGCGCCGACCACAGGGTGGCGCTCACAGCCACCGGTGATCAGTAACCATAGAGGTCTCTAGGACCTCTATGGTTACCATCCTGACGCATCACCGACGCCCGATCATGTGACGGGGGTCGGCGATGACGTCATTTCCGGCCGCCCGGCCGGAAGCGGTAGTTAAATGCCGCTGTCTGCGTTTGACAGCGGCATTTAACTAGTTAATAGGTGCGGGCAGATCGCGATTCTGCCCGCGCCTATTACGGGCACATGTCAGCTGTTCAAAACAGCTGACATGTCCCGGCTTTGATGCGGGCTCACCGCCGGAGCCCTGCATCAAAGCAGGGGATCTGACCTCGGTCCGAGGTCAGAAAGGGGATATATATATATATGTATGTATATATATGTACCTGACCCGTAGAAGCGCAAGCACAGCGCGAAACGGCCGTCGTCTCTGTTCTCCCCTGCTCACAAGAGCTTCGGCTCAGTCGTTCCCGGCCATGAATTTTATCTGGATGTATTGCTAATAAAAGTTTTTGCATTTCAAGAAGACCGGTGAGTGCCCTCATCTTCTTTCTTATATTTGGAATATATATATGTATGTATATATATGTGTATATGTATGTATATATGTGTAAATATATATGTATGTATATATATATATATATATATATATGTATGTATATACAGTGGGGCAAAAAAGTATTTAGTCAGTCAGCAATAGTGCAAGTTCCACCACTTAAAAAGATGAGAGGCGTCTGTAATTTACATCATAGGTAGACCTCAACTATGGGAGACAAACTGAGAAAAAAAATCCAGAAAATCACATTGTCTGTTTTTTTAACCCCTTTCTGACATCGGACGTACTATCCCGTCCATGTGGGGTGGGCCCCTATGACCATGGACGGGATAGTACGTCCAGCGCGATCGGCGGCGCTCACGGGGGGAGCGCCGCCGATCGCCGCCGGGTGTCAGCTGCCTATCGCAGCTGACATCCGGGACTATGTGCCAGGAGCGGTCACGGACCGCCCCCGGCACATTAACCCCTGGCACACCGCGATCAAAGATGATCGCGATGTGCCGGCGGTGCAGGGAAGCACCGCGCAGGGAGGGGGCTCCCTGCGGGCTTCCCTGAGCCCCCCGCAGCAACGCGATGTGATCGCGTTGCTGCGAGGGTCTTACCTCCCTCCCTCCCTGCTCGAGCCCCGGATCCAAGATAGCCGCGGATCCGGGTCCTGCAGGGAGGGAGGTGGCTTCACAGAGCCTGCTCAGAGTAAAAAGTAAAAAAAAAAATTTTCAAATGTGTAAAAAAAAATAAAAAAAAATATTCCAAAATAATGAAAAAAAAAAAAAATATTATTCCCATAAATACATTTCTTTATCTAAATAAAAAAAACAAAACAATAAAAGTACACATATTTAGTATCGCCGCGTCCGTAACGGCCCGACCTATAAAACTGGCCCACTAGTTAACCCCTTCAGTAAACACCGTAAGAAAAAAAAAAAAACGAGGCAAAAAACAACGCTTTATTATCATACCGCCGAACAAAAAGTGGAATAACACGCGATCAAAAAGACAGATATAAATAACCATGGTACCGCTGAAAGAATCATCTTGTCCCGCAAAAAACGAGCCGCCATACAGCAACATCAGCAAAAAAATAAAAAAGTTATAGTCCTGAGAATAAAGCGATGCCAAAATAATTATTTTTTCTATAAAATAGTTTTTATCGTATAAAAGCGCCAAAACATAAAAAAATGATATAAATGAGGTGTCGCTGTAATCGTACTGACCCGAAGAATAAAACTGCTTTATCAATTTTACCAAACGCGGAACGGTATAAACGCCTCCCCCAAAAGAAATTCATGAATAGCTGGTTTTTGGTCATTCTGCCTCACAAAAATCGGAATAAAGAGCGTTCAAAAAATGTCACGTGCCCGAAAATGTTACCAATAAAAACGTCAACTCGTCCCGCAAAAAACAAGACCTCACATGACTCTGTGGACCAAAATATAGAAAAATTATAGCTCTCAAAATGTGGTAACGCAAAAAATATTTTTTGCAATAAAAAGCGTCTTTCAGTGTGTGACGGCTGCCAATCATAGAAATCCGCTAAAAAACCCGCTATAAAAGTAAATCAAACCCCCCTTCATCACCCCCTTAGTTAGGGAAAAATTAAAAAAATGTATTTATTTCCATTTTCCCATTAGGGCTAGGGTTAGAGTTAGGGTTAGGGCTAGGGCTAGGGTTAGGGCTAGGGTTAGGGCTAGGGTTAGGGCTAGGGCTAGGGTTAGGGCTAGGGTTAGGGCTAGGGTTAGGGCTAGGGTTAGGGTTAGGGTTAGGGTTAGGGCTAGGGTTAGGGCTAGGGTTAGGGTTAGGGTTAGGATTAGGGTTAGGGTTAGGGCTAGGGCTACAGTTTGGGTTGGGGCTAAAGTTACAGTTAGGGTTTAGATTACATTTACGATTGGGAATAGGGTTGGGATTAGGGTTAGGGGTGTGTCTGGGTTAGAGGTGTGGATAGGGTTACTGTTGGGATTAGGGTTAGGGATGTGTTTGGATTAGGGTTTCAGTTATAATTGGGGGGTTTCCACTGTTTAGGCACATCAGGGGCTCTCCAAACGCGACATGGCGTCCGATCTCAATTCCAGCCAATTCTGCGTTGAAAAAGTAAAACAGTGCTTCTTCCCTTCCGAGCTCTCCCGTGTGCCCAAACAGGGGTTTACCCCAACATATGGGGTATCAGCGTACTCAGGACAAATAGGACAACAACTTTTGGGGTCCAATTTCTCCTGTTACCCTTGGGAAAATACAAAACTCGGGGCTAAAACATATTTTTTGTGGGAAAAAAAAAGATTTTTTATTTTCACGGCTCTGCGTTATAAACTGTAGTGAAACACTTGGGGGTTCAAAGTTCTCACAACACATCTAGATTAGTTACCTGGGGGGGTCTAGTTTCCAATATGGGGTCACTTGTGGGGGGTTTCTACTGTTTAGGTACATTAGGCGTTCTGCAAACGCAATGTGACGTCTGCAGACCATTCCATCTAAGTCTGCATTCCAAATTGGACAAATTGGACAACAAATTGTGGGGTCGAATTTCTCCTGTTACCCTCGGGAAAATACAAAACTGGGGGCTAAAAAATAATTTTTGTGGGAAAAAATTTTTGTTTTATTTTTACGGCTCTCCATTATAAACTTCTGTGAAGCCCTTGGTGGGTCAAAGCACTCAGCACACATCTAGATAAGTTCCTAAGGGGGTCTACTTTCCAAAATGGTGTCACTTGTGGGGGGTTTCTACTGTTTAGGTACATTAGGGGCTCTGCAAACGCAATGTGACACCTGCAGACCATTCCATCTAAGTCTGCATTCAAATGGCACTCCTTCCCTTCTGAGCCCTCCCATGTGCCCAAACAGTGGTTCCCCCCACATATTGTGTATCATCGCACTCAGGACAAATTGGGCAACAAATTTTGGGGTCCAATTTCTCCTGTTACCGTCAGGAAAATACAAAACTGGGGGCTAAAAAAATAATTTTTGTGGGAAAAAAAATTTGTTTTATTTTTACGGCTCTGCATTATAAACTTCTGTGAAGCACTCGGTGGATCAAAGTGCTCACCACACCTCTAGATAAGTTCCTTAGGGGGTCTACTTTCCAAACTGGTGTCACTTGTGGGGGGTTTCAATGTTTAGGCACATCAGTGGCTCTTCAAACGCAACATGGCGTCCCATCTCAATTCCTGTCAATTTTGCATTGAAAAGTCAAACGGCGCTCCTTCCCTTCCGAGCTCTCCCATCCGCCCAAACAGTGGTTTACCCCCACATATGGGCTATCAGCGTACTCAGGACAAATTGTACAACAACTTTTGGTGTTCAATTTCTTCTCTTACCCTTGGGAAAATAAAAAATTGGGGGCGAAAAGATAATTTTTGTGAAAAAATATGATTTTTTATTTTTACGGTTCTACATTATAAACTTCTGTGAAGCACTTGGTGGGTCAAAGTGCTCACCACACCTCTAGATAAGTTCCTTCGGGGGTCTACTTTCCAAAATGGTGTCACTTGTGGGGGGTTTCAATGTTTAGGCACATCAGTGGCTCTTCAAACGCAACATGGCGTCCCATCTCAATTCCTGTCAATTTTGCATTGAAAAGTCAAACGGCGCTCCTTCCCTTCCGAGCTCTCCCATCCGCCCAAACAGTGGTTTACCCCCACATATGGGCTATCAGCGTACTCAGGACAAATTGTACAACAACTTTTGGGGTCCAATTTCTTCTCTTACCCTTGGGAAAATAAAAAATTGGGGGCGAAAAAATAATTTTTGTGAAAAAATATGATTTTTTATTTTTACGGTTCTACATTATAAACTTCTGTGAAGCACTTGGTGGGCCAAAGTGCTCACCACACCTCTAGATAAGTTCCTTAGGGGGTCTACTTTCCAAAATGGTGTCACTTGTGGGGGGTTTCAATGTTTAGCCACATCAGGGGCTCTCCAAACGAAACATGGCGTCCCATCTCAATTCCAGTCAATTTTGCATTGAAAAGTCAAATGGCAATCCTTCGCTTCCGAGCTCTGCCATGCGCCCAAACAGTGGTTTATCCCCACATGTGGGGTATTGACATACTCAGGACAAATTGTACAACAATGTTTGGGGTCCATTTTCTCCTGTTACCCTTGGTAAAATAAAACAAATTGGAGCTGAATTAAATTTTTTGTGAAAAAAAGTTAAATGTTCATTTTTATTTAAACATTCAAAAAATTCCTGTGAAGCACCAGAAGGGTTAATAAACTTCTTGAATATGGTTTTGAGCACCTTGAGGGGTGTAGTTTTTAGAATGGTGTCACACTTGGGTATTTTCTATCATATAGACCCCTCAAAATGACTTCAAATGAGATGTGGTCCCTAAAATAAAATGGTGTTGTAGAAATGAGAAATTGCTGGTCAACTTTTAACCCTTATAACTCCCTAACAAAAAAAAATTTTGGTTCCAAAATTGTGCTGATGTAAAGTAGACATGTGGGAAATGTTACTTATTAAGTATTTTGTGTGACATATCTCTGTGATTTAATTGCATAAAAATTCAAAGTTGGAAAATTGCGAAATTTTCATAATTTTCGCCAAATTTCCGTTTTTTTCACAAATAAACGCAGGTACTATCAAAGAATTTTTACCATTGTCATGAAGTACAATATGTCACGAGAAAACAGTGTCAGAATCACCAGGATCCATTGAAGCGTTCCAGAGTTATAACCTCATAAAGGGACAGTGGTCAGAATTGTAAAAATTGGCCCGGTCATTAACGTGCAAACCACCCTTGGGGGTAAAGGGGTTAACAATTTATTTGCATATTATGGTGGAAAATAAGTATTTGGTCAGAAACAAACAATCAAGATTTCTGGCTCTCACAGACCTGTAACTTCTTCTTTAAGAGTCTCCTCTTTCCTCCACTCATTACCTGTAGTAATGGCACCTGTTTAAACTTGTTATCAGTATAAAAAGACACCTGTGCACACCCTCAAACAGTCTGACTCCAAACTCCACTATGGTGAAGACCAAAGAGCTGTCAAAGGACACCAGAAACAAAATTGTAGCCCTGCACCAGGCTGGGAAGACTGAATCTGCAATAGCCAACCAGCTTGGAGTGAAGAAATCAACAGTGGGAGCAATAATTAGAAAATGGAAGACATACAAGACCACTGATAATCTCCCTCGATCTGGGGCTCCACGCAAAATCCCACCCCGTGGGGTCAGAATGATCACAAGAACGGTGAGCAAAAATCACAGAACCACGCAGGGGGACCTAGTGAATGAACTGCAGAGAGCTGGGACCAATGTAACAAGGCCTACCATAAGTAACACACTACGCCACCATGGACTCAGATCCTGCAGTGCCAGACGTGTCCCACTGCTTAAGCCAGTACATGTCCGGGCCCGTCTGAAGTTTGCTAGAGAGCATTTGGATGATCCAGAGGAGTTTTGGGAGAATGTCCTATGGTCTGATGAAACCAAACTGGAACTGTTTGGTAGAAACACAACTTGTCGTGTTTGGAGGAAAAAGAATACTGAGTTGCATCCATCAAACACCATACCTACTGTAAAGCATGGTGGTGGAAACATCATGCTATGGGGCTGTTTATCTGCAAAGGGGCCAGGACGACTGATCCGGGTACATGAAAGAATGAATGGGGCCATGTATCGTGAGATTTTGAGTGCAAACCTCCTTCCATCAGCAAGGGCATTGAAGATGAAACGTGGCTGGGTCTTTCAACATGACAATGATCCAAAGCACACCGCCAGGGCAACGAAGGAGTGGCTTCGTAAGAAGCATTTCAAGGTCCTGGAGTGGCCTAGCCAGTCTCCAGATCTCAACCCTATAGAAAACCTTTGGAGGGAGTTGAAAGTCCGTGTTGCCAAGCGAAAAGCCAAAAACATCACTGCTCCAGAGTAGATCTGCATGGAGGAATGGGCCAACATACCAACAACAGTGTGTGGCAACCTTGTGAAGACTTACAGAAAACGTTTGACCTCTGTCATTGCCAACAAAGGATATTTTACAAAGTATTGAGATGAAATTTTGTTTCTGACCAAATACTTATTTTCCACCATAATATGCAAATAAATTGATAAAAAAACAGACAATGTGATTTTCTGGATTTTTTTTTCTCAGTTTGTCTCCCATAGTTGAGGTCTACCTATGATGTAAATTACAGACGCCTCTCATCTTTTTAAGTGGTGGAACTTGCACTATTGTTGACTGACTAAATACTTTTTTGCCCCACTGTATATATGTGTATATATATGTATTTATATATGTGTAAATATATATGTGTGTATATATATATGTATCTATATATATAATTGTCTAAGGGGTACTGCTGTCTTTCTGTCTGCAACTTCCGTAACGGAAATCCCGCGTCGCTGATTGGTATCGCCAGCTGCCTGTCATGGCTGCCACGACCAATCAGCGACGGCCCAGTCCGATTAGTCCCTCCCTACTCCACTGCAGTCAGTGCCAGGCGCCCGCATACTCCCCACCAGTCACCGCTCACAGGGTTAATGCCAGCGGTAACGGACCGCGTTATGCCGCGGGTAACGCACTCCATTAACGCTGCTATTAACCCTGTGTGTCCCCAACTTTTTACTATTGATGCTGCCTATGCAGCATCAATAGTAAAAAGATGTAATGTTAAAAATAATAAAAAAACAAAAAACCTGCTATTCTCACCTTCCGTAGTCCGCTGAGGCGCGCGCGGCTGTCGCCATCTTCCGATTCCAGAGATGCATTGCGAAATTACCCAGAAGACTTAGCGGTATCGCAAGACCGCTAAGTCATCTGGGTAATTTTGCAATGCACCCTGGGAATGGAAGATGGCTGCAGCCGCGCGCGCATCGCCAGACCTTCACTGGATTGGATCCCGGCGGGTGAGTATATAACAATTTTTTTTTATTATTATTTTTTTAACAGGGATATGGTGCCCACACTGCTATATACTTCGTGGGCTGTGTTTTATACTGAGTGGCTGCTATATACTACATTGCCAGTGTTAGATACTATGTGGGCTGTGTTATGTACTGCGTGGGCTGTGCTATATATTACATGGCTAGTGTTATATACTGCGTGGGCTGTGCTATATATTACGTGGCCAGTGTTACTATATATACTGCGTGCCCTGTGTTATATACTACAACGCCTGTGTTATATACTGCGTTGCTGCTATATACTGCGTGGGCTGTGTTATATAGTACGTGGGCTGTGTTATATACTGTTTAGGCTGTGTTATATACTGCGTGGCCACTGTTATATATTGCGTGGCCTGTATTAATGCATCGGGTATTCAACAATATGTATGTATGTATATAGCATATTGTCTGCTATATACTACATGGCTCCTATATACTACGTGGCCTGTGCTATATACTATGTGGCTGCTATATACATACATAAATACATACATATTCTAGAATACCCGATGCGTTAGAATCGGGCCACCATCTAGTGTATATATATGTATGTATATATATATACATATATATATATATATATGTATATATATATACATATTCAGGGCCACCATCAGGGCATTACTGCCCTGACTGGCGTATGAGTCCCGGTGGGCAGAGGGGGCCCCCTACAGGCGCTGCGGCACGCTATTGACGTGCGGGCCTATGCCCGCATGTCAATAGTTAACAGCGGCCAGCCAATCGGAGGCTGGCAGCTGACTTGAGCCGCAGCGCGCACTTCGCTGGTGTCTGACGTCATTGTCAGCCGTCGGCGAGTGCGTGCTTCACCTGCATGGAGGGAGTGAGTTTCACCCGCCGCAGGAGCACGGCCAGGTAAGAACTCGTGTTTTGTTTTTTGGTTTTTTAGCGTGGCGATTCAGGGGGCCCCGGGGCAGAGATGCTGGACACGCTGAAACTGAAATGCTGGACACGCTGGGGCAGAGATGCTGGACATTGGGGGCAGAGATGCTGGACGTTGGCGGCAGAGATGCTGGACACACTGGGGCAGAAATGCTGGACACACTGGGGCAGAAATGCTGGTCACACTGGGGCAGAGATGCTGGACACACTGGGGCAGAGATGCTGGACACACTGGGGCAGAGATGCTGGACACACTGGGGCAGAAATGCTGGGCACACTGGAGCAGAGATGCTGGAGACACTGGGGGCAGAAATGCTGAACACACTGGGGCAGAGATGCTGGAGACACTGGGGCAGAGATGCTGGACACACTGGGGGCAGAGATGCTGGACACACTGGGGGCAGAGATGCTGGAGACACTGGGGGCAGAGATGCTGGACACTGGGGCAGAAATGCTGGACACACTGGGGCAGAGATGCTGGACACTGGGGCCAAAATGCTGGACACACTGGGACAGAGATGCTGGACATTGGGGGCAGAGATGCTGGACACACTGGGGGCAGAGATACTGGACACAATGGGGGCAGAGATGCTGGACACACTGGGGCAGAGATGCTGGACACACTGGGGCAGAGATGCTGGACACACTGGGGCAGAAATGCTGGACACACTGGGGCAGAGATGCTGGACACACTTGGGCAGAGATGCTGGACACACTGGGGGCTGAACACTGGACACACTGGGGCTGAATTCTGGACACACTGGGGCAGAAATGCTGTACACTGAGGTAGAGATGCTGGACACACTGGGGCAGAGATGCTGGACACACTGGGGCAGAGATGCTGGACACACTGGGGGAAGAGATGCTGGAGACACGGGCAGAATTGCTGGAGACACTGGGAGCAGAATGGAGATACGAGCATGATTGGAGACACGGGGCAGAATGAAAGACATGGGGGCATGATTGGGGACACTGGGGGCAGGATTGGAGACAGATCGTGCAGGATGGATACGATGGAGACAGATGGGGCAGGATGGGGAGATCATATGGGGCAGAATGGATACTCATGAGGGCAGGATGCGAGAACATATGGCTGGAGCCAGGAATGAGACACACGGGGTCCAGGATGGGGGATATTATTACCATAGGGGCTAATTAAGGGATATTATTACTGCAGTGACATATTTATTTTATTTTTTGAGCATACTGTTTTAAATGTGGGGGGTGGTCCTGGTACTGTGTAGAGTGATACTATGCTGCCTTTTTTTCTTCATGTGGTGTAGTGTAGAAGTTGGGAAAAATTAAGTAATGTGTTCTGCAAGCGGAGCTCGAGATAACTGTGTTATTTCCTGCAGAGACAAGTCCTGGCTGGAAGAAGTGACGTCACTGGTGAGTCAGTGTGTTACTTATACACTGACACTATACACTGTATACTATATACAGAGGTCCTGTGTATAATGTCACCAGTGATCACTGAATTACCTGTACACAGATGTTGAGGGAGGATCTAAATTGATCCTTCACGGTTGACTCAATGATTTCCAAATTAATCTACAGGGCGTTGCCGGCAACTGAAAATGACCAGACGGAGACTCGTGCCTCTGTATGGGGGATCGAGCAGATCTCTGGGCCCCCGTTTATTGTGTATGAGTTTTCATAGTCATAGAAATTATACTTCAACCAATCAGCATAAGAACACGCTCACAGTTCTTAACCTATAAGAATACAGGAAAAACTTAACCCATGAGGATACAGGAAAAATGGAAACTACAGACATGGTCGTGTCTTTTTGGCATAAAAAAGATATTAACAGATGCCTCAGTCTTGTATAGCGATACACCCACGAGTCTCTTATCTGGCTCGAGTTAGAACACTCAAGGTCTTTATACCAATTATAAATCATAGCCTAGTTGAATAACAAAATGTTATCTTCGTGAGAAACAGGATAGAGTTACTTCATAGCAGCTGTAACCTTCTACCTAAGTAAATAACAGAATTTATCTTTAACCAACAAGAAAATGGAGTCAAAGCACAAAATGGAGAATCTTTCATAATTTGTTCCTTCACATTCCCCCCTAGATAAATTTTGTTAATTAATGTCCAGTATCAGAGGTACTATCCCAAGCTATAAGCTCGAGGGGTACTGGTCTTCACATGACTGGTGCCATGTTACCAGCCATGGCTGTTGCGGCGTACCCGCCCCCCCTGTATACTAGAATTTACGAATAACAATTATTGATAACTGTGGTGAGGATCTTTTGAAGATAGCCATACGCTTGGCTTCAACATCTTCATAAGGTAACTTTGTGAAATCGGTGTAGAGAAGAGCAGGGGTGGCAACGCTTTTGGTTTCATCATTAGTTGTCTTAGTGCAGAATTTCCTAATACATACAGAAATACACCAAAGAACAAGTTTTAGTATTACATACATGACAAGGATAAAGGCAGCGATGTGTAACAAACTTTGCAAGATTCCAGCTATCCAGCCGCAAGTCCCTCAAACCAATTGGCTGGATTAAGAAAGGAGAAGGTGTCTGCCCACCAACTGTCCTTATTATGGTCATTGTCTTTATCATATTGATCTCTGAGTCTTTGAATGTCTTCTAACTTTAACTTTAAATTACTATTGGGATCTGTATAATGACAAAAAGCGGGTCCAATAATCTGACACATACCACCCTGTGCTCCTGTTAAGTAGTCCAGTACTACAGTATATTGATTAGTGACTATGATAAGTTAGTTTTGGACAGCAACAGTAGTATAAAGTATATCCAATATATCCCAAATTTGATCATCTAGATAGTCTGTAGCCCTAAGCAATTTATCCCACATTTGTGTAATCATAGGGTAAATGAAAATAGAACTGACAATTTTATTGGCTATACCCATCTGTACTACTAATCTTTCATGATATTGTACAAACTTATTATTCAAGGATATTGGAGAATTTAGACTGTCCCATGCGGTTACCAATATTATTAAATGGAAATACAAAAAACTAAAACATTATGTTCCCTTATTTGCTACTAGTCTGTTTGACCAGCTTGCAGTGCGATACGTTGATCCACATTGGCCTTCCTTCCAGCTTTACTGACAAAGGAGTAATGAGGAGGACTTGGTAGGGACCGTCATACAAGGGTTCTAGTCCGTGTTTTCTGACATAGCTTTTCACGACCACAAAACCACCAGGCTTCAAATTGTGACAAGTGTCGGTTTCTGCTGAATCTGGAAGGGAAGAATAAACTAAAACATGGGTGTTAGCAAAATTTTTACTAAGCTGAATAACATATTGAACAGCACGGTCAGTTTCTTCTGATAACTACTGAGGCTGGAAATTTGTAACTGAGGGCCTAGCACCAAACAATATCTCATATGGGGACAGGCCATGTTTTGCAATAGGGGTAGTACAAATGTGGTACAGTACAATGGGTAGGAGCTCTGGCCATGGAGCCGTAGTCTCCTGCATCATTTTGGTCAATTGTCCCTTCAGTGTGCCGTTCAGCCTCTTAACTTTCCCACTAGATTGTGGAGAGTATGGAGGGCTGCAGTGGATCCAAGCATTGTCAGAACCTCCTGATACACATGAGAAGAAAAGGCCGGGCCTTGGTCACTTTCATCAACTTCTGGAACACCATATCTGCATATAACTTCCATCACCAGTTTCTTTGCTGTGGTTTTTGCAGTCATATTGGTAACGGAGAATGCTTCTGGCCAACTGGAGAACATGTTGACAACCACCAGACAATATTCATACCTTCCAGACTTAGGCAACGTGATGTGGTCCACCTGGAGCTTTGGAAAGGATAGTCGGGCTTAGCAAGGTGCTTCGGGGGTACACGTTGAAGTTGACCGGGATTGCAGGTCTGACAGATGTTACATGCACGGTTGAGTGCTGTCAGGACTGTAGAAATACCTGGAGTCCAGTAGAATTTTTGTACCAGGGCAAGGGCCTGGTTTTTTTTTTCAACGATGGGTGGGCCCATGTGCCCACGTGGCAATAGCAGGATATATCCGCTTAGGGAAACACACAAGTTGATCCTTTTTCCAGAGACCATTGTCTGTTGTGAATTCTGTGGCAGAGCTCCCTCCTGTGGTTACAAGTGGTACTTCGGCTGATTCTCTCTGTGAGCTTCCGTTGGTGGAGGAGAGTGGTACTGCGGCTTCTGAGTTTCCTTCCTCAGGTGATGTGGTGAAGTCGTTAGGTGCTGCTCTATTTAACTCCACCTAGTGCTTTGATCCTGGCCTCCAGTCAATGTTCTAGTATTGGACCTGTTTCCTCCTGGATCGTTCCTGTGGCCTGCTGCTCTGCATAGCTAAGTTCCGCTTTTGCTATTTTGTTTGCTGTTTTTTCTGTCCAGCTTGCTTATTGTTGTTTCCTTGCTTGCTGGAAGCTCTGGGACGCAGAGGGTGTACCTCCGTGCCGTTAGTTCGGTACGGAGGGTCTTTTTGCCCCCTTTGCGTGGTTTTTTGTAGGGTTTTGTGTTGACCGCAAAGTTACTTTTCCTATCCTCGCTCTGTTCGGAAAGTCGGGCCTCACTATGCTAAATCTATTTCATCTCTACGTTTGTCTTTTCATCTTAACTCACAGTCATTATATGTGGGGGCTGCCTTTTCCTTTGGGGTATTTCTCTGAGGCAAGGTAGGCTTATTTTCTATCTTCAGGCTAGCTAGTTTCTTAGGCTGTGCCGAGTTGCATAGGGAGCGTTAGGCGCAATCCACGGCTGCCTCTAGTGTGGTTGGAGAGGATTAGGGATTGCGGTCAGCAGAGTTCCCACGTCTCAGAGCTCGTTCTATGTTTTTGGGTTATTGTCAGGTCACTGTGTGTGCTCTGACTTCTATGTCCATTGTGGTACTGAATTACCTTATCATAACAGTACTGGAGGCCCAAGGTACTAATGATTCTCAATAGAGGGAAAAAAGAAGTTCTGAGACCATTTTTTTTTCTCTGCACTGTGTTTTGCCTTTTTTTTCCCCTAGACATTTGGGTGGTTCAGGACACAGGTGTAGCGATGGACATTAAAGGTCTGTCTTCATGTGTGGATCAGATCACGGTAAGAGTACAAAATATTCAAGACTTTGTGGTTCAGAATTCTATGTTAGAACCAAGAATTCCTATTCCTGATTTGTTTTTTGGAGAAAGAACTAAATTTCTGAGTTTCAAAAATAATTGTAAACTATTTCTGGCTTTGAAACCTCGCTCCTCTGGTGACCCAGTTCAACAAGTTAGGATCATTATTTCTTTTTTACGTGGCGACCCTCAGGACTGGGCATTTTCTCTTGCATCAGGAGATCCTGCATTAAGTAATATCGATGCGTTTTTCCTGGCGCTCGGATTGCTGTACGATGAACCTAATTCAGTGGATCAGGCAGAGAAAAATTTGCTGGCTCTGTGTCAGGGTCAGGATGAGATAGAGGTATATTGTCAGAAATTTAGAAAGTGGTCCGTACTCACTCAATGGAATGAAGGTGCGCTTGCAGCTATTTTCAGAAAGGGTCTCTCTGAAGCCCTTAAGGATGTCATGGTGGGATTTCCTATGCCTGCTGGTCTGAATGAGTCTATGTCTTTGGCCATTCAGATCGGTCGACGCTTGCGTGAGCGTAAATCTGTGCACCATTTGGCTGTATTATCTGAGCATAAACCTGAGCCTATGCAGTGCGATAGGACTTTGACCAGAGTTGAACGGCAAGAACACAGACGTCTGAATGGGCTGAGTTTCTACTGTGGTGATTCCACTCATGCTATCTCTGATTGCCCTAAGCGCACTAAGCGGTTCGCTAGGTCTGCCACCATTGGTACGGTACAGTCAAAATTTCTTTTGTCCGTTACCTTGATCTGCTCTTTGTCATCTTATTCTGTCATGGCATTTGTGGATTCAGGCGCTGCCCTGAATTTGATGGACTTGGAGTATGCTAGGCGTTGTGGGTTTTTCTTGGAGCCCTTGCAGTGTCCTATTCCATTGAGAGGAATTGATGCCACGCCTTTGGCCAAGAATAAGCCTCAGTACTGGACCCAGCTGACCATGTGCATGGCTCCTGCACATCAGGAGGTTATTCGCTTTCTGGTGTTGCATAATCTGCATGATGTGGTCGTGTTGGGGTTGCCATGGCTACAAGTCCATAATCCAGTATTAGATTGGAAATCCATGTCTGTGTCCAGCTGGGGTTGTCAGGGGGTACATGGTGATGTCCCATTTCTGTCTATTTCGTCATCCACCCCTTCTGAGGTTCCAGAGTTCTTGTCTGATTACCGGGATGTATTTGATGAGCCCAAGTCCGATACCCTACCTCCGCATAGGGATTGTGATTGTGCTATCGATTTGATTCCTGGTAGTAAATTCCCAAAAGGTCGACTGTTTAATTTATCTGTGCCTGAGCACGCCGCTAAGCGGAGTTATGTGAAGGAGTCCTTGGAGAAGGGGCATATTCGCCCGTCATCGTCGCCATTAGGAGCAGGGTTCTTTTTTGTGGCCAAGAAGGATGGTTCGCTGAGACCTTGTATAGATTACAGCCTTCTAAATAAGATAACGGTTAAATTTCAGTACCCCTTGCCGTTGTTATCTGATTTGTTTGCTCGGATTAAGGGGGCTAGTTGGTTCACCAAGATAGATCTTCGTGGTGCGTATAATCTTGTGCGTATTAAGCGAGGCGATGAATGGAAAACTGCATTTAATACGCCCGAGGGCCATTTTGAGTATCTAGTAATGCCATTCGGACTTGCCAATGCTCCATCAGTGTTTCAGTCCTTTATGCATGACATCTTTCGAGAGTACCTGGATAAATTCCTGATTGTGTACTTGGATGACATTTTGATCTTCTCGGATGATTGGGAGTCTCATGTGAAGCAGGTCAGAACGGTGTTTCAGGTCCTGCGTGCTAATTCTTTGTTTGTGTAGGGATCAAAGTGTCTCTTTGGTGTTCAGAAGGTTTCATTTTTGGGGTTCATCTTTTCCCCTTCTACTATCGAGATGGACCCTGTTAAGGTCCAAGCCATCCATGATTGGACTCAGCCGACATCTTTGAAAAGTCTGCAAAAGTTCCTTGGCTTTGCTAATTTTTATCGTCGCTTCATCTGCAATTTTTCTAGTATTGCTAAACCATTGACCGATTTGACCAAGAAGGGTGCTGATGTGGTCAATTGGTCTTCTGCTGCTGTGGAAGCTTTTCAAGAGTTGAAGCATCGTTTTTCTTCTGCCCCTGTGTTGTGTCAACCAGATGTTTCGCTTCCATTCCAGGTCGAGGTTGATGCTTCTGAGATTGGAGCAGGGGCTGTTTTGTCGCAGAGAAGTTCTGATTGCTCGGTGATGAAACCATGCGCCTTCTTTTCCAGGAAGTTTTCGCCTGCTGAGCGAAATTATGATGTTGGCAATCGAGAGTTGCTGGCCATGAAGTGGGCATTCGAGGAGTGGCGTCATTGGCTTGAAGGAGCTAAGCATCGCGTGGTGGTCTTGACTGATCATAAGAACTTGACTTATCTCGAGTCTGCCAAGCGGTTGAATCCTAGACAGGCTCGTTGGTCGCTGTTTTTTGCCCGTTTTGACTTTGTGATTTCGTACCTTCCGGGCTCTAAAAATGTGAAGGCGGATGCTCTGTCTAGGAGTTTTGTGCCCGACTCTCCGGGTTTATCTGAGCCGGCGGGTATTCTCAAAGAGGGAGTAATTGTGTCTGCCATCTCCCCTGATTTGCGGCGGGTGCTGCAAAAATTTCAGGCTAATAAACCTGATTGTTGCCCAGCGGAGAAACTGTTTGTCCCTGATAGGTGGACGAATAAAGTTATCTCTGAGGTTCATTGTTCGGTGTTGGCTGGTCATCCTGGAATCTTTGGTACCAGAGAGTTAGTGGCTAGATCCTTTTGGTGGCCATCTCTGTCGCGGGATGTGCGTTCTTTTGTGCAGTCCTGTGGGATTTGTGCTCGGGCTAAGCCCTGCTGTTCTCGTGCCAGTGGGTTGCTTTTGCCCTTGCCGGTCCCGAAGAGGCCTTGGACACATATCTCTATGGATTTTATTTCAGATCTTCCCGTCTCTCAAAAGATGTCAGTCATTTGGGTGGTCTGTGATCGCTTCTCTAAGATGGTCCATTTGGTACCCTTGTCTAAATTACCTTCCTCCTCTGATTTGGTGCCATTATTCTTCCAGCATGTGGTTTGTTTACATGGCATTCCAGAGAATATCGTTTCTGACAGAGGTTCCCAGTTTGTTTCGAGGTTTTGGCGAGCCTTTTGTGCTAGGATGGGCATTGACTTGTCTTTTTCCTCGGCTTTCCATCCTCAGACTAATGGCCAGACCGAACGAACCAATCAGACCTTGGAAACATATCTGAGATGCTTTGTTTCTGCTGATCAGGATGACTGGGTGTCCTTTTTGCCTTTGGCTGAGTTCGCCCTTAATAATCGGGCCAGCTCGGCTACCTTGGTTTCGCCGTTTTTCTGCAACTCTGGGTTCCATCCTCGTTTCTCTTCTTGGCAGGTTGAGTCTTCGGACTGTCGTGGTGTGGATACTGTGGTGGACAGGTTGCAGCAGATTTGGACTCATGTAGTGGACAATTTGACCTTGTCCCAGGAGAAGGCTCAACGTTTCGCTAATCGCAGACGCTGTGTGGGTCCCCGACTTCGTGTTGGGGATTTGGTTTGGTTATCTTCTCGTCATATTCCTATGAAGGTTTCCTCTCCTAAGTTTAAACCTCGTTTCATTGGTCCGTATAGGATTTCTGAGGTTCTTAATCCTGTGCCTTTTTCGTCTGACCCTTCCAGATTCTTTTTCCATACATAACGTTTTCCATAGGTCATTGTTGCGGAGATACGTGGCACCTATGGTTCCATCTGTTGATCCTCCTGCCCCGGTTTTGGTGGAGGGGGAGTTGGAGTATATTGTGGAGAAGATTTTGGATTCTCGTGTTTCAAGACGGAAACTCCAGTATCTGGTTAAGTGGAAGGGTTATGCTCAGGAAGATAATTCCTGGGTCTTTGCCTCTGATGTTCATGCTCTCGATCTTGTTCGTGCCTTTCATATGGCTCATCCTGGTCGTCCTGGGGGCTCTGGTGAGGGTTCGGTGACCCCTCCTCAAGGGGGGGGGTACTGTTGTGAATTATGTGGCAGAGCTCCCTCCTGTGGTCACAAGTGGTACTTCGGCTGATTCTCTCTGTGAGCTTCTGTTGGTGGAGGAGAGTGGTACTGCGGCTTCTGAGTTTCCTTCCTCAGGTGATGTGGTGAAGTCGTTAGGTGCTGCTCTATTTAACTCCACCTAGTGCTTTGATCCTGGCCTCCAGTCAATGTTCTAGTATTGGACCTGTTTCCTCCTGGATCGTTCCTGTGGCCTGCTGCTCTGCATAGCTAAGTTCCGCTTTTGCTATTTTGTTTGCTGTTTTTTCTGTCCAGCTTGCTTATTGTTTTTTCCTTGCTTGCTGGAAGCTCTGGGACGCAGAGGGTGTACCTCCGTGCCGTTAGTTCGGTACGGAGGGTCTTTTTGCCCCCTTTGCGTGGTTGTTTGTAGGGTTTTGTGTTGACCGCAAAGTTACCTTTCCTATCCTCGCTTTGTTCAGAAAGTCGGGCCTCACTTTGCTAAATCTATTTCATCTCTACGTTTGTCTTTTCATCTTAACTCACAGTCATTATATGTGGGGGCTGCCTTTTCCTTTGGGGTATTTCTCTGAGGCAAGGTAGGCTTATTTTCTATCTTCAGGCTAGCTAGTTTCTCAGGCTGTGCCGAGTTGCATAGGGAGCGTTAGGCGCAATCCACGGCTGCCTCTAGTGTGGTTGGAGAGGATTAGGGATTGCGGTCAGCAGAGTTCCCACGTCTCAGAGCTCGTTCTATGTTTTTGGGTTATTGTCAGGTCACTGTGTGTGCTCTGACTTCTATGTCCATTGTGGTACTGAATTACCTTATCATAACAATTGTCCATACATGCTCCATCAGCTTTCCACTGCTTAATTTCTTCCTTTGGAGACATTCTCTGCATCGTCATTAAGCGGTCTAACGGGGTCCGGCAGAAAACCTCAGTCTGGCATAGATCATCAGGTTCCTGTAGAGTCAGTGTTTCTTGTAACTGTTTACGCTGAGAGCGTGTGGTCACCATAGCTGGCATGGGCGGTTCAATGGGTAGGAGAGCAGCAGCTTTTGCTTGCATATCCGCAAAGGTGTTACCAACAGTCTGTGGACTGTTCCATAGTACCATGCTCCTTAACTTTGATAATGGCCACCTTGGTAGGTAATTTGATTGAGTCCATGAGGGTGTTAACAGCTTCAGCATTCTTCACTGGAGTCCTGGCAGTAGTAACAAACCCTCGATTGGCCCATAGGGCTCCGAAATCATGAGCAATACCAAATGCATACTGTGAGTCCGTGTATATATTAGCCCACCTGTCTTTGGCCAGAACACATGCAGTAGACAGAGCCTGAAGTTCTGTCTCAGCTCCGGGCAATACAGTGTCTTCCGTAGTAACAGTGTATCCGGTGTGGAATCTGCCAAAAATCATCAGCATATCTTGAACAGTCTTTCAGGGCATTGTAGAGAGGTTGCATTATGCGGGATGCGTCCGGTATTCACTGACAACAATAAGTACATAGTCCAAGAAAACTCTGGAGTGCAGTCTCATCTTTTGGGAAAGGAAGGGAGCTGACGGCTATTTTTCTTTCTTCTGTGAGGTGTCTGGCACCCTGAAGGAGACAGTGACCCAAAAATATCACTTGACCAAGGCAGAACTGAAGTCTCGAGGCCGAAACCCGACAGTTCAGATCTGCCAGATACTTGATACTAAGAGTGGCAACAATGGCTTCCTGCTGTGTCCGTGCACACAACAAAAGATCAGCCACATACTGAAGCAGCGTGACATAGGGGTCTTTTAACTGCCAGGGTAAAAGACATTGGCCCATATTTTTTGCAAACTGATTGGGACTGTTTTGGGCCCCTTGTGGCCTAACTGTCCACATCAATTGTCGTCCCTGATAAGTGAATGCAAACAGAAACTGGCAATCTGGGTGTAATGGAATGCTGAAGAAGGCATTGGCAAGGTCGATGACTGTGAACCAAGCAGCATCCTGAGGTATCTGGGACAAGAGTATGTGGATTAGGCACCGAAGTTTCCAGAACAGTAACTGCATTAACTGCCCGTAGGTCTTGTACCAGCCGGTACACAGGGGGTTGGCCGGGTGGGGTCTTTTTCTTAACGAGAAACAAAGGCGTGTGTTACATGGGGAAACACAGGGTACCAGGGCACCATTATCGAGTAACGTTTGTATTTGCCCCTTGAGGCCCTGCTCCTGATCATATTTCAAAGGGTACTGATGGACTTTGGGAAAAGGGGCACCAGGTTTGAGAAACACTTTTACTGGTTTTACAGGCATTATTGGGGATGGATCTGGGCCTATCAGGGCCATCATAACCGTAGGAAGGGCATGTAAGATACACATCTCATTGTGTTCTTCTGCATAGGGGTTATATAACGTAAATACCATCTGACCATCATCTTGGAATTATATTCTGGAGCGGAACTGTGATAATAAATCTGCCCCCAGTAAATTTACCGGACATGAGGGAGAGATTACGAACTGAGCAGTAAATTCAGGGAAAGGTCCCACAGGGATGGGTTTTGTGAGAGTATATTTATTGGGTCTGCCATCTACTCTAATTAAAACAAACTCTTGATCTGAGAATTGACATGGCAGGGCTTGGGAGGGAGATTCCCAGACATAGGGTTAAAAAGGGATATTGGAGTATGGGACTGGATTTGTGGAAGGTGGGAGGAGGGCAGGAGCTGGAGTCTGGTGGGCCACTGATAAGGAATGGAGCTGCATCCTTGCAGCTGTGGGGGGGGGGGGCTGAGATTGGAGCAGAAATCACTGCAACTACTGATTTAACCCTTGATCTCACTGTTGATGCAGAGCGGGTTAAGTTCTTCTGAAAACTTTGTACTACTTTTTTTTTTCAATGCATCGTCCAGAATGGAAGTCTCAGTATCGGGTCTCATTGACATTATTGCCTCTTTCAATTCAGATTTAAGGCCGGACATCAAAGCTACTGCAAAAAGGTGTGAATGGGCTTTATTATACAGTGAAAACCCCAAATCTTTAAGTACTACCATAAGACGCCCATAGAACTTCTCGGCAGTCTCCCCCTTGTCCTGTGTGACATCTGTGAGGGAGGTAGCTTGGTCCGCTAGTCTATCTTGTGCCCAAACCTTTAAAGCATTACAGAAATCAACATCACTCTCATAGGTTCCCCCGTTCACATTATACATTATGCCACCCTCAATAATTGGAAAATACCCCTCTCCAGCCTTCATATGGAGTAAGTGTAACAGATCTCTCCGGGGAGTGGAATAAATCTCTCGATTCGCTGCTATTTGTCTATAGAAGGCCATGGGGGATGTTTCTGAATCGGGTAACTAAAGTAGGAGGGGGTGGATACTCATAACCACTAGCAATACTAGGCATAGCAGGGACTGGTGCTGGCGGTGGCTGATAATAAGTGCCGTCAGCGTTTAGCAAGGGAAAGGTGGGGGCTACAACTCCGGGTCTTCTTGCTTCACAATTGTAACAGACCTGTCTCCACTGAAAATTAGTAACTCTGCATACATCACAAATCCACCCGGCAGGATCATAGGGTGGGAGCGCACTGAGTTTTGGCAACCCAGGATATATTGGAGCTTTGGGGTTAAGGGGCACAGAGCTTACAGTCGGGAGAAGAGGCTTGATTTCCTGGGGAGGGACCATATTATCTAGCAGGGAGACCCCCTGTTCCAGATCATCATTTTTAATTGTTTGTCTTTCTGACACATTATTCTCAATCGCTTTCTCAATACCTTCCTGCAGCACAAAACATCCGGACTTTATCATAGGAGTAGACAGCTTTCCTTTTTCAACGTAGCAATAACGGAGACAATCAGAATTCACTTCCTCTGTTAATTTTTAATTTGCCATACGTATATCAACCATTCAACTTGAAGCAGATGAATCTTTTACCAATCTTTCAATTACACTGATAACCAAACAATCTCTTACAAGTTTCCTTCTAAATCTAGGCACCATATTTTACCTTAAACTTACAATATTTCTTTCTACTTCAATACAATATTGTACTATTGCTTCAAACAAAACACAGATCTCCCAGCACATACTACACAAGGATAGAAAATTCAGAGAGGACACAGCTATGTGCCCCCTCCATACCAGAGACACAGAACAGATAAGAACATCACAGCATTCCTCAACACAGAAAGAAGAAAGCAATAGCGTTTGACCTACCTCTCCCATTGGGTATCTTAAAAATCTACACACAGTAACGGAATACAGCATTTCTCAGACTTAATTAATTTCTACAAAACCTTCATCACACAATTCATATGCCAGAACACCTTAGAAAAACCAATGATTGAGAATATTTTCCCCATCTTTGGGCTAACAATATCAGATTCAACACACAAATTCAAAGTCTTCTCTTACTTCCATGGAAACATGATTCTCCTTTAGAGCTAAATATCCTTACTTTGTCGTGCATAGTACCAGAGCGGCCGTATATAGTCTATTCCACTACGTTTACCTGTCCCCCGCTGGGACAACCCATAAATGCGGTACTCAGTGAAAGGAGGAGGGCGTCTTAGACATTCCCTCCGGATACCTCTGGATATATACCGTATATACTCGAGTATAAGCCGAGATTTTCAGCCCAAATTTTTGGGCTGAAAGTGCCCCCCTCGGCTTATACTCGAGTCACGGTAGTGGTGGGGTCGGCGGGTGAGGGGGAGAGGGCGCTGAGGTATACTTACCTAGTCCCAGCGATCCTCGCGCTGTCCCTGCCTTCCTCCCCGTCTTCTGTGCTGCAGCGTCTTCCCCTCTTCAGCGGTCACGTGGGACCGCTCATTAGAGATATGAATAAGCGGCTCCACCTCCCATAGGGGCGGAGCCGCCTATTCATTTCTCTAATCAGCGGTGCCGGTGACCGCTGACAGGAAGATGCTGCAGCACAGAAGACGGGGAGGAAGGCAGGGACAGCGCGAGGATCGCTGGGACTAGGTAAGTATGTTATATTCACCTGTCCGCGTTCCAGCCGCCGGGCGTCGCTCCATCTTCCCGGCGCCTCCATCTTCCCGGCGTCTGCGCTCTGACTGTTCAGGCAGGGGGCGCGATGACGCATATAGTGTGCGCGGCGCCCTCTGCCTGATCAGTCAGAGCAGAGACGCTGGGAAGATGGAGGCGCCGGGACCGGACGCTGGGAGCTGCAATCAAGGGAGGTGAGTATGTGGTTTTTTTTTTTTATTGCAGCAGCAGCAGCGGCAGCACAGATTTATGTGCAGCATCTATGGGGACAGTATGAACGGCACACAGCACTATATGGGGACAGTATGAACGGCACACAGCACTATATGGGGGCAGTATGAACGGCACACAGCACTATATGGGGGCAGTATGAACGGCACACAGCACTATATGGGGACAGTATGAACGGCACACAGCACTATATGGGGGCAGTATGAACGGCACACAGCACTATATGGGGGCAGTATGAACGGCACACAGCACTATATGGGGGCAGTATGAACGGCACACAGCACTATATGGGGGCAGTATGAACGGCACACAGCACTATATGAGGCATCTGTGCAGCATCTATGGGGGCAGTATGAACGGCACACAGCACTATATGGGGGCAGTATGAACGGCACACAGCACTATATGGGGCATCTGTGCAGCATCTATGGGGGCAGTATGAACGGCACACAGCACTATATGGGGCATCTGTGCAGCATCTATGGGGCAGTATGAACGGCACACAGCACTATATGGGGCATCTGTGCAGCATCTATGGGGCAATATGAACGGTGCAGAGCACTATATGGCACAGCTATGGGGAAATAATGATCTATTTTTATTTTTGAAATTCACCGGTAAATGCTACATTTCCACCATAGGCTTATACTCGAGTCAATAAGTTTTCCCAGTTTTTTGTGGCAAAATTAGGGGGGTCGGCTTATACTCGGGTCGGCTTATACTCGAGTATATACGGTATATACTGTATACTTCTATATATTCCTGAGTTAATCATCCTACCCAATCTTCGATCACCTCACCGCGCCTGGTTCTAACAATGATCAGGAATTCAGGATATTTTGACTATAAAGAGAATTACATCACTGGTCAATCCGGGGTGTCCGTGCCTTATGAGGTACGGTTCGAGCACTGGGCTCCCAACGGAAATACACCTCTATATGATTCCACCCAAAAATCACCCACCATCGGGGACAAACCTCAGATCCTCTTTGCAGCACAAACACAGGAAAACCACACCAAACGGTCAGTCTGGACAGTATAACTGCCAACTTACCATGGTTGTTGTGGGGGATGATCAGTCCCAATTTTCCAGTGCCTGTGTCCGCTCCGAGGGTCCTTTGTCTGGTTGTCCTCCGGGGGGCAGAGGCGTTCCTGTTTGGGGCCCCATGTTACGGGCGCCAAGCTGTTGAGGGAGGATCTAAATTGATCCTTCATGGTTGACTCAGTGATTTCCAAATTAATCTACAGGGTGTTGCCGGCAACTGAAAATGACCAGACGGAGACTCGTGCCTCTGTATGGGGGATCGAGCAGATCTCAGGGCCCCCGTTTATTGTGTATGAGTTTTCATAGTCATAGAAATTATACTTCAACCAATCAGCATAAGAACACGCTCACAGTTCTTAACCTATAAGAATACAGGAAAAACTTAACCCATGAGGATACAGGAAAAATGGAAACTACAGACATGGTCGTGTCTTTTTGGCATAAAAAAGATATTAACAGATGCCTCAGTCTTGCATAGCGATACACCCACGAGTCTCTTATCTGGCTCGAGTTAGAACACTCAAGGTCTTTATACCAATTATAAATCATAGCCTAGTTGAATGACAAAATGTTATCTTCGTGAGAAACAGGACAGAGTTACTTCATAGCAGCTGTAACCTTCTACCTAAGTAAATAACAGAATTTATCTTTAACCAACAAGAAAATGGAGTCAAAGCACAAAATGGAGAATCTTTCATAATTTGTTCCTTCACACAGACACTGCATACTAAGTACAGATCTCCTGTGTATAATGGCCCTTATGGTGATGGTATTGTGTTTTTTTTTATTACTGATCAGTATTGTAGCATTCGGTCACTTTGGTGGTAATATGTGGTCTGGTCATGGTGCGGTGGTATTTGTCCCTTGTACAGTTAGGGCCAGAAATATTTGGACAGTGACACAATTTTCGCGAGTTGGGCTCTGCATGCCACCACATTGGATTTGAAATGAAACCTCTACAACAGAATTCAAGTGCAGATTGTAACGTTTAATTTGAAGGGTTGAACAAAAATATCTGATAGAAAATGTAGGAATTGTACACATTTCTTTACAAACACTCCACATTTTAGGAGGTCAAAAGTAATTGGACAAATAAACATAACCCAAACAAAATATTTTTATTTTCAATATTTTGTTGCAAATCCTTTGGAGGCAATCACTGCCTTAAGTCTGGAACCCATGGACATCACCAAACGCTGGGTTTCCTCCTTCTTAATGCTTTGCCAGGCCTTTACAGCCGCAGCCTTCAGGTCTTGCTTGTTTGTGGGTCTTTCCGTCTTAAGTCTGGATTTGAGCAAGTGAAATGCATGCTCAATTGGGTTTAGATCTGGAGATTGACTTGGCCATTGCAGAATGTTCCACTTTTTGGCACTCATGAACTCCTGGGTAGCTTTGGCTGTATGCTTGGGGTCATTGTCCATCTGTACTATGAAGCGCCGTCCAATCAACTTTGCAGCATTTGGCTGAATCTGGGCTGAAAATATATCCCGGTACACTTCAGAATTCATCCGGCTACTCTTGTCTGCTCTTATGTCATCAATAAACACAAGTGACCCAGTGCCATTGAAAGCCATGCATGCCCATGCCATCACGTTGCCTCCACCATGTTTTACAGAGGATGTGGTGTGCCTTGGATCATGTGCCGTTCCCTTTCTTCTCCAAACTTTTTTCTTCCCATCATTCTGGTACAGGTTGATCTTTGTCTCATCTGTCCATAGAATACTTTTCCAGAACTGAGCTGGCTTCTTGAGGTGTTTTTCTGCAAATTTAACTCTGGCCTGTCTATTTTTTGGTATTGATGAATGGTTTGCATCTAGATGTGAACCCTTTGTATTTACTGTCATGGAGTCTTCTCTTTACTGTTGACTTAGAGACAGATACACCTACTTCACTGAGAGTGTTCTGGACTTCAGTTGATGTTATGAACGGGTTCTTCTTCACCAAATTAAGTATGCGGCGATCATCCACCACTGTTGTCATCCGTGGACGCCCAGGCCTTTTTGAGTTCCCAAGCTCACCAGTCAATTCCTTTTTTCTCAGAATGTACCCAACTGTTGATTTTGCTACTCCAAGCATGTCTGCTATCTCTCTGATGGATTTTTTCTTTTTTTTCAGCCTCAGGATGTTCTGCTTCACCTCAATTGAGAGTTCCTTTGACCGCATGTTGTCTGCTCACAGCAACAGCTTCCAAATGCAAAACCACACACCTGGAATCCACCCCTGACCTTTTAACTACTTCATTGATTACAGGTTAACGAGGGAGATGCCTTCAGAGTTAATTGCAGCCCTTAGAGTCCATTGTCCAATTACTTTTGGTCCCTTGAAAAAGAAGACGTTATGCATTACAGAGCTATGATTCCTAAACCCTTTCTCCGATTTGGATGTGGAAACTATCATATTGCAGCTGGGAGTGTGCACTTTCAGCCCATATTATATATATAATTGTATTTCTGAACATGTTTTTGTAAACAGCTAAAATAACAAAACTTGTGTCACTGTCCAAATATTTCTGGCCCTAACTGTATGTGCTATTTGGTCACTATGTGGTAATAATATGGTGTCTGGTCATGGTGTTGTTGTATTTGTTCCTTGTATGTGATGTTATTCTATCACTGTGGCGGTAATATGTGGTCTTCACATGGTGTAGCGGTATTTGTTCCTTGTATGTGATATTATTGGTCATATTAAAAATTGAAAAATAAATAAAAATCTACCTAAATTGTCTTGCATATTTTAACAAATATTTAATAAATTACAGCAAAGTAGGGCCCGGCCAAAAGTGTCTACCGTGTTATGGTGGTGGCTTAAAAAATCTTTTGGCCAAAACAAAAGCTGCTGGCTATATGTGTGATCTGGTGATGAGAATTCTTAGGCTATGTTCACACATAGCATCGGGTCCCTGCGGGTTCTCCCGCAGCGGAATTGATAAATCTGCAGGGCAAACCCGCTGCGGTTATCCCTGCAGATTTATCACATTTTGTCCTGTGGGTTCCGCTGTGTGATTTTACTCCTACTATTGATGCTGCACATGCAGCATCAATAGTAATGTTAAAAATAATAAAATAATGATATACTCACCCTCTGACGTCCCGATCTCCACGGCGCTGCAGGCGGCGGTCCGGTTCCAAAGATGCTGTACGAGAAGGACCTTCGTGACGTCATGGTCATGTGACCGCGACGTCACCGCAGGTCCTGGTCGCATAGCAAACCTGAGACCGGACGGCCGCGTGCAGCGCTGGGAAGTGAGTATAGCTTATTTTTTATTTTAATTCTTTTTTTTACCCACAAATATGGTTCCCGGGGCCTTGAGGAGAGTCTCCTCTCCTCCACCCCGGGTACCACCCGCACATTATCCGCTTACTTCCCGCATGGTGGGCACAACCCCATGCGGGAAGTAAGCGGATCAATGCATTCCTATGGGTGCAGAATCGCTGCGATTCTGCACAAAGAAGTGACATGCTGCGGTTTGTAAACCGCTGCGTTCTCGCACGGTTTTTCCCTCAGCATGTGCACAGCAGTTTGCGGTTTCCATAGGGTTTACAGGTTACTGTAAACGCTATGGAAACTGCTGCGGACCCGCAGCTGCAAAATCGCCGCGGTTCCGCGGTAAAAACCGCAAAGTGTGAACAACATGGCCTTAATGTGTGATAGGTGAGAAGTGGAGTTTTTCCAAGAGAGAGCGGTGGGACAGTGGACAGTTCGAGGGGTGGAGGCGGGGCTGGGGTGGAGCCTGGGTGGTCTCAAGGGGCCCAAAAAATTTGCCAGTATGGGGCCCCGAAATTTCTAGTGGCAGCCCTGTATATAGTATTAACCCCTTTACCCCCAAGGGTGGTTTGCACTTTAATGCCCGGGCCAATTTTTACAATTCTTACCACTGTCCGTTTATGAGGTTATAACTCTGGAACGCTTCAACGGATCCTGGTGATTCTGACAATGTTTTCTCGAGACATATTGTACTTCATGATAGTCATAAAATTTCTTTGATATTACCTGCGTTTATTTGTAAAAAAAAAAAACAGAAATTTAGCGAAAATTTTGAAAATTTCGCAATTTTCCAACTTTGAATTTTTATGCAATTAAATCACAGAGATATGTCACAGAAAATACTTAATAAGTAACATTTCCCACATGTCTACTTTACATCAGCACAATTTTGGAACCAAAAGTTTTTTTTGTTAGGGAGTTATAAGTGTTAAAAGTTGACCAGCAATTTCTCATTTTTACAACACCATTATTTTTTAGGGACCACAATCTCATTTGAAGTCATTTTGAGGGGGCTATATGATAGAAAATAACCAAGTGTGACACCATTCTAAAAACTGCACCCCTCAAGGTGCTCAAACCCACATTCAAGAAGTTTATTAACCCTTCAGGTGTTTCACAGGAATTTTTGGAATTTTTAAATAAAAATGAACATTTAACTTTTTTTCACAAAAAATTTACTTCAGCTCCAATTTTTTTTATTTTACCAAGGGTAACAGGAGAAAATGGAATCCCCAAAAGTTGTTGTACAATTTGTCCTGAGTACGCCAATACCCCATATGTGGGGGTACACCACTGTTTGGGCGCATGGCTGAGCTTGGAAGCGAAGGAGTGCCATTTGACTTTTCAATGCAAAATTGACTGGAATTGAGATGAGACGCCATGTTGCGTTTGGAGAGCCCCTGATGTGCCTAAACATTGAAACCCCCCACAAGTGACACCATTTTGGAAAGTAGACCTCCTAAGGAACTTATCTAGATGTGTGGTGAGCACTTTGACCCATTAAGTGATTCACAGAAGTTTATAATGCAGAGCCATAAAAATAAAAAATATTTTTTTCACAAAAATGATCTTTTTGCCCCAAATTTTTTATTTTCCCAAAGGTAAGAGAAGAAATTGGACCCCAAAAGTTGTTGTACAATTTGTCTTGAGTACGCTGATATTCCATATGTGGGGGTAAACCACTGTTTGGGCGCATGGGAGAGCTCGGAAGGGAAGGAGCGCCGTTTGACTTTTCAATGCAAAATTGACAGGAATTGAGATGGGACGCCATGTTGCGTTTGGAGAGCCACTGATGTGCCTAAACATTGAAACCCCCACAAGTGACACCATTTTGGAAAGTAGACCCCCTAAGGAACTCATCTAGATGTGTTGTGTGAGCTTTGAACCCCCAAGTGTTTCACTATAGTTTATAATGCAGAGCCGTGAAAATAAAAATTCTTTTTTTTCCCACAAAAATTTTTTTTAGCCCCCAGTCTTGTATTTTCCCAAGGGTAACAGGAGAAATTGGACCCCAAAAGTTGTTGTCCAATTTGTCCTGAGTACGCTGAAACCCCATATGTGGGGGGAACCACCGTTTGTGCGCATGGGAGAGCTCGGAAGGGAAGGAGCGCCATTTGGAATGCAGACTTAGATGGAATGGTCTGCAGGCGTCACATTCCGTTTGCAGAACCAAGGTTGGAAATCCCTTCTCTAACAACTTGAAGGCCCCAGCGAGATAATATAATTTCTCCTTCAACTTTCATCTTAGACTGAACAATTGACTGCCTCCGTCCTGAACAGAAAACCAGATCCCGGGTAAGTGAGTAGATTTATTACTCACACAGTTTTCTCTCCGGGAAGGGAGGCTTTCTAGAGTCAGTCTTTGTGGATTTCTAACGGGAAAGCCCTCAGGTGAAAGAAAGTATCTGTTATTAGTTTTGTTGTCTCTTGCTTGTCTTTGTCTGTTTTTTATGTTGTTTGTTTAAGTGCTGTTAACAATTGTTTTTGTTTCATTACGAAGTACGATGATTTTCCATCATTTGTTTTGTCTGTACCTATAATAAGGGTTCCTGTCTGTTTGTAACGATGTCAATGTTTGTTGATACTGTAAATATTGTAATAGAAGTGGCTTGATTCTGCTCTGCTATACTGGTACTATGTATGTGTTATTACTTTTATTCTGCTTTTCGTTAGTTAATTATATTAGTTGAGTTTATTGGTGCTTTGTCAGTTGTTAATTGATAAGTAGTACTGATAGAACTGTGCTGAACTGTTCTGATTATACTGTGCTTCTGATATATTGCTGAATCTATGTTGTGGGGTACGGAGCAGCGCTCATGATGTATGGAGACTAAATGATGTGTGCTCAGTATATAAATAGCCTTCTCATTAAAAGCAGTGAGTAGGATAAAACTCTCCGGTTAGTTGCTACTTGAAAAAACTTACAGAAAGGTCCTGGGTGGGCATTTGTAGTGAAGTGGGAAAGAGCACATGAAGACAATCTATGTGAACATAAATGCTCATTTTTGTATACAACCCCGTACTCAGATAGGAAATGAATTAGAGGATTGTTGTGAATTCAGCTTTTGGGCTCCCTCCGGTGGTTGTAGAGGGTAATGCAGTTGTGCCTGGACTGCAGGATTGGACAGGTGTATCTACTAATTGCAAAACTGACTGGGGTATATAGCTTTGCAGGACTCTTTAGTCCCTGCCAGTTGTCCATTGTTTTTGGAGGATTCACTTCCCTGCTGGTCTCTCCAGTTTGCTGTGCTTTTCTACAAAGATAAGTCCTGGCTTTGTTTTTGCTGTCCATCTGCTGTGGACCTTATAGTTCTGTGCATTTTCATGTTTGTCTTGTCCAGCTTTGTCTGTGAAGGATTTTTTGCAGCCAAGCTGTGTCTCTGGAGATGCAGATATACCCCCCATGTCTTTAGTCAGATGTGGTGATTTGTATTTTCTGTGGTGGATATTTTCTAGTGTTTTTTACTGACCGCATAGTACTCTGTTCTATTCTTTCTTTTTAGCTAGTATGGCCTCCTATGCTAAATTCTGATTTCATGTCTGCGTATGTTATTTCCCTCTCCTCTCACCGTCAATATTTGTGGGGGGCTATCTATCCTTTGGGGATTTTCTCTGAGGCAAGATAGGTTTCCTGTTTCTGTCTTTAGGGGAAGTTAGTTCTGAGGCTGTGCTGAGGGGTCTAGGGAGTGTTAGGAGGTACCCCCCACGGCTACTTCTAGTTGCGCTGCTAGGTTCAGGGTTTGCGGTCAGTACAGGGACCACCTTCTCCAGAGTCCGTCTCATGCTGCTCCTAGGCCACCAGATCATAACAGTACAACTGGCCAACAATGAGTTAATTGCATCTCAGAAGAAGGGAGGGAAGCTTTTGAGCCATTTTTTTTTCCTTAGCCTGTTTTGTGTTATCCTCCCTCTTAATCTCTGGGTGGCTACGGAATCTAGTATTAACATGAATGTTGAGGAGTTAGTTTCTCGGGTGGATCAGCTTGCTGCTAGGGTACAGGGTATTTCAGATTATATTGTTCAGACTCCTGCCTTAGAACCTAAGATTCCCACTCCTGATTTGTTCTTTGGTGACAGATCCAAATTTTTGAGTTTCAAAAATAACTGTAAACTGTTTTTTTGCATTAAAACCCCGGTCTTCTGGTGATCCTATTCAGCAGGTTAAAATCATCATATCTCTGCTGCGTGGTGACCCACAGGATTGGGCATTTTCCCTGGAAACTGGCAATCCTGCTTTGCTTAATGTTGATTCTTTCTTTCAGGCATTGGGGTTGTTGTATGATGAGCCTAATTCTGTGGATCAGGCTGAGAAAATCTTGTTGGCCCTGTGTCAAGGTCAAGAAGCGGCAGAATCGTATTGCCAGAAATTTAGAAAATGGTCTGTACTGACTAAATGGAATGAGGATGCCTTGGCAGCAATTTTCAGAAAGGGTCTTTTTGAATCCGTTAAAGATGTTATGGTGGGGTTCCCCACAGCTGCTGGTCTGAGTGATTCTATGTCTCTGGCCATTCAGATTGATCGGCGCTTGCGCGAGCGCGGGGTTGTGCACACTGTGGCGTTGTCCTCTGAGCGGAGCCATGAGCCTATGCAGTGTGATAGGATTTTGTCTAGAGCTGAACGTCAAAGATTCAGGCGTCAGAATAGGTTGTGTTTTTACTGAGGCGATTCTGCTCATTGTCACCACCTCGCAGTCCGGGGCGCCTTCTTTCTCTTCCCCGCCTGCTCTTACCTCTTCTGGTCCTGTCCTTAGCCAGCAGGGTCACGCTCCGGTCGTCCGCCGGCACTCCGGGGTCCGTCCCTGCAGACATGCTGCCCGGGTCCTTGCTCCCATGTCTGCTGCACTTCCTCCTTTCTCTCCCTCTCCTAGGGAGTGCATAGGGGGCGGGCAGGCGAGCTCTCTGGCTTCTTAAAGGGTCAGCCCCTCCCTACTCACTGCCCCTCTCAGTCACTCCTGGAAGCCGCCTGGGCAACTTCTATTATCCTGAAGTTGCTGCTCCAGGTCTGATCCTGCTAGGCTTATCAGTCCAATTTGCCTGTCTTACTGTGTTCCTTTTTTCCCTAGGATCGAGTCTGGTCTCCACAGCATCCTGAGTCCAGTATCCTGTGTGGTTCCCTGCAGTCTTCTTCCTGCTTCCAAGTTCCACATTCAGCCCTGTTTTGTTTATTCTTTTCTTCCTACCTCCTAGGTCGGTTTAACACAGGTGTCTGCCTCATCGGACCCTCTATTGGTGGTCTAGGGGAAATCCCTCTATAGGGGTCACTCCAAGCCTTGGTCTCCTTAGAGGCTTTCTGGTGTTGTGGCCCTGTGGCCTTCCTTTGGGGTGTCTCCCCTAGTGTTTTTATTACTGTACAATAAAGCGTTTGAACCTGCTTTCCTGGTCTGGTTCTCCCTTCCTGGTATCAGTAACCGCTGTATTTGCGGTCCAGTGGGTCCACCCGATAGACACGTCTGTAGGGCGTGACACTCATGTTATTTCTGATTGCCCTAAGTGTACAAAAAGAATCGCTAGTTCTGTTACCATCAGTACTATACAACCTAAATTTCTGTTATCTGTGACCTTGATCTGCTCATTATCATCATTTTCTGTCATGGCATTTGTGGATTCAGGCGCCGCTCTGAACTTAATGGACTTAGAATTTGCCAGACGTTGTGGTGTGTTGCATAATTTGCATGATGATATTGTGCTGGGTTTTCCATGGTTGCAGCTACATAATCCGGTGTTAGATTGGAAATCCATGTCTGTGACTAGTTGGGGTTGTCAGGGGGTTCATGATCATGTTCCTTTGATGTCAATTTCCTCTTCCCCCTCTTCTGAAATTCCTGAGTTTTTGTCAGACTTCCAGGATGTATTCGATGAGCCCAAATCCAGTTCCCTTCCACCGCATAGGGACTGTGATTGTGCTATTGACTTGATTCCAGGTTGTAAGTTCCCTAAGGGCCGACTTTTCAACCTGTCTGTGCCAGAACATGCCGCCATGCGGAGCTATATTAAGGAGTCTTTGGAGAAGGGGCATATTCGGCCATCTTCTTCACCGTTGGGAGCAGGGTTCTTTTTTGTTGCCAAGAAGGATGGCTCCTTGAGACCCTGTATTGATTATCACCTCTTGAATAAGATCACGGTCAAATTTCAATACCCTTTGTCTTTGCTTACTGATTTGTTTGCTAGGATTAAGGGGGCTAGCTGGTTTACTAAGATTGACCTTCGAGGGGCATATAATCTTATTCGTATTAAGCAGGGTGACGAATGGAAAACTGCATTTAATACGCCCGAAGGCCATTTTGAATACCTTGTGATGCCATTCGGACTCTCTAATGCCCCATCTGTGTTCCAATCCTTCATGCATGATATCTTTCGGAGTTATCTTGATAAATTCATGGTTGTATATTTGGATGATATTTTGATTTTTTCCAATGATTGGGAGTCTCATGTGAAACAGGTCAGGATGGTATTTCAGATCCTCCGTAATAATGCTTTATTTGTGAAGGGGTCAAAGTGCCTCTTTGGAGTGCAGAAGGTTTCTTTTTTGGGTTTCATTTTTTCTCCCTCATCTATATAGAAATGGATCCGGTTAAGGTTCAGGCCATTCATGATTGGATTCAGCCCACATCTGTGAAGAGCCTTCAGAAATTCTTGGGCTTTGCTAATTTTTATCGTCGTTTCATTGCCAACTTCTCCAGTGTGGTTAAATCTCTGACCGATTTGACAAAGAAAGGCGCTGATGTGACGAATTGGTCCTCCGCGGCTGTTTCTGCCTTTCAGGAGCTTAAACGCCGATTTACTTCTGCCCCTGTGTTGCGTCAGCCAGATGTTTCTCTTCCGTTTCAGGTTGAGGGTGACGCATCTGAAATTGGGGCAGGGGCCGTTTTGTCTCAGAGGAATTCTGATGGTTCCTTGATGAAACCGTGTGCCTTCTATTCTCGGAAGTTTTCGCCTGTGGAACGCAATTATGATGTCGGCAATCGGGAGTTGGTGGCTATGAAGTGGGTATTTGAGGAGTGGCGACATTGGCTTGAGGGGGCCAAGCACCATATTGTGGTCCTGACCGATCATAAGAATCTGATTTACCTCGAGTCTGCCAAACGGCTGAATCCTAGACAGGCTCGATGGTCCCTGTTTTTCTCCCGTTTTGATTTTGTGGTCTCATACATTCCTGGTACTAAGAATGTTAAGGCGGATGCCCTCTCTAGGAGTTTTTTTCCTGATTCCCCTGGGGTTCTTGAGCCGTTCGGCATTCTGAAAGAAGGGGTGATTCTTTCTGCCATCTCCCCTGATTTACGACGGGTTCTTCAGGAATTTCAGGCTAATAAACCTGACCGCTGTCCTGTGGGGAAACTGTTTGTTCCTGATAGATGGACTAGTAAAGTGATTTCTGAGGTTCATTGTTCTGTGTTGGCTGGCCATCCTGGGATTTTTGGTACCAGAGATTTGGTTGGTAGATCCTTTTGGTGGCCTTCTTTGTCGCAGGATGTGCGTTCTTTTGTGCAGTCCTGTGGGATTTGTGCGCGGGCTAAGCCTTGCTGTTCCCGCGCTAGTGGGTTGCTTTTGCCATTACCGGTCCCCGAAAGGCCCTGGACACGTATTTCTATGGATTTTATTTCCGATCTTCCTGTTTCCCAAAGAATGTCGGTTATCTGGGTTGTCTGTGACCGATTTTCTAAGATGGTTCATTTGGTGCCTTTGCCTAAATTGCCTTCTTCTTCTGATTTGGTTCTGTTGTTTTTTCAGCATGTGGTACGTTTGCATGGTATTCCGGAGAATATTGTGTCCGACAGAGGTTCCCAGTTTGTTTCTAGGTTTTGGCGGGCCTTTTGTGCCAAGCTGGGCATTGATTTGTCTTTTTCTTCTGCATTTCATCCTCAGACAAATGGTCAGACTGAGCGAACTAATCAGACCTTGGAGACCTATTTGAGATGCTTTGTGTCTGCTGATCAGGATGATTGGGTGGCTTTTTTGCCATTGGCCGAGTTTGCCCTTAATAATCGGGCTAGTTCGGCTACTTTGGTTTCGCCTTTTTTTTGTAATTTTGGTTTTCATCCTCGTTTTTCTTCTGGGCAGGTTGAGCCTTCTGACCTTCCTGGTGTGGATTCTGTGGTCGACAGGTTGCAGCAGATTTGGGCTCATGTGGTGGACAATTTGGTGCTGTCTCAGGAGGAGGCTCAACGTTTTGCTAATCGTCGTCGGTGTGTTGGTTCCCGGCTTCGGGTTGGGGATCTGGTTTAGTTATCTTCCCGTCATGTTCCTATGAAGGTTTCTTCCCCTAAGTTTAAGCCTCGATTTATTGGTCCTTATAGGATTTCTGAGATTATTAATCCGGTGTCCTTTCGCCTGGCGCTTCCGGCCTCTTTTCATATTCATAATGCCTTCCATAGATCTTTGTTGCGAAAATATGTGGAGCCCGTTGTTCCCTCTGTTGATCCTCCGGCCTCTGTGTTGGTCGATGGGGAGTTGGAATATGTTGTTGAGAAAATTTTGGATTCTCATTTTTCGAGGCGGAAGCTTCAGTACCTTGTCAAATGGAAGGGTTATGGACAGGAGGATAATTCTTGGGTTTCTGCCTCTGATGTCCATGCCGCTGATTTGGTTCATACCTTTCATCGGGCTCATCCTGATCGGCCTGGGGGCTCTGGTGAGGGTTCGGTGACCCCTCCTCAAGGGGGGGGTACTGTTGTGAATTCAGCTTTTGGGCTCCCTCCGGTGGTTGTAGAGGGTAATGCAGTTGTGCCTGGACTGCAGGATTGGACAGGTGTATCTACTAATTGCAAAACTGACTGGGGTATATAGCTTTGCAGGACTCTTTAGTCCCTGCCAGTTGTCCATTGTTTTTGGGGGATTCACTTCCCTGCTGGTCTCTCCAGTTTGCTGTGCTTTTCTACAAAGATAAGTCCTGGCTTTGTTTTTGCTGTCCACCTGCTGTGGACCTTATAGTTCTGTGCATTTTCATGTTTGTCTTGTCCAGCTTTGTCTGTGAAGGATTTTTTGCAGCCAATCTGTGTCTCTGGAGATGCCGATATACCCCCCATGTCTTTAGTTAGATGTGGTGATTTGTATTTTCTGTGGTGGATATTTTCTAGTGTTTTTTACTGACCGCATAGTACTCTGTTCTATTCTTTCTTTTTAGCTAGTATGGCCTCCTATGCTAAATTCTGATTTCTGAGGATATAGTGAACCAAGTAAGAGATTCCACAATTAGATGTAATTTATGTTTTTGTCCATTGGCACTAGAGCATTTTGATAAAATGTGAGGAGCGAGAAAGTACAGAAGTACTGTGTGTATGGATGTGATTGAAAAATCAGACAAATGCTTCCCATGAGTGCACCATATGCTGTGTGAAAAGTGTCTATGTTCAGTTCACCAATTTAGGCGCAGAGAATACTCTTGTCATACAGTAACTCATCCTCATGGATTATTTGATCAGAAGCTGGGTAGATATATTAGACTCTAGATGGTATATGCCAAGGTGGAAAGATAATGTCACGGACGAATATTATCTTATTGAACCCGGAGTGTATTCAGAAATAGACCTTGCATATTCAGAGTCTAGTGAAGACTCAGATCCAGATATATGAGGAGTATACAGCGCTTGTGGTTGGAACTGCGTTGTTCATAGTGATCTACTTTTTCAGGACAGTGTGCATCAGCATCAGGACAAAACTGAGGACTGCGGATCAGCTTATTGCTTTGAAACCAGGATTGCTGGCTATCATAGTAGACCAGTGGGATCCAGCTTATACATAACAGGGCTGAAGATAGGGGTCGCTACCTTTGACAGCTGTTATGGGTGATATGTTAACCAGGTCAGGACAGATTACGGACCCGAGATATAAGATAAAGGACCTGGTGGGAAATAAAGCAGATAAGGATACCGCTAATTATCCTAGAAAAGGCAGGAATGCCAAGGAATGGATGTTTGGATGCTGAGAGATGGAAGCATTTAAGTAATAAGCATGCCACATGGATTGATAAATATGACTATGGGATGCAATTTGCAGTATGGATCAGAACCTCTGAATGACATGGTCCGTTTTAAATACTGTGAATGAGGAACATGATGAAGTTACAATGTGAGCATATATGAGAGGCGATTTGCAGCATTCCCCCGCAGGCACAGGCAGTCCCCCCCCTTACCGAGTCAGTGTCTTCGAAGCTCCCTCCGCCTCTGTAACAGGGGGGATTGAGATCAGCCCCCTTCCAGCAGCAGCCCAGTAAAGAGTGAGACTGCATGTGAAAAGGAAGGTTGATTCCAGCATCAGTCGCAATGCAAATGCAGCCAGGCTTCCCAGCATACCTTTCCTCTCCTCCTACGCATTCATCTACAAATCAATACCCTGGGCTACCAAAGGGATCCACGGATAGTTTCTCCACCCCAGTAAACAGTCTCCAACAGCAGCAGGAAGCCCTTACCTAAGCAAGTGAGGACAGGTTTCACTTACAGACTACCCCTACACCTCCTCCGCGTGACAATAAAGCAGAGTAGACAGCGAATGGAGGTGTATAGGAGATGACTAGTCCAGTGAAGAGTTGGTGGGGGCTACAGAAAGTAGTCCCACACACCCACAACCCCCAGTGCAAGCAGGCAATCAACAGGATAGGCAGAGGGATAAAAGAGCCATGGGATACACTACCTGGATCTGTAATAAATGTAACAAGCCACAAGATAAAGGAAAAACCCAATATGACTTCTGTGCTATGACTGAGAGGGGTAACACTGCAATAGCCCTCCCTGTAATAACACAGACCACAAGCAACCCACAGGAGATTGGAGAGGAAAATCCAAAGATAGATACCTGTTATGACCTGGTGGTTAGGACAATAATGGACCTGATGATCAAGAGCACCCGGAAAGACCTGATAGCTACAAAAACACGGGACAAGCTCTGGGAAGTGGAAACTCTGCTGACTGCAATCCCTAATCCTATCACACACACTAGAAATAGCCGTGGATTGCTCCTAACGCTTCCTATGCAACTCGTCACAGTCTCAGAACTAGCTAGCCCTAAGAAAGGAAAATAAAGCCTACTGTTATGATGAGGTAATTCAGTACCACAATGAACATAGAAGTCAGAGCACATACAGTGACCTGACAATAACCCAAAAACATAGAACGAGCTCTGAGACGTGGGAACTCTGCTGACCGCAATCCCTAATCCTCTCCAACCACTCTAGAGGCAGCCGTGGATTGCGCCTAACGCTCCCTATGCAACTCGGCACAGCCTGAGAAACTAGCTAGCCTGAAGATAGATAATAAGCCTACCTTGCCTCAGAGAAATACCCCAAAGGAAAAGGCAGCCCCCACATATAATGACTGTGAGTTAAGATGATAAGACAAACGTAGAGATGAAACAGATTTAGCAAAGTGAGGCCCGACTTTCTGAACAGAGCGAGGATAGGGAAGGTAACTTTGCGGTCAACACAAAACCCTACAAACAACCACACAAAGGGGGCAAAAAGACCCTCCGTACCGAACTAACGGCACGGAGGTACACCCTCTGCGTCCCAGAGCTTCCAGCAAGCAAGAAAAAACAAATAAGCAAGCTGGACAGAAAAACAGCAAACAAAATAACAAAAGCGGAACTTAGCTATGCAGAGCAGCAGGCCACAGGAACGATCCAGGAGGAAAAAGATCCAATACTAGAACATTGACTGGAGGCCAGGATCAAAGCACTAGGTGGAGTTAAATAGAGCAGTGTTATGAAAGGCAATTCAGTATCACAATGGACATGGAGGTCAGAGCACATACAGTGATCTGACAATAACCCAAAATAATAGAACGAGCTCTGAGACGTGGGAACTCTGCAGACCGCAATCCCTGATCCTCTCCAAACACAACTAGAGGCAGCCGTGGATTGCGCCTAACGCTACCTATGCAACTCGGCACAGCCTGAGAAACTAACTAGCCTGAAGATAGAAAAAATAAGCCTACCTTGCCTCAGAGAAATACCCCAAAGGAAAAAGCAGCCCCCCACATATAATGACTGTGAGTAAGATGAAAAGACAAACGTAGGGATGAAATAGATTCAGCAAAGTGAGGCCCGATATTCTAGACAGAACGAGGATAGGAAAGATAACTTTGCGGTCTACACAAAACCCTAAAGAAAACCACGCAAAGGGGCAAAAAGACCCTCCGTACCGAACTAACGGCACGGAGGTACACCCTTTGCGTCCCAGAGCTTCCAGCAAAACAAATAGACAAGCTGGACAGAAAATATAGCAACAAATAGCAAAGAAGCACTTAGCTATGCAGAGCAGCAGGCCACAGGAATGATCCAGAGAAACACAAGTCCAACACTGGAACATTGACAGGAAGCATGAATCAAAGCATTAGGTGGGGTTAAGTAGAGAAGCACCTAACGACCTCACCAGATCACCTGAGGGAGGAAACTCAGAAGCAGCAGTACCAGTTTCCTCCACAAACGGAAGCTCCCAGAGAGAATCAGCCGAAGTACCACTTGTGACCACAGGAGGGAGCTCTGCCACAGAATTCACAACAGTACCCCCCCCTTGAGGAGGGGTCACCGAACCCTCACCAGAGCCCCCAGGCCGACCAGGACGAGCCACATGAAAGGCACGAACAAGATCGGGAGCATGGACATCAGAGGCAAAAACCCAGGAATTATCCTCCTGAGCATAACCCTTCCATTTAACCAGATACTGGAGTTTCCGTCTTGAAACACGAGAATCCAAAATCTTCTCCACAATATACTCCAATTCCCCCTCCACCAAAACCGGGGCAGGAGGGTCAACAGATGGAACCATAGGTGCCACGTATCTCCACAACAATGACCTATGGAAGACGTTATGCATGAAAAAAGAATCTGGGAGGGTCAGACGAAAAGACACAGGATTAATAACCTCAGAAATCCTATAAGGACCAATGAAACGAGGTTTAAACTTCGGAGAGGAAACCTTCATAGGAATATGACGAGAAGATAACCAAACCAGATCCCCAACACGAAGTCGGGGACCCACACGGCGTCTGCGATTAGCGAAATGTTGAGCCTTCTCCTGGGACAAGGTCAAATTGTCCACTACATGAGTCCAAATCTGCTGCAACCTGTCCACCACAGTATCCACACCAGGACAGTCCGAAGACTCAACCTGTCCTGAAGAGAAACGAGGATGGAACCCAGAATTGCAGAAAAACGGCGAAACCAAGGTAGCCGAGCTGGCCCGATTATTAAGGGCGAACTCAGCCAAAGGCAAAAAGGACACCCAGTCATCCTGATCGGCAGAAACAAAGCATCTCAGATAGGTTTCCAAGGTCTGATTGGTTCGTTCGGTCTGGCCATTAGTCTGAGGATGAAAAGCCGAGGAAAAAGACAAGTCAATGCCCATCCTACCACAAAAGGCTCGCCAAAACCTCGAAACAAACTGGGAACCTCTCAGAAACGATATTCTCTGGAATGCCATGCAAACGAACCACATGCTGGAAGAACAATGGCACCAAATCAGAGGAGGAAGGCAACTTGGACAAGGGTACCAGATGGACCATCTTAGAAAAGCGATCACAGACCACCCAAATGACTGACATCTTTTGAGAGATGGGAAGATCTGAAATAAAATCCATAGAGATATGTATCCAAGGTCTCTTCGGGACCGGCAAGGGCAAAAGCAACCCACTGGCACGAGAACAGCAGGGCTTAGCCCGAGCACAAATCCCACAGGACTGCACAAAAGAACGCACATCCCGCGACAGAGACGGCCACCAAAAGGATCTAGCCACTAACTCTCTGGTACCAAAGATTCCAGGATGACCAGCCAACACCGAACAATGAACCTCAGAGATCACTTTATTTGTCCACCTATCCGGGACAAACAGTTTCTCCGCTGGACAACGATCAGGTTTATTAGCCTGAAATTTTTGCAGCACCCGCCGCAAATCAGGGGAGATGGCAGACACAATTACTCCTTCCTTGAGGATACCCGCCGGCTCAGATAAACCCGGAGAGTCGGGCACAAAACTCCTAGACAGAGCATCCGCCTTCACATTTTTAGAGCCCGGAAGGTACGAAATCACAAAGTCAAAACGGGCGAAAAACAGCGACCAACGAGCCTGTCTAGGATTCAAACGCTTAGCAGACTCGAGATAAGTCAGGTTCTTATGATCAGTCAATACCACCACGCGATGCTTAGCTCCCTCAAGCCAATGACGCCACTCCTCGAATGCCCACTTCATGGCCAGCAACTCTCGGTTGCCCACATCATAATTCCGCTCAGCAGGCGAAAACTTCCTGGAAAAAAAAGCGCAAGGTTTCATCACTGAACAATCAGAACCTCTCTGCGACAAAACAGCCCCTGCTCCAATCTCAGAAGCATCAACCTCGACCTGGAACGGAAGAGAAACATCTGGTTGACACAACATAGGGGCAGAAGAAAAACGACGCTTCAACTCTTGAAAAGCTTCCACAGCAGCAGAAGACCAATTGACCAAATCAGCACCCTTCTTGGTCAAATCGGTCAATGGTTTGGCAATACTAGAAAAATTGCAGATGAAGCGACGATAAAAATTAGCAAAGCCCAGGAACTTTTGCAGACTTTTCAGAGATGTCGGCTGAGTCCAATCATGGATGGCTTGGACCTTAACAGGATCCATCTCGATAGTAGAAGGGGAAAAGATGAACCCCAAAAATGAAACCTTCTGCACACCAAAGAGACACTTTGATCCCTTCACAAACAAAGAGTTAGCACGCAGGACCTGAAAAACCGTTCTGACCTGTTTCACATGAGACTCCCAATCATCCGAGAAGATCAAAATGTCATCCAAGTACACAATCAGGAATTTATCCAGGTACTCTCGGAAGATGTCATGCATAAAGGACTGAAACACTGATGGAGCATTGGCAAGTCCGAACGGCATCACTAGATACTCAAAATGACCCTCGGGCATATTAAATGCAGTTTTCCATTCATCGCCTCGCCTGATTCGCACCAGATTATACGCACCACGAAGATCAATCTTGGTGAACCAACTAGCCCCCTTAATCCGAGCAAACAAATCAGATAACAAAGGCAAGGGGTACTGAAATTTAACAGTGATCTTATTAAGAAGGCGATAATCTATACAAGGTCTCAGCGAACCATCCTATTTGGCTACAAAAAAGAACCCTGCTCCTAATGGCGACGATGACAGGCGAAAATGCCCCTTCTCCAGGGATTCCTTCACATAACTGCGCATAGCGGTGTGCTCAGGCACGGATAAATTAAACAGTCGACCTTTTGGGAATTTACCACCAGGAATCAAATTGATAGCACAATCACAATCCCTATGCGGAGGTAGGGCATCGGGCTTGGGCTCATCAAATACATCCCGGTAATCAGACAAGAACTCTGGAACCTCAGAAGGGGTGGATGACGAAATTGACAAAAATGGAACATCACCATGTACCCCCTGACAACCCCAGCTGGACACCGACATGGATTTCCAATCCAATACTGGATTATGGGCTTGTAGCCATGGCAACCCCAACACGACCACATCATGCAGATTATGCAACACCAGAAAGCGAATATCCTCCTGATGTGCAGGAGCCATGCACATGGTCAGCTGGGTCCAGTATTGAGGCTTATTCTTGGCCAAAGGCGTAGGATCAATACCTCTCAATGGAATAGGACACTGCAAGGGCTCCAAGAAAAACCCACAACGCTTAGCATATTCCAAGTCCATCAAATTCAGAGCAGCGCCTGAATCCACAAACACAATGACAGAATATGATGACAAAGAGCAGATTAAGGTAACGGACAGAAGAAATTTTGACTGTACCGTACCAATGGTGGCAGACCTAGCGAACCGCTTAGTGCGCTTAGGACAATCAGAGATAGCATGAGTGGAATCACCACAGTAGAAACACAGCCCATTCAGACGTCTGTGTTCTTGCCGTTCAACTCTGGTCAAAGTCCTATGACACTGCATAGGCTCAGGTTTAAGCTCAGGTAATACCGCCAAATGGTGCACAGATTTACGCTCACGCAAGCGTCGATCGATCTGAATAGCCAAAGACATAGACTCATTCAAACCAGCAGGCATAGGAAATCCCACCATGACATCCTTAAGGGCTTCAGAGAGACCCTTTCTGAACATAGCTGCCAGCGCAGATTCATTCCATTGAGTGAGCACTGACCATTTTCTAAATTTCTGGCAATATACCTCTATCTCATCCTGACCCTGACAAAGAGCCAGCAAATTCTTTTCTGCCTGATCCACTGAATTAGGCTCATCGTACAGCAATCCGAGCGCCAGGAAAAACACATTGATATTACTCAATGCAGGATCTCCTGGCGCAAGAGAAAATGCCCAGTCCTGAGGGTCGCCGCGCAAAAAAGAAATAATAATCAAAACCTGTTGAACTGGATCACCAGAGGAACGAGGTTTCAAGGCCAGAAATAACTTACAATTATTTTTGAAACTCAGAAACTTAGTTCTATCTCCAAAAAACAAATCAGGAATAGGAATTCTTGGTTCTAACATAGATTTCTGATCAATAGTGTCTTGAATCTTTTGTACTCTTGCCGAGAGCTGATCCACAAATGAAGACATACTTCTAATGTCCATCGCTACACCTGTGTACTGAACCACCCAAATGTCTAGGGGAAAAAAAAGACAAAACACAAAGCCAAGAAAAAAAAATGGTCTCAGAACTTCTTTTTTCCCTCTATTGAGAATCATTAGTACTTTGGGCTTCCTGTACTGTTATGAAAGGCAATTCAGTATCACAATGGACATGGAGGTCAGAGCACATACAGTGATCTGACAATAACCCAAAATAATAGAACGAGCTCTGAGACGTGGGAACTCTGGAGACCGCAATCCCTGATCCTCTCCAAACACAACTAGAGGCAGCCGTGGATTGCGCCTAATGCTACCTATGCAACTCGGCACAGCCTGAGAAACTAACTAGCCTGAAGATAGAAAAAATAAGCCTACCTTGCCTCAGAGAAATACCCCAAAGGAAAAGGCAGCCCCCCACATATAATGACTGTGAGTAAGATGAAAAGACAAACGTAGGGATGAAATAGATTCAGCAAAGTGAGGCCCGATATTCTAGACAGAACGAGGATAGGAAAGATAACTTTGCGGTCTACACAAAACCCTAAAGAAAACCACGCAAAGGGGCAAAAAGACCCTCCGTACCGAACTAACGGCACGGAGGTACACCCTTTGCGTCCCAGAGCTTCCAGCAAAACAAATAGACAAGCTGGACAGAAAAAATAGCAACAAATAGCAAAGAAGCACTTAGCTATGCAGAGCAGCAGGCCACAGGAATGATCCAGAGAAACACAAGTCCAACACTGGAACATTGACAGGAAGCATGAATCAAAGCATTAGGTGGGGTTAAGTAGAGAAGCACCTAACGACCTCACCAGATCACCTGAGGGAGGAAACTCAGAAGCAGCAGTACCAGTTTCCTCCACAAACGGAAGCTCCCAGAGAGAATCAGCCGAAGTACCACTTGTGACCACAGGAGGGAGCTCTGCCACAGAATTCACAATAGAGCAGCACCTAACGACTTCACCACATCACCTGGCATACACCCACGAGTACTAAGAGAACTAAGTAATGTAATAGATAAACCATTATTTCTTATTTTAAGTGACTCTATAGCGACAGGGTCTGTTCCGCAGGACTGGCGCATAGCAAATGTGGTGCCAATATTCAAAAAGGGCTCTAAAAGTGAACCTGGAAATTATAGGCCAGTAAGTCTAACCTCTATTGTTGGTAAAATATTTGAAGGGTTTCTGAGGGATGTTATTCTGGATTATCTCAATGAGAATAACTGTTTAACTCCATATCAGCATGGGTTTATGAGAAATCGCTCCTGTCAAACCAATCTAATCAGTTTTTATGAAGAGGTAAGCTATAGACTGGACCACGGTGAGTCATTGGACGTGGTATATCTCGATTTTTCCAAAGTGTTTGATACCGTGCTGCACAAGAGGTTGGTACACAAAATGAGAATGCTTGGTCTGGGGGAAAATGTGTGTAAATGGGTTAGTAACTGGCTTAGTGATAGAAAGCAGAGGGTGGTTATAAATGGTATAGTCTCTAACTGGGTCGCTGTGACCAGTGGGGTACCGCAGGGGTCAGAATTGGGACCTGTTCTCTTCAACATATTCATTAATGATCTGGTAGAAGGTTTACACAGTAAAATATCGATATTTGCAGATGATACAAAACTATGTAAAGCAGTTAATACAAGAGAAGATAGTATTCTGCTACAGATGGATCTGGATAAGTTGGAAACTTGGGCTGAAAGGTGGCAGATGAGGTTTAACAATGACAAATGTAAGGTTATACACATGGGAAGAGGGAATCAATATCACCATTACACACTGAACGGGAAACCACTGGGTAAATCTGACAGGGAGAAGGACTTGGGGATCCTAGTTAATGATAAACTTACCTGGAGCAGCCAGTGCCAGGCAGCAGCTGCCAAGGCAAACAGGATCATGGGGTGCATTAAAAGAGGTCTGGATACACATGATAAGAGCATTATACTGCCTCTGTACAAATCCCTAGTTAGACCGCACATGGAGTACTGTGTCCAGTTTTGGGCACCGGTGCTCAGGAAGGATATAATGGAACTAGAGAGAGTACAAAGGAGGGCAACAAAATTAATAAAGGGGATGGGAGAACTACAATACCCAGATAGATTAGCGAAATTAGGATTATTTAGTCTAGAAAAAAGACGACTGAGGGGCGATCTAATAACCATGTATAAGTATATAAGGGGACAATACAAATATCTCGCTGAGGATCTGTTTATACCAAGGAAGGTGACGGGCACAAGGGGGCATTCTTTGCGTCTGGAGGAGAGAAGGTTTTTCCACCAACATAGAAGAGGATTCTTTACTGTTAGGGCAGTGAGAATCTGGAATTGCTTGCCTGAGGAGGTGGTGATGGCGAACTCAGTCGAGGGGTTCAAGAGAGGCCTGGATGTCTTCCTGGAGCAGAACAATATTGTATCATACAATTATTAGGTTCTGTAGAAGGACGTAGATCTGGGTATTTATTATGATGGAATATAGGCTGAACTGGATGGACAAATGTCTTTTTTCGGCCTTACTAACTATGTTACTATGTTACTATGTTACCTGAGGAAGGAACCTCATAAGCCGCAGTACCACTCTCCTCCACCAACGGAAGCTCATAGAGAGAATCAGCCGAAGTACCACTTGTGACCACAGGAGGGAGCTCTGCCACAGAATTCACAACAGTACCCCCCCTTGAGGAGGGGTCACCGAACCCTCACCAGAGCCCCCAGGACGACCAGGATGAGCCATATGAAAGGCACGAACAAGATCGGGAGCATGGACATCAGAGGCAAAGACCCAGGAATTATCTTCCTGAGCATAACCCTTCCACTTAACCAGATACTGGAGTTTCCGTCTTGAAACACGAGAATCTAAAATCTTCTCCACAATATACTCCAACTCCCCCTCCACCAAAACCGGGGCAGAAGGATCAACAGATGGAACCATAGGTGCCACGTATCTCCGCAACAATGACCTATGGAATACGTTATGAATGGAAAAAGAATCTGGAAGGGTCAGACGAAAAGACACAGGATTAAGAACCTCACAAATCCTATACGGACCAATGAAACGAGGTTTAAACTTAGGAGAGGAAACCTTCATAGGAATATGACGAGAAGACAACCAAACCAAATCCCCAACACGAAGTCGGGGACCCACACAGCGTCTGCGATTAGCAAAACGTTGAGCCTTCTCCTGGGACAAGGTCAAATTGTCCACTACCTGAGTCCAAATCTGCTGCAACCTGTCCAACACAGTATCCACACCATGACAGTCCGAAGACTCAACCTGCCCTGAAGAGAAACGAGGATGGAACCCAGAGTTGCAGAAAAACGGCGAAACCAAGGTAGCCGAGCTGGCCCGATTATTAAGGGCGAACTCAGCCAAAGGCAAAAAGGACACCCAGTCATCCTGATCAGCAGAAACAAAGCATCTCAGATATGTTTCCAAGGTCTGATTGGTTCGTTCGGTCTGGCCATTAGTCTGAGGATGGAAAGCCGAGGAAAAAGACAAGTCAATGCCCATCCTAGCACAAAAGGCTCGCCAAAACCTCGAAACAAACTGGGAACCTCTGTCAGAAACGATATTCTCTGGAATGCCATGTAAACGAACCACATGCTGGAAGAACAATGGCACCAAATCAGAGGAAGAAGGTAATTTAGACAAGGGTACCATATGGACCATCTTATTGAAGCAATCACAAACCACCCAAATGACTGACATTTTTTGAGAGACGGGAAGATCTGAAATAAAATCCATAGAGATATGTGTCCAAGGCCTCTTCGGGACCGGCAAGGGCAAAAGCAACCCACTGGCACGAGAACAGCAGGGCTTAGCCCGAGCACAAATCCCACAGGACTGCACAAAAGAACGCACATCCCGCAACAGAGATGGCCACCAAAAGGATCTAGCCACTAACTCTCTGGTACCAAAGATTCCAGGATGACCAGCCAAAACCGAACAATGAACCTCAGAGATAACTTTATTCGTCCACCTATCAGGGACAAACAGTTTCTCCGCTGGGCAACGATCAGGTTTATTCGCCTGAAATTTTTGCAGCACCCGCCGCAAATCAGGGGAGATGGCAGACACAATTACTCCCTCTTTGAGAATACCCGCTGGCTCAGATAAACCCGGAGAGTCGGGCACAAAACTCCTAGACAGGGCATCCGCCTTCACATTTTTAGAGCCCGGAAGGTACGAAATCACAAAGTCAAAACAGGCAAAAAACAGCGACCAACGAGCCTGTCTAGGATTCAACCGCTTGGCAGACTCGAGATAAGTCAAGTTCTTATGATCAGTCAAGACCACCACCAGATGCTTAGCTCCTTCAAGCCAATGACGCCACTCCTCGAATGCCCACTTCATGGCCAGCAACTCTCGATTGCCAACATCATAATTTCGCTCAGCAGGCGAAAACTTCCTGGAAAAGAAGGCGCATGGTTTCATCACCGAGCAATCAGAACTTCTCTGCGACAAAACAGCCCCTGCTCCAATCTCAGAAGCATCAACCTCGACCTGAAATGGAAGCGAAATATCTGTTTGACACAACACAGGGGCAGAAGAAAACGACGCTTCAACTCTTGAAAAGCTTCCACAGCAGCAGAAGACCAATTGACCACATCAGCACCCTTCTTGGTCAAATCGGTCAATGGTTTAGCAATACTAGAAAAATTGCAGATGAAGCGACGATAAAAATTAGCAAAGCCCAGGAACTTTTGCAGACTTTTCAGAGATGTCGGCTTAGTCCAATCATGGATGGCTTGGACCTTAACAGGGTCCATCTCGATAGTAGAAGGGGAAAAAATGAACCCCAAAAATGAAACCTTCTGTACACCAAAGAGACACTTTGATCCCTTCACAAACAAAGAATTAGCACGCAGGACCTGAAACACCGTTCTGACCTGCTTCACATGAGACTCCCAATCATCCAAGAAGATCAAAATATCATCCAAGTATACAATCAGGAATTTATCTAGGTATTCTCGGAAGATGTCATGCATAAAGGACTGAAACACTGATGGAGCATTGGCAAGTCCGAATGGCATTACTAGATACTCAAAATGACCCTCGGGCGTATTAAATGCAGTTTTCCATTCATCGCCTCGCTTAATACGCACAAGATTATATGCACCACGAAGATCTATCTTGGTGAACCAACTAGCCCCCTTAATCCGAGCAAACAAATCAGATAACAACGGCAAGGGGTACTGAAATTTAACCGTGATCTTATTTAGAAGGCGGTAATCTATACAAGGTCTCAGCGAACCATCCTTCTTGGCCACAAAAAAGAACCCTGCTCCTAATGGCGACGATGACGGGCGAATATGCCCCTTCTCCAAGGACTCCTTCACATAACGTCGCATAGCGGCGTGCTTAGGCACAGATAAATTAAACAGTCGACCTTTTGGGAATTTACTACCAGGAATCAAATCGATAGCACAATCACAATCCCTATGCGGAGGTAGGGTATCGGACTTGGGCTCATCAAATACATCCCGGTAATCAGACAAGAACTCTGGAACCTCAGAAGGGGTGGATGACGAAATAGACAGAAATGGGACATTACCATGTACCCCCTGACAACCCCAGCTGGACACAGACATGGATTTCCAATCTAATACTGGATTATGGACTTGTAGCCATGGCAACCCCAACACGACCACATCATGCAGATTATGCAACACCAGAAAGCGAATAACCTCCTGATGTGCAGGAGCCATGCACATGGTCAGCTGGGTCCAGTACTGAGGCTTATTCTTGGCCAAAGGCGTAGCATCAATTCCTCTCAATGGAATAGGACACTGCAAGGGCTCCAAGAAAAACCCACAACGCCTAGCATACTCCAAGTCCATCAAATTCAGGGCAGCGCCTGAATCCACAAATGCCATGACAGAATAAGATGACAAAGAGCAGATCAAGGTAACGGACAAAAGAAATTTTGACTGTACCGTACAAATGGTGGCAGACCTAGCGAACCGCTTAGTGCGCTTAGGACAATCAGAGATAGCATGAGTGGAATCACCACAGTAGAAACACAGCCCATTCTGACGTCTGTGTTCTTGCCGTTCAACTCTGGTCAAAGTCCTATCGCACTGCATAGGCTCAGGTTTAAGATCAGATAATACAGCCAAATGGTGCACAGATTTACGCTCACGCAAGCGTCGACTGATCTGAATGGCCAAAGACATAGACTCATTCAGACCAGCAGGCATAGGAAATCCCACGATGACATCCGTAAGGGCTTCAGAGAGACCCTTTCTGAAAATAGCTGCGAGCGCACCTTCATTCCATTGAGTGAGTACGGACCACTTTCTAAATTTCTGACAATATACCTCTATCTCATCCGGAGCCTGACACAGAGCCAGCAAATTTTTCTCTGCCTGATCCACTGAATTAGGTTCATCGTACAGCAATCCGAGCGCCAGGAAAAACGCATCAATATTACCTAATGCAGGATCTCCTGGTGCAAGAGAAAATGCCCAGTCCTGAGGGTCGCCACGTAAAAAAGAAATAATGATCCTAACTTGTTGAACTGGGTCACCAGAGGAGCGAGGTTTCAAAGCCAGAAATAGTTTACAATTATTTTTGAAACTCAGAAACTTAGTTCTATCTCCAAAAAACAAATCAGGAATAGGTATTCTAGGTTCTAACATAGATTTCTGATCAATAGTGTCTTGAATCTTTTGTACTCTTGCCGTGAGCTGATCCACACATGAAGACAGTCCTTTAATGTCCATCGCTACACCTGTGTACTGAACCACCCAAATGTCTAGGGGAAAAAAAGGCAAAACACAGTGCAGAGAAAAAAAAATGGTCTCAGAACTTCTTTTTTCCCTCTATTGAGAATAATTAGTACTTTGGGCCTCCAGTACTGTTATGATGAGGTAATTCAGTACCACAATGGACATAGAAGTCAGAGCACATACAGTGACCTGACAATATCCCAAAAACATAGAACGAGCTCTGAGACGTGGGAACTCTGCTGACCGCAATCCCTAATCCTCTCTAACCACACTAGAGGCAGCCGTGGATTGCGCCTAACGCTCCCTATGCAACTCGGCACAGCCTGAGAAACTAGCTAGCCTGAAGATAGAAAATAAGCCTACCTTGCCTCAGAGAAATACCCCAAAGGAAAAGGCAGCCCCCACATATAATGACTGTGAGTTAAGATGAAAAGACAAACGTAGAGATGAAACAGATTTAGCAAAGTGAGGCCCGACTTTCTGAACAGAGCGAGGATAGGAAAGGTAACTTTGCGGTCAACACAAAACCCTACAAACAACCACGCAAAGGGGGCAAAATGACCCTCCGTACCGAACTAACGGCACGGAGGTACACCCTCTGCGTCCCAGAGCTTCCAGCAAGCAAGAAAAAACAAATAAGCAAGCTGGACAGAAAAACAGCAAACAAAATAACAAAAGCGGAACTTAGCTATGCAGAGCAGCAGACCACAGGAACGATCCAGGAGGAAAAAGATCCAATACTAGAACATTGACTGGAGGCCAGGATCAAAGCACTAGGTGGAGTTAAATAGAGCAGCACCTAACGACTTCACCACATCACCTGAGGAAGGAAACTCAGAAGCCGCAGTACCACTCTCCTCCACCAACGGAAGCTCATAGAGAGAATCAGCCGAAGTACCACTTGTGACCACAGGAGGGAGCTCTGCTACAGAATTCACAACAGCCTACCTTGCCTCAGAGAAATTCCCCAAAGGGATAGGCAGCCCCCCACATATAATGACTGTGAGTTAAGATGAAATCACAAACACAGAGATGAAATAGATTGAGAAAAGAGAGGCCCGACTTACTGGACAGACAGAGGATAGGAAAGGTCACTTTGCGGTCAGCACAAAAACCTACAAAAAGCCACGCAGAGAGTGCAGGGAAAAAAAAACCTTCCGCACCGACTCACGGTGCGGAGGCGCCCCTCTGCGTCTCAGAGCTTCCAGCAAGCAAGGCAATATTCACAATAGCAAGCTGGACAGAAAAAATAGCAAACAGGAAAATAGCAAAGAGGAACTTAGCTTCTGCTGGAGTAAACAGGTAACAGAACGATTCAGGAGCGAACTAGACCAATAGTACAACATTGACAGCTGGCATGGGGCAAAGATCTAAGTGGAGTTAAATAGAGCAGCCCACTTACGACTTAGCCTCGTCACCTGTGGAAGGAAACTCAGAAACACCCACAGCCACCAAAGGAAGTCCATGGACAGAACCAGCCGAAGTACCATTCATGACCACAGGAGGGAGCCCGACAACAGAATTCACAACAGTACCCCCCCTTGAGGAGGGGTCACCGAACCCTCACCAGAGCCCCCAGGCCGACCAGGATGAGCCAAATGAAAGGCACGAACCAGATCGGCAGCATGAACATCAGAGGCAAAAACCCAGGAATTATCTTCCTGACCATAACCCTTCCACTTGACCAGGTACTGGAGTTTCCGTCTCGAAATACGCGAATCCAAAATCTTCTCCACCACATACTCCAACTCCCCCTCAACCAACACCGGGGCAGGAGGATCAACGGATGGAACCACGTATCTCCGCAATAACGACCTATGGAACACATTATGGATGGCAAAAGAAGCTGGAAGGGCCAAACGAAATGAGACAGGATTGATAACCTCAGAAATCTTATATGGACCAATGAAACGAGGCTTAAACTTAGGAGAGGAAACCTTCATAGGAACATAACGAGACGACAACCAAACCAAATCCCCAACACGAAGTCGGGGACCCACACAGTGCCGGCGGTTAGCGAAACGTTGAGCCTTCTCCTGGGACAATGTCAAATTGTCCACCACATGAGTCCAAATCTGCTGCAACCTATCCACCACAGTATCTACACCAGGACAGTCCGAAGACTCAACCTGCCCTGAAGAGAAACGAGGATGGAAACCAGAATTGCAGAAAAACGGGGAAACCAAAGTAGCCGAGCTGGCCCGATTATTAAGGGCGAACTCAGCCAACGGCAAAAAGGACACCCAATCATCCTGATCAGCAGAAACAAAGCATCTCAGATATGTTTCCAAAGTCTGATTAGTTCGTTCGGTTTGGCCATTTGTCTGAGGATGGAAAGCCGAGGAAAAAGACAAATCAATGCCCATCTTAGCACAAAAGGACCGCCAAAACCTCGAAACAAACTGGGAACCTCTGTCCGAAACGATGTTCTCCGGGATACCATGTAAACGAACCACATGCTTTAAAAACAATAGCACCAAATCAGAGGAGGATGGCAATTTAGACAAGGGTACCAAATGGACCATTTTAGAAAAGCGATCACAAACCACCCAAATGACCGACATCTTTTGAGAGACGGGGAGATCTGAAATAAAATCCATAGAAATATGCGTCCAGGGCCTCTTCGGGACCGGCAAGGGCAAAAGCAACCCACTGGCACGAGAACAGCAGGGCTTAGCCCGAGCACAAGTCCCACAGGACTGCACAAAAGAACGCACATCCCGTGACAAAGACGGCCACCAAAAGGATCTAGCCACCAAATCTCTGGTACCAAGATTCCAGGATGCCCAGCCAACACTGAACAATGAATCTCAGAGATAACTCTACTAGTCCATCTATCAGGGACAAACAGTTTCTCCGCTGGGCAACGGTCAGGTCTATCAGCCTGAAATTTTTGCAGCACCCGCCGCAAATCAGGGGAGATGGCAGACAAAATTAACCCCTCTTTGAGAATACCCGCCGGCTCAGGAAAACCCGGAGAGTCAGGCACAAAACTCCTTGACAGGGCATCAGCCTTCACATTCTTAGAGCCCGGAAGGTACGAAACCACAAAATCAAAACGGGAGAAAAATAACGACCATCGAGCCTGTCTCGGATTCAACCGTTTGGCAGACTCAAGATAAGTCAAATTCTTGTGATCTGTCAAGACCAGCACGCGATGCTTGGCTCCTTCAAGCCAATGATGCCACTCCTCGAATGCCCACTTCATGGCCAACAACTCTCGATTACCAACATCATAATTGCGCTCAGCAGGCGAAAACTTTCTAGAAAAGAAAGCACATGGCTTCATCACCGAGCCATCAGAACTTCTTTGCGACAAAACAGCCCCTGCTCCAATCTCAGAAAAATCAACCTCAACCTGAAACGGGAGCAAAACATCTGGCTGGCACAACACAGGGGCAGAAGAAAAACGACGCTTCAACTCCTGAAAAGCCTCTACAGCTGCAGAAGACCAATTGACCACATCAGCACCCTTCTTGGTCAAATCAGTCAACGGTTTAGCAACACTAGAAAAATTAGCGATGAAGCGCCGATAAAAATTAGCAAAGCCCAGGAACTTTTGCAGGCTCTTCACAGATGTCGGCTGAGTCCAATCGTAAATGGCCTGGACTTTAACAGGGTCCATCTCGATAGTAGAAGGGGAAAAAATGAACCCCAAAAATGAAACCTTCTGAACTCCAAAGAGACACTTTGACCCCTTCACAAACAAGGAATTTGCACGAAGGACCTGGAACACCATTCTGACCTGCTTCACATGAGACTCCCAATCATCCGAAAAGACCAAAATATAATCCAAATACACAATCAGGAATTTATCCAGGTACTCTCGGAAGATGTCATGCATAAAGGACTGAAATACTGATGGAGCATTGGAAAGCCCGAATGGCATAACCAGGTACTCAAAATGGCCCTCGGGCGTATTAAATGCTGTTTTCCATTCATCGCCTTGTTTAATACGCACAAGATAATACGCCCCTCGAAGATCTATCTTGGTGAACCAACTAGCCGCTTTAATGCGAGCAAACAAATCAGACAGCAACGGCAAAGGATACTGAAATTTGACTGTAATTTTATTAAGAAGGCGGTAATCAATACAAGGTCTCAAAGAACCATCCTTCTTGGCCACAAAAAAGAAACCTGCTCCCAACGGTGATGACGACGGGCGAATATGGCCTTTCTCCAAGGATTCCTTTATATAACTCCGCATAGCGGCGTGTTCTGGCACAGATAAATTGAACAATCGGCCCTTAGGAAACTTACTACCAGGAATCAAATTAATTGCACAATCGCAATCCCTATGAGGAGGTAGGGCACTGGCTTTGGGCTCATCAAATACATCCCGATAATCCGACAAAAACTCTGGAACCTCAGAAGGAGTGGAAGACGAAATTGACAAAAATGGAACATCACCATGTACCCCCCGGCAACCCCAGCTGGACACAGACATAGATTTCCAGTCCAATACTGGATTATGAACCTGTAGCCATGGCAACCCCAAAACGACCACATCATGCAGATTATGCAACACCAACAAGCGGATATCCTCCTGATGTGCAGGAGCCATGCACATGGTCAATTGGGTCCAGTACTGAGGCTTATTCTTGGCCAAAGGCGTAGCATCAATTTCTCTCAATGGAATAGGATACTGCAAGGGCTCCAAGAAAAAACCACAGCGCCTAGCATACTCCAAGTCCATCAAATTCAGGGCAGCGCCTGAATCCACAAATGCCATAACAGAATAGGATGACAAAGAGCAAATCAGAGTAACGGACAATAGAAATTTAGACTGTACTGTACCAATGGTGGCAGACCTAGCGAACCGCTTAGTGCGCTTAGGACAATCGGAGATAGCATGAGTGGAATCACCACAGTAAAAACATAGCCCATTCCGACGTCTGTGTTCTTGCCGTTCAGCTCTGGTCAAAGTTCTATTACATTGCATAGGCTCAGGCCCATGCTCAGATAGTACCGCCAAATGATGCACAGCTTTACGCTCACGCAAGCGTCGATCGATCTGAATGGCCAAAGACATAGACTCATTCAGACCAGCAGGCATGGGAAATCCCACCATGACATCCTTAAGGGCTTCAGAGAGACCCTTTCTGAAGATTGCTGCCAGGGCACATTCATTCCACTGAGTGAGCACAGACCACTTTCTAAACTTCTGACAATATATCTCCGCTTCATCCTGACCCTGACACAGAGCCAGCAAGATATTCTCTGCCTGATCCACTGAATTAGGTTCGTCATAAAGCAATCCAAGCGCCAGGAAAAACGCATCAACATCACGCAATGCCGGATCTCCTGGCGCAAGGGAAAATGCCCAGTCTTGAGGGTCACCACGCAACAAAGAAATAATGATCCTTACTTGTTGAACAGGGTCACCTGAGGAGCGAGGTTTCAAGGCAAGAAACAATTTACAATTATTTTTGAAATTCAAGAACTTAGATCTATCACAAAAAAACAAATCAGGAATAGGAATCCTAGGCTCTGACATCGGATTCTGAACCACAAAATCTTGAATGTTTTGTACCCTTGTAGTGAGATTATCCATCCAAGAGGACAGACCTTGAATGTCCATGTTTACACCTGTGTCCTGAACCACCCAGAGGTAAAGGGGAAAAGAGAGACAAAACACACTGCAAAGAAAAAAAAATGGTCTCAGAACTTCTCTTATCCCTCTATTGAGATGCATTAATACTTTGGGCCAGCAGTACTGTTATGACCTCGTGGTTAGGACAATAATGGACCTGATGATCAAGAGCACCCGGAAAGACCTGTTAGCTACAAAAACACGGGACAAGCTCTGGGAAGTGGAAACTCTGCTGACCGCAATCCCTAATCCTATCACACACACTAGAAATAGCCGTGGATTGCTCCTAACGCTTCCTATGCAACTCGTCACAGCCTCAGAACTAGCTAGCCCTAAGAAAGGAAAATAAAGCCTACCTTGCCTCAGAGAAATTCCCCAAAGGAAAAGGCAGCCCCCCACATATAATGACTGTGAGTTAAGATGAAATCACAAACACAGAGATGAAATAGATTTAGCAAAGAGAGGCCCGACTTACTGGACAGACAGAGGATAGGAAAGGTCACTTTGCGGTCAGCACAAAAACCTACAAAAAGCCACGCAGAGAGTGCAGGGAAAAAAAAACCTTCCGCACCGACTCACGGTGCGGAGGCGCCCCTCTGCGTCCCAGAGCTTCCAGCAAGCAAGGCAATATTCACAATAGCAAGCTGGACAGAAAAAATAGCAAACAGGAAAATAGCAAAGAGGAACTTAGCTTCTGCTGGAGTAAACAGGTAACAGAATGATCCAGGAGCGAACTAGACCAATAGTACAACATTGACAGCTGGCATGGGGCAAAGATCTAAGTGGAGTTAAATAGAGCAGCCCACTAACGACTTAGCCTCGTCACCTGTGGAAGGAAACTCAGAAACACCCACAGCCACCAGAGGAAGTCCATGGACAGAACCAGCCGAAGTACCATTCATGACCACAGGAGGGAGCCCGACAACAGAATTCACAACAGATACCACTGATTATTATAAACCATGGAGCCGATCTGAGCAACTTGCCATGGCGAATAGTTTCCCAGACCCGTATAAAAATCCCCTTGGGTTTTCTAAAAGCCATGAAGGGAACAGCTGATAACTATGATGCTGCGTGAAATGATTTGGAACCATTATGCTGCATCTCTGATGGGGTGCCGCTAGCTGAGAAAATAAAAGCAGTTCAGGTGAATGCCATAAATGCCATAATACAGGAGATACCAGCAGACAAGAAAACTAGGGAGTCGGGACAGCAATTTCTAGCCAGGTTACTTGTGGTTGCCAAAAAATAGGCAGAGGACTTAGCTTCAGGATTATCAGAAGTATTTTAGGGTTCAGAGGAGCCTATTGACAGATTTTATTATAGACGTACAGCAGTGTTCACAGATCATGATTATGACCTGAAGAATCTAGGGAAGCTAGGTTTTTTAAAAATATGTTACTGACAGGATTAAGAGAAAAGTGAGGCCAGAATGTATCTATGCTACACTCGATCAGTTCCTTCCCATGTTTAGGATAGAGGACCAGATTAACAGTAAGAAAGCAAAAGAAGCAGCAAAAGCCAACTCCTGTTATGGTGAATATACCTCCAGATGTATTTAATAATGCTGAGAAAACTACGGTGCAGGGGACAGGTATATATCACAGTGCAACAGATGGAGAGGAAGAAAAGGAAAGATGGGATTGTTCACCAGAGAAGAGTAAACAAAAATAGTGGTCCCCTCACGGGATGGCTATCAGTTTCACACAATTAAAATGCCTGACTGATACATGGGCAAGTCGTACTGATATAAGAAAATGGATATGCCACAACAATTCATGACAGGGAAAACAGTCCAGGGTGTAGGGACAGATGGGGCAGTCTATCCCTTGCATGAACAGAACCCAAGAATGTGTGAATAGCATGGACCACAGACTTGTGTGCCCAATTGCTAGTCTCAGATAAATCTCCTAAGCTTGATAGGTGCTGATATCCTGAGTGCAATTAATGCAGTTATTAATTGTTTGGAAGAAAAGTATTACTGTTACACGCCCATTTTCTGGAGCAACCCTCTCCACTATGATGTTGCTAATTTAGCTAGATGATGAAAAACTGCAAATTGACAAAAGATGAGGAGATTCAGCAAATGATCAAGCAAACAGCTGCAGTATGGGTAAAGGATAAGAGAGATGTTGATTTGTTAAGGATAACACAAGTATCCATCAAATTGAAGCCAGGTACTGTACCGGTGTGTATTAGACAATATCCCCTGAGCAGAGAGCAACCAGGTATGTCTAATCAAAATAGATTCTTTGCTAATCTTTTTGTACCATAAAGCATGTAAGGTTTCAAGGGATAAACAGCGAAACAAAAAAAAAAATGAAAAAGTTGTTTGTTGTTTTCTTAGGTAGCTGCATTTCACCTCAGCTGAAACACATAACACCAGAAAGGGTAAAAGGCCATAAGCTAAGCAATTGTGCCTACTTCCATAAGTACACTGAGAAGATTCCTAGGGCTGATCATCTACTCTGCATCACAAATCATGCACCCTCTATGTGATGTGTTGTCAATGTGAAACAAGGGTCAGCCATACCAACTGACCACAGAAGCAAAAGAGGGGTTCACAGACTTGAAGCAAGCTGTTCTCTCAGCCCCAGCACTAGGAATCCCAAGTTATGACCTCCCTTTCCCTTTGTACTGTCATAAATTCGGGGGGACATGTTATGGGTGTACTGTTTTAAAACAAATACTTGCCAATAATAATAAATAAAATAATCTTTATTTTTATATAGCGCTAACATATTCCACAGCGCTTTACAGGTTGGGGCTCACAATCTAAATTCCCTTTCAGTATGTCTTTGGAATGTGGGAGGAAACCGGAGTACACCCACGCAAACATGGAGAACATACAACTCTTTGCAGATGTTGTCCTTGGTGGGGATTGAACCCAGGACTCCAGCGCTGCAAGGCTGCTGTGCTAACCACTGAGCCACCGTGCTGCCAATATGCAAGAGACACCAATCTCTAATGTAAATCTAGAGCTTTATGTAAATGGATCACGTTTTTTTTTCAAAGAGCCTCATAGAGGCTCATAGAACCTCATAGAGGTTGTGCAATAGTTGATCAACATGAGGTGGTAAAAAGTGAAGCTATACCTTCTAGGATGTCTGCTTGGGAAGCTGAATTGAAAGCACTCGCTGAAGCATGTATAATGGCAGAGCATTTACTGATAGTGCCACGCATTCGGCATTTTCCATGATTGCGGTCCCATGTGGAAGAGCAGAAAGTTTATTGGTTATTCTAGTTAACCCGTTAAAAATGTAGACTTGGTGGCGCAGCTACAAGTTGCTATAGTCAAGGTGTAAGCTCACACTAAAGAGCGCACTAGAGAAGGTGAAGGTAATAACCAATCTGACATTGCAGCAAAAGCTGCTGCTTTGCTTCCTCTCCCCGCAGAGATATACACGGTGCAGGTGTCCGGGGAAGGGGGGGATGGAACTACAACAACTCCAGAGCCTGCAAGATCAGGCCTCTGCACTGGAAAAGGATGGCAAAGGCACTCAAGTGCGAAGGAAGAAGATGGACTGAGGAGAGCGGACAGTAAGTACTGCCTTCCTAGGGCACTGTTCCCCATGATGTACACTCTCTCTCATGGACTGGCGCATCAGTCGAAAGACACAGTGGTAAGTCAGGTAAAAGCTAATTGGGTGACCCCAGAATTCCATTGTGCTTCTGCTATATTTGTATAGGGATGTGTAGCCTGTGTATGCCTGAATGTGGAAAAAAGTGCACCGCCTGACCATTGTACCTGCTCCAGCTACCTTAAATTAATTTCATACAGCTTCTAGAGGTAGGCATATATGAATATGTGTTGGTATGTATCGACTAGGTGACATTTTTGATAGTATAACTGATTATTTATTTGATGCTCTAAATGTTAAATCAGCCTACATGAAACAGCTTATAGTTATTGTTAATCATCATTCTATAGTACATAATTATCTCACAGCCTCTGTAGGAGGCTTCTGTCAGGTGGTAGGACCTGACTGTTGCCGCTATATAGAGCCTTTCGGATTAATGAGAGTTACTCCTGATATAGAATAACATGAAATGATAAAGGGAAGGGGTGCAAAAAGCGAATTCACTGAATGATTTACCTGTCCCTGAATGGCTCTTATGGTTAAACCCAGTGAACCTGTTCAAAGGAATAGATGGATGGATATCGAGTGTAATTCACGTCCTAATTCAAGCAGCTTTAGTGACACTAATAATTGCAGTCATGATAAAGTTATTTGTTATGCTTTTAAAGAAAATTCTCAGTTCTAATTGTAAATGTTTTACAGGTAAACGTAAAGCTAAAATCAATACTGACTTTGAAATAAAGCAAACCCAAGTGATGACTACCTCAATAACTGCACTCCAACCTGAATGCATATTCTGCAACAAGCAAACTTCAGTAGACTTGGGGATTGTATTTCAGAAGATCAAAGGTCTGATAAAAGACAAAGAGCCCACAGAGAACTTACAAAGACTCATTGACAATATGGACTCTATGAACTATACTAACAAACAAAAATTATATTCTATTTTCTAACACATATTTTAGTTTCAATAAGTTTTATTTTTCAAAAACCAAGAAAGTCTCGTAACAAGATCCCACGCAGGGGAACATATACAAATGTAGCCAAATTCCAGATTAACTTTTGACAGTTTTATACGTTACAACAGTAAAACACGTAGACGAAGACAAAAGGATTTAAAGACGAGAGGAGAGGGGGGATAAGAGATCTTATACTGCATCAAAACACTATCAATAGTTAGGGGCAAAGGGCGAGCCCGAGGAAGTTTATCAAACTTCAAATTGACTTCAGAGTGATAGCGTTAAGACTTGGTCAAGATTACTATTGGAGTCCCTTTCGATCCATGGTTTCCAGACTTGATGGAAGGACTCCCATGAGTCATCTCTTGTAGCTTGTATTCGTTCATATAGCATGATAGTGTTCAGCTTATCAATTACTAATGAAAGAGAAAGGGTAGTTGTTTTCCATCTCGTTGCGATGTGCAGCTTGGTGGCCAAGAACAGCTGATTGACTAGGTTATGAAGTTTTTTGGAGAAACCAGGGTATCTGGCTCCCAGAAGGAATACTGTTGGATCTATTTGAATCACTCCGCCAAACAACTCCAACACTATAGATTTAATCTTTAGCCATAGGCAGATACAATTGGGCAATCCCACCATGTGTGCTTCAGGTCTCCAGGGCTCCACACCCCCTGAAACATCGATCCGACAGATTTGGGTAGATGGCATGTAATTTGCTCGGAAACAGATATGTCCTATGTAGAAGCCTAATGGACGTCTCAGCTAAGGAAGTTTGGAGGCTACCCTTAGAAAGAGAGCAGCAACATTTTTGCCACTCCACCGGGGACATTGTCATATTGAAGTCCCTCTCTCATTGTGTCATATATTTGAGTTTTTCATCCTCTGATATTGCATTTAGGGATGAGTATATTAGAGATATACAGTAGCTCCCCTACCCAGTGGATCATTCAAACATTTTTGCTCATAACCAGTTGGGCGATGAGAGACTCCATGTCGCAGGATTTGCTCAGCAAAGTGAAAGATTTGGTTGATACGCAATATTTCAGAGATTGGTGGGGTAAACTTTTGAATGAACTCTTGTTTGGTGAGTAGAATATTGAATGGCGAAGTAAGATGATTAAGGGTGGCTAAACCCCTAGATACCCACCAGTGGAAGGGGGCGAGGCTCCAACCCCAGCGGGAAGGCTGGATTATGAAAAAGATGAGTCATTAAGGAAGTTTTTGATTGTAAGGAGTGTTTAAACCTTTCCTTCCTCCATAGCATCAGGGAATGTGCTGCGAAGGGAGCTGTTGCATGAATTCCTTTCGGGAGTTTCTGCAATGACCACATGAGGCCCGTTAGAGTGAATGGGGTCAGGAAATAAGATTCGAGTCTCACCATCTGGGTGCACTATGTTTGTCCGCGTTGGTACTCATTAAGCTGGGCCAGCTGAGCCACCCTATAATATAAAGTGAAGTTGGGCAGAGACATACCTCCCCGTCTTCTATTAATAAACATGGTTTTTAGTCGGATCCTGGGTCTTTTCCCCTGCCATATAAATTTAGAGATCATGTTGTGGATATCTAATAGCGTTTTGGAAGGTAGGGGAATGGGCAGGGAGCGGAAAATATACAAAAATTGTGGCAGGGAAACCATCTTAATGGAGTGTAACCTACCTAGCCAGGATAGGGACGTAGATGACCATCTGGTAAGGTCAGACCTAAGATTTCGAATTAAGGGGGCATAGTTCCATTTGAATAGAGATGACCTATGGGGGGTTAGATTAACACCGAGGTAGGTTAAGAACTGCTCATTTTTGGCAAACTTAAATTGGGCTGTTATGTTGTTTTGTGTTTCCCTGGGGGCATTAATGAACAAAGCTTCAGATTTGCCTACGTTAATCTTAAGGTCAGAGACCAGCTCGAACTCATGGAGGACAGCGAAGAGGTTTGGGCGTGTAATAGCAGGATTAACTATGGATAAAAGTAAATCATCTGCGAAGAGGCTAGCCTTGTATTGTTCTCCTCTGATTTTGGGTCCACTTATGTTGGGATTAACTCTAATAGCTTCAGCCAAGGGCTCCATGGCTAGAGCAAACAAGGCCGGCGATAACGGACACCCCTGCCTTGTACCACGTTGTATGTTAATAGGAGTGGGCTAGTTTGAGGGTAGTTTCAGGTAGGCCGTGGGGTGATCATTGTAACAACCCTGCCGGCATCACTGCATGGCCTTCCATTCCCCACCTGCCTGTTACATCTACTCACTCACCCAGTGCCATGCTGTGAGATCTGTCTGCTGCTGGTTCCATGCCATGTGCTTCATGGCGGCCTGCTCTGTGTACACTTCCTGGCTGTGTGCATAGGGGGGGCGGCGCCAGCCACTCCGGATTCTTATTGAGCCTGTGTTCACCTCCCTAAGGTGCTTCTGGCCAATAGCCTTGAGGCCTCTGACACTTAAGGCATCCTCACCCATTGGAGGATGCCTGAGCAAACTATTCGCCTCAGTTTGCATTTGCTACTGAGCTGCCAGGTCGTGTGTTTCCTGTTGTGAATTCTGTGGCAGAGCTCCCTCCTGTGGTCACAAGTGGTACTTCGGCTGATTCTCTCTGTGAGCTTCCGTTGGTGGAGGAAAGTGGTACTGCGGCTTCTGAGATTCCTTCCTCAGGTGATGTGGTGAAGTCGTTAGGTGCTGCTCTATTTAACTCCACCTAGTGCTTTGATCCTGGCCTCCAGTCAATGTTCTAGTATTGGACCTGTTTCCTCCTGGATCGTTCCTGTGGCCTGCTGCTCTGCATAGCTAAGTTCTGCTTTGCTATTTTGTTTGCTGTTTTTTCTGTCCAGCTTGTCTATTTGTTTTTTCCTGCTTGCTGGAAGCTCTGGGACGCAGAGGGTGTACCTCCGTGCCGTTAGTTCGGTACGGAGGGTCTTTTTGCCCCCTTTGCGTGGTTTTAGTAGGGTTTTGTGTTGACCGCAAAGTTACCTTTCCTATCCTCGCTCTGTTCAGAAAGTCGGGCCTCACTTTGCTAAATCTATTTCATCTCTACGTTTGTCTTTTCATCTTAACTCACAGTCATTATATGTGGGGGCTACCTTTTCCTTTGGGGTATTTCTCTGAGGCAAGGTAGGCTTATTTTCTATCTTCAGGCTAGCTAGTTTCTCAGGCTGTGCCGAGTTGCATAGGGAGCGTTAGGCGCAATCCACAGCTGCCTCTAGTGTTGTTGGAGAGGATTAGGGATTGCGGTCAGCAGAGTTCCCACGTCTCAGAGCTCGTTCTATGTTTTTGGGTTATTGTCAGGTCACTGTATGTGCTCTGACCTCTATGTCCATTGTGGTACTGAATTATCTTATCATAACAGTACTGGAGGCCAAAAGTACTAATGATTCTCAATAGAGGGAAAAAAGAAGTTCTGAGACCATTTTTTTTTCTCTGCACTGTGTTTTGCCTTTTTTTTCCCCTAGACATTTGGGTGGTTCAGGACACAGGTGTAGCGATGGACATTAAAGGTCTGTCTTCATGTATGGATCAGTTCACGGCAAGAGTACAAAATATTCAAGACTTTGTGGTTCAGAATTCTATGTTAGAACTGAGAATTCCTATTCCTGATTTGTTTTTTGGAGATAGAACTAAATTTCTGAGTTTCAAAAATAATTGTAAACTATTTCTGGCTTTGAAACCTCGCTCCTCTGGTGACCCAGTTCAACAAGTTAGGATCATTATTTCTTTTTTACGTGGCGACCCTCAGGACTGGGCATTTTCCCTTGCGTCAGGAGATCCTGCATTAAGTAATATCGATGCGTTTTTCCTGGCGCTCGGATTGCTGTACGATGAACCTAATTCAGTGGATCAGGCAGAGAAAAATTTGCTGGCTCTGTGTCAAGGTCAGGATGAGATAGAGTTATATTGTCAGAAATTTAGAAAGTGGTCCGTATTCACTCAATGGAATGAAGGTGCGCTTGCAGCTATTTTCAGAAAAGGTCTCTCTGAAGCCCTTAAGGATGTCATGGTGGGATTTCCTATGCCTGCTGGTCTGAATGAGTCTATATCTTTGGCCATTCAGATCGGTCGACGCTTGCGTGAGCGTAAATCTGTGCACCATTTGGCGGTATTACGTGAGCTTAAACCTGAGCCTATGCAGTGCGATAGGACTTTGACCAGAGTTGAACAGCAAGAACACAGACGTCTGAATGGGCTGTGTTTCTACTGTGGTGATTCCACTCATGCTATCTCTGATTGTCCTAAGCGCACTAAGCGGTTCGCTAGGTCTGCCACCATTGGTAAGGTACAGTCAAAATTTCTTCTGTCCGTTACCTTGATCTGCTCTTTGTCATCTTATTCTGTCATGGCTAGGGTTGAGCGAAACGGGTCGTTCATTTTCAAAAGTCGCCGACTTTTGGCAAAGTCGGGTTTCATGAAACCCGATCCGACCCCTGTGCGGGGTCGGCCATGCGGTACGCGACTTTCGCGCCAAAGTCGCGTTTCAATGACGCGAAAAGCGCCATTTCTCAGCCAATGAAGGTAAACGCAGAGTGTGGGCAGCGTGATGACATAGGTCCTGGTCCCCACCATCTTAGAGAAGGGCATTGCAGTGATTGGCTTGCTGTCTGCGGCGTCACAGGGGCTATAAAGGGGAGTTCCCGCCGACCGCCATGTTACTGCTGCTGATCTGAGCTTAGGGAGAGGTTGCTGCCGCTTCGTCAGAAGCAGGGATAGCGTTAGGCAGGGTCCATTAACCACCAAACCGCTTGTGCTGTAGCGATTTCCACTGCCCAACACCACCTTCGGTGTGCAGGGACAGTGGAAGCTACATTTTTTTTTTTTCCCCCTCAGCGCTGTAGCTCATTGGGCTGCCCTAGAAGGCTCCCTGATAGCTGCATTGCTGTGTGTACGCCGCTGTGCAAACCAACTGCTTTTTTCAAAGCACAAATCCTCTTGTTCCTTCCTTTCTGCACAGCTATCTTTTTGGTTTGTACACACTTTTTATTTAATTTGTGCATCAGTCCACTCCTTATTGCTGCCTGCCATACCTGGCTGAGATTACTGCAGGGAGATAGTAATTGAAGGACACTCCCTGTTTTTTTTTTTTTTTTTGTGGGAGATTAAGATTGACATTTCTGCTAGAGTGCCATCCCTGTCTGTGTCATCTCTCACTCAGTGGGCCATAGAAAGCCTATTTATTTTTTTGCTTGATTTGGGTTATAAAATCTACCTGAAAAAATCACTACATCAATCAGTGGGAGAAAAATATTGGCCTCAGGGCTTGTGTGCCACTCTTGACTCCTGTGTGCATCATCACTCACTCAGTGGGCCATAGAAAGCCTATTTATTTTTTTGCTTGATTTTGGTTCTAAAATCTACCTGAAAAAATCACTACATCAATCAGTGGGAGAAAAATATTGGCCTCAGGGCTTGTGTGCCACTCCTGACTCCTGTGTGCATCATCACTCACTCAGTGGGCCATAGAAAGCCCATTTTTTTTTTTTTTTGCTTTATTTGGGTTCTAAATTCTACCTGAAAAAATCAATAAATCAATCAGTGGGAGATTAATATTGGCCTTTGGGCTTGTGTGCCAGTCCTAAGCGTGCCATCTCTCTCTCTCAGATAGTGGGCCATAGAAAGCCTATTTATTATTTTTTTTTTTTATTGGGTTTATAAATTTTCCCTGGAAAAAAAAAAAAAGTGGGAGATTAATATTGGCCTCTGGGCTTGTGTGCCAGTCCTGAGCGTGCCATCTCTCTCACAAATAGTGGGCCATAGAAAGCCTATTTATTTATTTTTTTTTGGTTTTATAAATTCTCCCTTAAAAAAAAAAGGGAGATTAATATTGGCCTTTGGGCTTGTGTGCCAGTCCTAAGCGTGCCATCTCTCTCTGTCTCTCAGATAGTGGGCCATAGAAAGCCTATTTATTATTTTTTTTATTGGGTTTATAAATTTTCCCTGGAACAAAAAAAAAAAAGTGGGAGATAAATATTGGCCTCTGGGCTTGTGTGCCACTCCTGACTCCTGTGTGCGTCATCTCTCACTCAGTGGGCCATAGAAAGCCTTTTTTTGTTTTATTTGTTTTCTAAATTCTCCCTGAAAAAATCATTTTATTTTATTTGGTTTCTAAATTCTTCCTGAAAAAATCATTTTATTCTATTTTTTTTTCCTAAAGTCTCCCTGAAAAAAAAAAAAAAAAAAACAAATCAGTGGGAGATTAATATTGCCCTTTCTGCTTGTGTGCCAGTCTTGACTCCTGGGTGTGCCATCTCTCTCTCTCTCCAATTGTGGGCCATAGAAAGCCTATTATTTTTTTTAGCTTGATTTGGGTTCCAAAATCTACCTGAAAAAATCACTACATCAATCAGTGGGAGATAAATATTGGCCTCTGGGCTTGTGTGCCACTCCTGACTCCTGTGTGCGTCATCTCTCACTCAGTGGGCCATAGAAAGCCTTTTTTTGTTTTATTTGTTTTCTAAATTCTCCCTGAAAAAATCATTTTATTTTATTTGGTTTCTAAATTCTTCCTGAAAAAATCATTTTATTCTATTTTTTTTTTTTCCTAAAGTCTCCCTGAAAAAAAAAAAAAAAAACAAATCAGTGGGAGATTAATATTGCCCTTTCTGCTTGTGTGCCAGTCTTGACTCCTGGGTGTGCCATCTCTCTCTCTCTCTCCAATTGTGGGCCATAGAAAGCCTATTATTTTTTTAGCTTGATTTGGGTTCCAAAATCTACCTGAAAAAATCACTACATCAATCAGTGGGAGATAAATATTGGCCTCTGGGCTTGTGTGCCACTCCTGACTCCTGTGTGCGTCATCTCTCACTCAGTGGGCCATAGAAAGCCTTTTTTTGTTTTATTTGTTTTCTAAATTCTCCCTGAAAAAATCATTTTATTTTATTTGGTTTCTAAATTCTTCCTGAAAAAATCATTTTATTCTATTTTTTTTTCCTAAAGTCTCCCTGAAAAAAAAAAAAAAAAACAAATCAGTGGGAGATTAATATTGCCCTTTCTGCTTGTGTGCCAGTCTTGACTCCTGGGTGTGCCATCTCTCTCTCTCTCTCCAATTGTGGGCCATAGAAAGCCTATTATTTTTTTTAGCTTGATTTGGGTTCCAAAATCTACCTGAAAAAATCACTACATCAATCAGTGGGAGATAAATATTGGCCTCTGGGCTTGTGTGCCACTCCTGACTCCTGTGTGCGTCATCTCTCACTCAGTGGGCCATAGAAAGCCTTTTTTTGTTTTATTTGTTTTCTAAATTCTCCCTGAAAAAATCATTTTATTTTCTTTGGTTTCAAAATTCTTCCTGAAAAAATCATTTTATTCTATTTTTTTTTTTTTCCTAAAGTCTCCCTGAAAAAAAAAAAAAAAATCAAATCAGTGGGAGATTAATATTTACATTTGTGCTTCAGTGACAGTCCTGCGTGTGTGGCATCTCTCTCATTTGTTGCCACCAACAACAGAGTGTGTAACATTGTGCCTGATTTTCGTTGTGGTCTCACTCACCTGTAAAGGGGTAGCTAAATCATACTGAAGTTATAGCTCACCGTGTAATTTGTGTGACAGCAACAAATACCGTTAGTTTGTTTACGTTTTTAAAACAATGAGGAAGTATGGTGGAAGAGGTCGTGGCCGGGGGCGTTCATTGTCAGCTGGTAATCAGGGTAGTGGTAGTGGTGGAGCATCAGCTGGTCGTGGGAAAAAAAATATTGCACCTAAGTCTGGAGCTGTGGAGCCAGGTTCGTCGTCTGGCTACACAAGGCCTCGAACGCTCCCTTTTCTGGGAGTAGGAAAACCGCTTTTAAAGCCGGAGCAGCAAGAGCAAGTTTTGGCTTATCTTGCTGACTCAGCCTCTAGCTCTTTTGCCTCCTCTCGTGAAACTGGTAAATGTCAAAGCAGCGCGTCGTTAGTGGATGTTCACGGTCAGGGACAAGTCGCTTCCTTGTCCTCTTCAGCAAAAACAACAACAGAGAAGAATGCAGCAGGCGACACAACGGGTTACTCCATGGAGCTCTTTACACATACCGTCCCTGGCTTAGAAAGTGAAGCAGTTAACAGTCCATGCCCATTACAAGTTGAATCTGACATGGAGTGCACTGATGCACAGCCACAGCCAGACTACTATGCTGGTCCTTTAACTCAGACCACAACATTGCCCTCGCAGGGTGCTGATCAAGAATCAGACCCTGATGAGACTATGTTGCCCCATCACGAACGCTATACCACCGACCGACACGGTGACACAGACGAAGTTGCACACGAGCTACAAGAAGAGGTAATAGATGACCCAGTTCTTGACCCCGATTGGCAGCCATTGGGGGAACAGGGTGCAGGCGGCAGCAGTTCTGAAGCGGAGGAGGAGGGGCCGCAGCAGGCATCAACATCGCAACAGGTTCCATCTGCCGGGCCCGTATCTTGCCCAAAACGCGTGGCAAAGCTAAAACCTGTTGGAGGACAGCGTGGCCATCCGGTTAAAGCTCAGTCTGCAATGCCTGAAAAGGTATCCGATGCTAGAAAGAGTGCAGTCTGGCATTTTTTTAAACAACATCCAATTGATCAGCGCAAAGTCATCTGTCAAAAATGTTCAACTACCTTAAGCAGAGGACAGAATCTGAAAAGTCTCAATACAAGTTGCATGCATAGACATTTAACCACCATGCATTTGCAAGCCTGGACTAACTACCAAACGTCCCTTAAGGTTGTAGCACCCTCGGCCAATGAAGCTAGTCAGCAACGCAACATCCCTTCCGGCAGTGTAGGGCCACCATTTTCCGCACCACCTGCAGTATCTGTGCAGGTTTCTTTGCCAGGCCAAAGCCGTCAGGGTCAGGGAACCACCAGTTTCGTAGTAGGAAACACTGCATCTAGGGCACCGGTGGCAACAATACCATCTCCCACCGTCTCTCAGTCTGCCATGTCCACCGGCACCCCCGCTAGTTCCACGATCTCCAGCTCTCCAGTCCAGCTCACCCTACATGAGACTATGGTTAGAAAAAGGAAGTACTTAGCCTCGCATCCGCGTACACAGGGTTTGAACGCACACATAGCTAGACTAATCTCGTTAGAGATGATGCCCTACCGGTTAGTTGAAAGCGAAGCTTTCAAAGCCCTGATGGACTACGCTGTACCACGCTACGAGCTACCCAGTCGACACTTTTTTTCCAGAAAAGCCATCCCAGCCCTCCACCAGCATGTTAAAGAGCGCATCGTCCATGCACTCAGGCAATCTGTGAGCACAAAGGTGCACCTGACAACAGATGCATGGACCAGTAGGCATGGCCAGGGACGTTACGTGTCCATCACGGCACACTGGGTAAATGTGGTGGATGCAGGGTCCACAGGGGACAGCAAGTTTGGGACAGTTCTGCCTAGCCCACGGTCTAGGAAACAATTGGCTGTAGCCGTTCGCACCCCCTCCTCCTCCTCTTCGTCCTCCTGCAGAAGCGAGAGCTCGTCCACAGACCGCAGTCGCACAACCACTCCATCCGCAGCTGCCACTGTTGCACACCAGGTCTCCCATTATGGGGCAGCTACTGGCAAACGTCAGCAGGCTGTATTGGCTATGAAGTGTTTGGGCGACAACAGACACACCGCGGAAGTTCTGTCCGAGTTCTTGCAGAAAGAAACGCAGTCGTGGCTGGGCACTGTAGATCTTGAGGCAGGCAAGGTAGTGAGTGATAACGGAAGGAATTTCATGGCTGCCATCTCCCTTTCCCAACTGAAACACATTCCTTGCCTGGCTCACACCTTAAACCTGGTGGTGCAGTGCTTCCTGAAAAGTTATCCGGGGTTATCCGACCTGCTCCTCAAAGTGCGTGGACTTTGCTCACATATCCGCCGTTCGCCCGTACACTCCAGCTGTATGCAGACCTATCAGCGTTCTTTGAACCTTCCCCAGCATCGCCTAATCATAGACGTTGCAACAAGGTGGAACTCAACACTGCACATGCTTCAGAGACTGTGTGAACAGAGGCGGGCTGTTATGTTTTTGTGGGAGGATACACATACACGGGCAGGCAGTAGGATGGCAGACATGGAGTTGTCAGGTGTGCAGTGGTCGAAGATTCAAGACATGTGTCAAGTCCTTCAGTGTTTTGAGGAATGCACACGGCTGGTTAGTGCAGACAACGCCATAATAAGCATGAGCATCCCCCTAATGCGTCTGCTGATGCAAAGTTTGACGCACATAAAGGATCAGGCGTCTGCAGCTGAGGAAGAGGAAAGCCTTGATGACAGTCAGCCATTGTCTGGCCAGGGCAGTGTACAGGACGAGGTAGCGGGCGAAGAGGAGGAGGAGGACGAGGAGGATGATGGGGATGATTATATTTTTAATGAGGAAGCTTTTCCGGGGCCACTGGAAATTGGTGGCGCGGCAAGGCCGGGTTCTGGTTTTTTGAGGGACACAAGTGACGTGGATTTGCCTGAAACTGCCCCTCAACCAAGCACAACCGCAGATTTGAGAACTGGAACTTTGGCCCACATGGCGGATTATGCCTTACGTATCCTCAAAAGGGACACACGCATAACTAAAATGATGAATGATGACGATTACTGGTTGGCCTGCCTCCTTGATCCTCGCTATAAAGGCAAATTGCAAAATATAATGCCACATGAGAACTTGGAACTAATATTAGCAACCAAACAATCAACTCTTGTTGACCGTTTGCTTCTGGCATTCCCTGCACACAGCGCCCGTGATCGTTCTCACACGAGCTGCAGGGGCCAGCAGACCAGAGGAGTTAGAGGGGCAGAAATCAGAAGTGGCGTTGGCCAGAGGGGTTTTCTGACCAGGTTGTGGAGTGATTTTGCTATGACCGCAGACAGGACAGGTACTGCAGCATCAATTCAAAGTGACAGGAGACAACATTTGTCCAGTATGGTTACAAACTATTTTTCATCCCTTATCGATGTTCTCCCTCAACCGTCATTCCCATTTGATTACTGGGCATCAAAATTAGACACCTGGCCAGAATTGGCAGAATATGCATTGCAGGAGCTTGCTTGCCCGGCAGCTAGTGTCCTATCAGAAAGAGTATTCAGTGCTGCAGGTTCAATACTAACAGAAAAAAGGACTCGTCTGGCTACCCAAAATGTAGATGATCTAACCTTCATTAAAATGAACCACAACTGGATTTCAAAATCTTTTGCCCCACCTTGCCCGGCTGACACCTAGCTTTCCTATGAAAAGGTCTTGCCTGTGGACTATTCTGAATGCCTTTTCCAATCTCGTAATTTTCTGCACCTGATTGTCCAGCATACGACATGTTTACACCTCACTAAATGGCCAAACTCCCCACACGGGGCCGTGGTATCGACACTTGGCGACAGCACCCGTGAGAGTGCAGTTTGTCTGAAGAGGTGGGTGAGCCCGCTTTTGGTCGACGGCACTGCCACTGGGTCCCTCCTAGTACAATAAAGTGTCTCTGGCGGTGGTGGTGCGCACCCAACGTCAGACACACCGTTGTAATATGAGGGGCCCTGGGCCTGTACCGCCGGCCACAAGACAGTTTCCCCCCACCCCAGCTCAAACAGTGCTCTACCACTTGCAAAATTATCTCACAGCTCCACCAATGTTTAGTCTATGCGCTGACATCCTTCAATGCCTACCACTGACAATACCATTGTATTGACATTTTTGTTATGTTAGGCCTTCGATGCCTGTCTGTGGTCACTCCTTCCACTAGGCCTCCACTGACCACACCACTGCTGCCCGTGTACCCCTGTAACCAATTTAAAATTGCCTACAGCCATGTGTTATTTATTTAGGCCTTCGATGCCTGTCTGCGGTGACTCCTTCCACTAGGCCTCCACTGACCACACCACTGCTGCCCGTGTACCCCTGGAACCAATTTAAAATTGCCTACAGCCATGTGTTATTATTTTAGGCCTTCGATGCCTGTCTGCGGTCACTCCTTCCACTAGGCCTCCACTGACCACACCACTGCTGCCCGTGTACCCCTGGAACCAATTTAAAATTGCCTACAGCCATGTGTTATTATTTTAGGCCTTCGATGCCTGTCTGCGGTCACTCCTTCCACTAGGCCTCCACTGACCACACCACTGCTGCCCGTGTACCCCTGGAACCAATTTAAAATTGCCTACAGCCATGTGTTATTATTTTAGGCCTTCGATGCCTGTCTGCGGTCACTCCTTCCACTAGGCCTCCACTGACCACACCACTGCTGCCCGTGTACCCCTGTAACCAATTTAAAATTGCCTACAGCCATGTGTTATTATTTTAGGCCTTCGATGCCTGTCTGTGGTCACTCCTTCCACTAGGCCTCCACTGACCACACCACTGCTGCCCGTGTACCCCTGGAACCAATTTAAAATTGCCTACAGCCATGTGTTATTATTTTAGGCCTTCGATGCCTGTCTGCGGTGACTCCTTCCACTAGGCCTCCACTGACCACACCACTGCTGCCCGTGTACCCCTGGAACCAATTTAAAATTGCCTACAGCCATGTGTTATTATTTTAGGCCTTCGATGCCTGTCTGCGGTGACTCCTTCCACTAGGCCTCCACTGACCACACCACTGCTGCCCGTGTACCCCTGTAACCAATTTAAAATTGCCTACAGCCATGTGTTATTATTTTAGGCCTTCGATGCCTGTCTGCGGTGACTCCTTCCACTAGGCCTCCACTGACCACACCACTGCTGCCCGTGTACCCCTGGAACCAATTTAAAATTGCCTACAGCCATGTGTTATTATTTTAGGCCTTCGATGCCTGTCTGCGGTCACTCCTTCCACTAGGCCTCCACTGACCACACCACTGCTGCCCGTGTACCCCTGGAACCAATTTAAAATTGCCTACAGCCATGTGTTATTATTTTAGGCCTTCGATGCCTGTCTGCGGTCACTCCTTCCACTAGGCCTCCACTGACCACACCACTGCTGCCCGTGTACCCCTGTAACCAATTTAAAATTGCCTACAGCCATGTGTTATTATTTTAGGCCTTCGATGCCTGTCTGCGGTGACTCCTTCCACTAGGCCTCCACTGACCACACCACTGCTGCCCGTGTACCCCTGGAACCAATTTAAAATTGCCTACAGCCATGTGTTATTATTTTAGGCCTTCGATGCCTGTCTGCGGTCACTCCTTCCACTAGGCCTCCACTGACCACACCACTGCTGCCCGTGTACCCCTGGAACCAATTTAAAATTGCCTACAGCCATGTGTTATTATTTTAGGCCTTCGATGCCTGTCTGCGGTCACTCCTTCCACTAGGCATCCACTGACCACACCACTGCTGCCCGTGTACCCCTGTAACCAATTTAAAATTGTCTACAGCCATGTGTTATTATTTTAGGCCTTCGATGCCTGTCTGTGGTCACTCCTTCCACTAGGCCTCCACTGACCACACCACTGCTGCCCGTGTACCCCTGGAACCAATTTAAAATTGCCTACAGCCATGTGTTATTATTTTAGGCCTTCGATGCCTGTCTGCGGTCACTCCTTCCACTAGGCCTCCACTGACCACACCACTGCTGCCCGTGTACCCCTGGAACCAATTTAAAATTGCCTACAGCCATGTGTTATTATTTTAGGCCTTCGATGCCTGTCTGCGGTTACTACTTCCACTAGGCCTCCACTGACCACACCACTGCTGCCCGTGTACCCCTGTAACCAATTTAAAATTGCCTACAGCCATGTGTTATTATTTTAGGCCTTCGATGCCTGTCTGCGGTGACTCCTTTCACTAGGCCTCCACTGACCACACCACTGCTGCCCGTGTACCCCTGGAACCAATTTAAAATTGCCTACAGCCATGTGTTATTATTTTAGGCCTTCGATGCCTGTCTGCGGTGACTCCTTCCACTAGGCCTCCACTGACCACACCACTGCTGCCCGTGTACCCCTGTAACCAATGTAAAATTGCCTACAGCCATGTGTTATTATTTTAGGCCTTCGATGCCTGTCTGCGGTGACTCCTTCCACTAGGCCTCCACTGACCACACCACTGCTGCCCGTGTACCCCTGGAACCAATTTAAAATTGCCTACAGCCATGTGTTATTATTTTAGGCCTTCGATGCCTGTCTGCGGTCACTCCTTCCACTAGGCCTCCACTGACCACACCACTGCTGCCCGTGTACCCCTGGAACCAATTTAAAATTGCCTACAGCCATGTGTTATTATTTTAGGCCTTAGATGCCTGTCTGCGGTCACTCCTTCCACTAGGCCTCCACTGACCACACCACTGCTGCCTGTGTACCCCTGTAACCAATTTAAAATTGCCTACAGCCATGTGTTATTATTTTAGGCCTTCGATGCCTGTCTGTGGTCACTCCTTCCACTAGGCCTCCACTGACCACACCACTGCTGCCCGTGTACCCCTGGAACCAATTTAAAATTGCCTACAGCCATGTGTTATTATTTTAGGCCTTCGATGCCTGTCTGCGGTCACTCCTTCCACTAGGCCTCCACTGACCACACCACTGCTGCCCGTGTACCCCTGTAACCAATTTAAAATTGCCTACAGCCATGTGTTATTATTTTAGGCCTTCGATGCCTGTCTGCGGTCACTCCTTCCACTAGGCCTCCACTGACCACACCACTGCTGCCCGTGTACCCCTGGAACCAACATCAGAAAATATAAAAATAAGTATTTTGCTTATAAAAAAGAAAATACTGGAGAGATATCAAATGCAGACATTTTAACATTAAAAACAAACACATACAACAAAAATCTGGTACAGTACTAAAAATGGCCACCAGCTACAATAACTTTCTCCTGCAAGTAGTTAACTGAAAGGTTTTTTCAATTTTAAACACAGATATGGCATCCACCGAGTGTTGTCCTGTCGCGTCTTCTTTATATTATTGCCAAGAAGATGCAAAACAATGAAAATAATAAAATCATTATTTACCAAAAAAATAGAGTAAGTCAAAACCACATTGCAAATAAACATTCATTACAAATAAAGAAGCAGGGCGCGTCCGAGGGTGAGTATATACCTAATAAGAATATAATCACCCTCGGACGCGCCCTGCTTCTTTCCGACAGCCTTCCTTCCTAAGAATCAGCCCTTCCGTGGTGTAGAGAGAGGGTTTGTTACACTCCAAGGTGTTCCCCAGGTTGCCTTTCCTGAGCTTCGATCTTCCGGCTCTCGTTTAGTAGTTGTTGGAAACTACCCTGCATTGGGTCTACAAATTGGGTATGGGGTGTAGAGAGATGGTGTGTTCCACTCCAAGGTGTTCCCCAGGTTGCCTTTCCTGAGCTTCGATCTTCCGGCTCTCGTTTAGTAGTTGTTGGAAACTACGCTGCATTAGGCCTACAAATTGGGTATGGGGTGTAGAGAGATGGTGTGTTCCACTGTAGAGAGATGGTGTGTTCCACTCCAAGGTGTTCCCCAGGTTTCCGCTCCATTGCTTCGATCTTCCGGCTCTCGTTTAGTAGTTGTTGGAAACTACGCTGCATTAGGCCTACAAATTGGGTATGGGGTGTAGAGAGATGGTGTGTTACACTCCAAGGTGTTCCCCAGGTTTCCTCTCCATTGCTTCGATCTTCCGGCTCTCGTTTAGTAGTTGTTGGAAACTACGCTGCATTAGGCCTACAAATTGGGTATGGGGTGTAGAGAGATGGTGTGTTACACTCCAAGGTGTTCCCCAGGTTTCCTCTCCATTGCTTCGATCTTCCGGCTCTCGTTTAGTAGTTGTTGGAAACTACGCTGCATTGGGCCTACAAATTGGGTATGGGGTGTAGAGAGATGGTGTGTTCCACTCCAAGGTGTTCTCCAGGTTGCCTTTCCTGAGCTTCGATCTTCCGGCTCTCGTTTAGTAGTTGTTGGAAACTACGCTGCATTAGGCCTACAAATTGGGTATGGGGTGTAGAGAGATGGTGTGTTACACTCCAAGGTGTTCCCCAGGTTTCCTCTCCATTGCTTCGATCTTCCGGCTCTCGTTTAGTAGTTGTTGGAAACTACGCTGCATTAGGCCTACAAATTGGGTATGGAGTGTAGAGAGATGGTGTGTTCCACTGTAGAGAGATGGTGTGTTCCACTCCAAGGTGTTCCCCAGGTTTCCTCGCCAATGCTTCGATCATCATGCTCTCGTTTAGTAGTTGTTGGAAACTACGCTGCATTAGGCCTACAAATTGGGTATGGGGTGTAGAGAGATGGTGTGTTCCACTCCAAGGTGTTCTCCAGGTTGCCTTTCCTGAACTTCTATCTTCAGGCTCTCATTAAATTGTGGTTAAACGGAACAACTGCATTTGGCGTACTAGTTGGTTTGGGGCCTACTATCGGTGTCTGCGGCTCCTTGCTGTTCTCCTGGTTTCCTGTCCTGAAATTCCGTTTTCAGGCGCTCGTTAAGTAGTTGTTAATGTTAGACTGCATTTGGCCTACTAGTTGGGTTGGGGTCTACTATCGGTGTCTGCCACTCCTTGCTGTTCTCCTCCACTGAACAAAGCTGTGCCGCCTGTTTACTACTGTTGCCAATTTTGAACTGCATTTCGACTACTTACTGATTTGGGCCTACTCTCTGTGTCAGCCTCTCATTCCAGTTGTCCTCCACTGCAATGCCCCCTGATTAGTCCTGTGTTACCAATTTTGAACTGCATTTAGCCCACTTTATTCTTTGGGCCTATATCTGTGTTTCCTCCTCATCCTGCCCATTGCCCAGCCAGTGATAGATGAGTCTGCTGGTACATTGACCCATAACGCAACATTTCCCGTGCACGCTACACTGCAAGATTGTGACCCTGCTGAAAGTCAGGTCCCCCTTCCCGCATACCATACCACCTTACACGGGGACAAACAGGAAGGTGCAGATGAAAGTGCAGGTTCCTTCATCAGGTAGGGGGAGGAATACTAGTTGGTGACGTCACTGGCACAGTGCCTCTCATGGTATGCAAAAGTGTTGCTGCCGGTGGGAGGCGCCCCCGCCGTGCAAACACACCGCTGTACTTTGAGGGGCCCTGTGCCAGTGCCAATGCCAACGAGTGGGCTCCCCCTGCTTGCTCAGGTTCACAGCACTTGCAAAGTTGAAATACTTACCTCTCCCTGCTCCACTGCCGTGACGTGGTCCAGATTTCCTGGGCCCACTAATTACTTGAACCAGCCCTACCCACCACAACTTTAGCCAAATGACCCCCAATTTCAAATGCCTTCCAATTATTATAAGGTAAATTACGCTTGACAAGCTTCATTAAGAAGAATGGATGGTTTTGACATTAAAATGGGCACTCTAGGTGTTTTCCTGGCCCCCACTCACTGCCGACTATGCTGCCCCATTGACTTGCATTGGGTTTCGTGTTTCGGTCGATCCCGACTTTACATCATAATCGGGCGATTTCACTCGACCCGACTTTTGAGATAGTCGGGTTTCGCGAAACCCGGCTCGACTCTAAAAAGGTCAAGGTCGCTCAACTCTAGTCATGGCATTTGTGGATTCAGGCGCTGCCCTGAATTTGATGGACTTGGAGTATGCTAGGCGTTGTGGGTTTTTCTTGGAGCCCTTGCAGTGTCCTATTCCATTGAGAGGAATTGATGCTACGCCTTTGGCCAAGAATAAGCCTCAGTACTGGACCCAGCTGACCATGTGCATGGCTCCTGCACATCAGGAGGTTATTCGCTTTCTGGTGTTGCATAATCTGCATGATGTGGTTGTGTTGGGGTTGCCATGGCTACAAGTCCATAATCCAGTATTAGATTGGAAATCCATGTCTGTGTCCAGCTGGGGTTGTCAGGGGGTACATGGTGATGTCCCATTTCTGACTATAATAATAATAATAAATAATCTTTATTTTTATATAGCGCTAACATATTCCGCAGCGCTTTACAATTTGCACACATTATCATCGCTGTCCCCAATGGGGCTCACAATCTAAATTCCCTGTCAGTATGTCTTTGGAATGTGGGAGGAAACCGGAGTGCCCGGAGGAAACCCACGCAAACACGGAGAGAACATACAAACTCTTTGCAGATGTTGTCCTGGGTGGGATTCGAACCCAGGACCCCAGCGCTGCAAGGCTGCAGTGCTATCCACTGAGCCACCGTGCTGCCCCTATGCCCACTATTTCGTCATCCACCCCTTCTGAGGTTCCAGAGTTCTTGTCTGATTACCGGGATGTATTTGATGAGCCCAAGTCCGATACCCTACCTCCGCATAGGGATTGTGATTGTGCTATCGATTTGATTCCTGGTAGTAAATTCCCAAAAGGTCGACTGTTTAATTTATCTGTGCCTGAGCACGCCGCTATGCGGAGTTATGTGAAGGAGTCCTTGGAGAAGGGGCATATTCGCCCGTCATCGTCGCCATTAGGAGCAGGGTTCTTTTTTGTAGCCAAGAAGGATGGTTCACTGAGACCTTGTATAGATTACCGCCTTCTAAATAAGATCACGGTTAAATTTCAGTACCCCTTGCCGTTGTTATCTGATTTGTTTGCTCGGATTAAGGGGGCTAGTTGGTTCACCAAGATAGATCTTCGTGGTGCGTATAATCTTGTGCGTATTAAGCGAGGCGATGAATGGAAAACTGCATTTAATACGCCCGAGGGCCATTTTGAGTATCTAGTAATGCCATTCGGACTTGCCGATGCTCCATCAGTGTTTCAGTCCTTTATGCATGACATCTTCCGAGAGTACCTGGATAAATTCCTGATTGTGTACTTGGATGACATTTTGATCTTCTCGGATGATTGGGAGTCTCATGTGAAGCAGGTCAGAACGGTGTTTCAGGTCCTGCGTGCTAATTCTTTGTTTGTGAAGGGATCAAAGTGTCTCTTTGGTGTTCAGAAGGTTTCATTTTTGGGGTTCATCTTTTCCCCTTCTACTATCGAGATGGACCCTGTTAAGGTCCAAGCCATCCATGATTGGACTCAGCCGACATCTCTGAAAAGTCTGCAAAAGTTCCTGGGCTTTGCTAATTTTTATCGTCGCTTCATCTGCAATTTTTCTAGTATTGCTAAACCATTGACCGATTTGACCAAGAAGGGTGCTGATGTGGTCAATTGGTCTTCTGCTGCTGTGGAAGCTTTTCAAGAGTTGAAGCGTCGTTTTTCTTCTGCCCCTGTGTTGTGTCAACCAGATGTTTCGCTTCCGTTCCAGGTCGAGGTTGATGCTTCTGAGATTGGAGCAGGGGATGTTTTGTCGCAGAGAAGTTCTGATTCCTCGGTGATGAAACCATGCGCCTTCTTTTCCAGGAAGTTTTCGCCTGCTGAGCGAAATTATGATGTGGGCAATCGAGAATTGCTGGCCATGAAGTGGGCATTCGAGGAGTGGCGTCATTGGCTTGAAGGAGCTAAGCATCGCGTGGTGGTCTTGACTGATCATAAGAACTTGACTTATCTCGAGTCTGCCAAGCGGTTGAATCCTAGACAGGCTCGTTGGTCGCTGTTTTTTGCCTGTTTTGACTTTGTGATTTCGTTCCTTCCGGGCTCTAAAAATGTGAAGGCGGATGCTCTGTCTAGGAGTTTTGTGCCCGACTCTCCGGGTTTATCTGAGCCGGCGGGTATCCTCAAAGAGGGAGTAATTGTGTCTGCCATCTCCCCTGATTTGCGGCGGGTGCTGCAAAAATTTCAGGCTAATAAACCTGATCGTTGCCCAGCGGAGAAACTGTTTGTCCCTGATAGGTGGACGAATAAAGTTATCTCTGAGGTTCATTGTTTGGTGTTGGCTGGTCATCCTGGAATCTTTGGTACCAGAGAGTTAGTGGCTAGATCCTTTTGTTGGCCATCTATGTCGCGGGATGTGCGTACTTTTGTGCAGTCCTGTGGGATTTGTGCTCGGGCTAAGCCCTGCTGTTCTCGTGCCAGTGGGTTGCTTTTGCCCTTGCCGGTCCCGAAGAGGCCTTGGACACATATCTCTATGGATTTTATTTCAGATCTTCCCGTCTCTCAAAAGATGTCAGTCATTTGGGTGGTCTGTGATCGCTTCTCTAAGATGGTCCATTTGGTACCCTTGTCTAAATTACCTTCCTCCTCTGATTTGGTGCCATTGTTCTTCCAGCATGTGGTTCGTTTACATGGCATTCCAGAGAATATCGTGTCTGACAGAGGTTCCCAGTTTGTTTCGAGGTTTTGGCGAGCCTTTTGTGGTAGGATGGGCATTGACTTGTCTTTTTCCTCGGCTTTCCATCCTCAGACTAATGGCCAGACCGAACGAACCAATCAGACCTTGGAAACATATCTGAGATGCTTTGTTTCCGCTGATCAGGATGACTGGGTGTCCTTTTTGCCTTTGGCTGAGTTCGCCCTTAATAATCGGGCCAGCTCGGCTACCTTGGTTTCGCCGTTTTTCTGCAACTCTGGGTTCCATCCTCGTTTCTCTTCAGGGCAGGTTGAGTCTTCGGACTGTCCTGGTGTGGATACTGTGGTGGACAGGTTGCAGCAGATTTGGACTCATGTAGTGGACAATTTGACCTTGTCCCAGGAGAAGGCTCAACGTTTCGCTAATCGCAGACGCTGTGTGGGTCCCCGACTTCGTGTTGGGGATTTGGTTTGGTTATCTTCTCGTCATATTCCTATGAAGGTTTCCTCTCCTAAGTTTAAACCTCGTTTCATTGGTCCGTATAGGATTTCTGAGGTTCTTAATCCTGTGTCTTTTCGTCTGACCCTTCCAGATTCTTTTTCCATACATAACGTATTCCATAGGTCATTGTTGCGGAGATACGTGGCACCTGTGGTTCCATCTGTTGATCCTCCTGCCCCGGTTTTGGTGGAGGGGGAGTTGGAATATATTGTGGAGAAGATTTTGGATTCTCTTGTTTCAAGACGGAAACTCCAGTATCTGGTTAAGTGGAAGGGTTATGCTCAGGAAGATAATTCCTGGGTCTTTGCCTCTGATGTCCATGCTCCCGATCTTGTTCGTGCCTTTCATATGGCTCATCCTGGTCGTCCTGGGGGCTCTGGTGAGGGTTCGGTGACCCCTCCTCAAGGGGGGGGTACTGTTGTGAATTCTGTGGTCAAGCTCCCTCCTGTGGTCACAAGTGGTACTTCGGCTGATTCTCTCTGTGAGCTTCCGTTGGTGGAGGAAAGTGGTACTGCGGCTTCTGAGTTTCCTTCCTCAGGTGATGTGGTGAAGTTGTTAGGTGCTGCTCTATTTAACTCCACCTAGTGCTTTGATCCTGGCCTCCAGTCAATGTTCTAGTATTGGACCTGTTTCCTCCTGGATCGTTCCTGTGGCCTGCTGCTCTGCATAGCTAAGTTCTGCTTTGCTATTTTGTTTGCTGTTTTTTCTGTCCAGCTTGTCTATTTGTTTTTTCCTGCTTGCTGGAAGCTCTGGGACGCAGAGGGTGTACCTCCGTGCCGTTAGTTCGGTACGGAGGGTCTTTTTGCCCCCTTTGCGTGGTTTTAGTAGGGTTTTGTGTTGACCGCAAAGTTACCTTTCCTATCCTCGCTCTGTTCAGAAAGTCGGGCCTCACTTTGCTAAATCTATTTCATCTCTACCTTTGTCTTTTCATCTTAACTCACAGTCATTATATGTGGGGGCTGCCTTTTCCTTTGGGGTATTTCTCTGAGGCAAGGTAGGCTTATTTTCTATCTTCAGGCTAGCTAGTTTCTCAGGCTGTGCCGAGTTGCATAGGGAGCGTTAGGCGCAATCCACAGCTGCCTCTAGTGTTGTTGGAGAGGATTAGGGATTGCAGTCAGCAGAGTTCCCACGTCTCAGAGCTCGTTCTATGTTTTTGGGTTATTGTCAGGTCACTTTATGTGCTCTGACCTCTATGTCCATTGTGGTACTGAATTATCTTATCATAACAGTTTCCTGTCTCTGAGGGCTGCACTATTGCAGGCCTTCATCTGTGTTCTGTTTGTGTATCCGTGTCCGTTCCTGTCTGTACTCTGGTCTATGTCCATCCCTGCTCCTTCTTTGTCATTAGTCATTTCCCACTCAGCTGTGTTTACCTCTGCCTTATCTTTCTGCTCTGTTCGCCACTGTCTGTGGCTCTGCTTCTCTCTGCTCAGTTCTACCACAACCTGTGGCTCTGTGTCTCTCAGCTTTTCTCTCAGCTCTGCTCTCTGACCTTGCTCCGCTCTTTGTGGCTTTGCTCTACGGCTCCGCTCCTTGCGGTTCCACCTGGCACCGCTCCTTGCGGTTCTACGTCTTTAGCTCTTGGCTCCGCCTCCAGCGTCTCCGCTCTTGGCTCCGCCTCCAGCGTCTCCGCTTTTGGCTCCGCCTCCAGCATCTCCGCTCTTGGCTCCGCCTCCAGCGTCTCCGCTCTTGGCTCCGCCTCCAGCGTCTCCGCTCTTGGCTCTGCCTCCAGCGTCTCCGCTCTTGGCTCCACCTCCAGCGTCTCCGCTCTTGGCTCCGCCTCTGTCCTTGGCTCTGCCTTCTCCTTCTCTACTCTCTGCTCTGCCTGTTCCTTCTCTGCTCATAGCTCCACCTTCTACTCGTACTCCGCCTCCTGCGATTCAGCTTTTCTTCCACTCTTGCTCTATCTTAATTCTGCAACTTTCCCTACAGGTCTCTACCTGTTCCTTTATATTCTCCTGTCTGAACAGGTTCTTACCTGTTTCCACACATCCATCTGAATACCAGTTCCTACCAGAGCATCAGTCCTGTCTGCCAGTGCCAGCCGTGCCCGCCTGTCTGCCTGAGTGCCAGCCGCGCCCGTCTGCCTGCCCGTGTCTTGTCCCCGGTGGGATCAGCATCCACAGTCCGACTCCACCCTGGAGTGGTACCTGGTAGCTTCCTATTGCACAAGTCTGACCTCACCATCAGAGGCTCCAGCGAACACCTAGGAAGCTACTTAGTTACGCCCCTTCCAGGGAAGTTCGGTCTGTGGTCCAGTGGGGCCACACCCCCAGGTGCCCGCGCCATCCAGTCTCGGTGCGAGCGTTACAGATTGCTCAGGCCATGGTCCCCGCTGAGTCCCATGAGCCGTTGCTCTCGGAGCAAAATGAACTCTCTTCTAGCCTGTATTGGCCCCCAGAAGGTTTTTATACTCAGTTGAAAGATCTGCCTACTCCTGGTGGTCCACTCATAATCTCTAGAGAGTTGTATGATTACATTGCCAGTAGAGAAAAACTCCTTCCGCCTAGATACTATGGGGATCCAGAGGAGTGCATGGAGTTCCTGGAGCGTAGTCTGATGTATATCGAAGCTAATCCTTCTGAATTTTCTTCTGATGAGTTCAAGGTAGGATTTGTCTTGTCCTATCTAGAAGGAGATGCATTGAATTGGATGAACCCTCTCTGGGAAGCAAGGGATCCAATCCTCGCAGACCTTGGGGCTTTCCTGGAAGCCTTTGTTAAAGCCTTCAAAGCGCCTAAACCTGCTCCTCCTGCAAAGTCTTCCCTCACCAGATCCCAGAGGCGGTCTAGACGAGTTAATCCCCCAAAGAAATCGTCACGTCAGACCAAGTCCGTCCAAGACCCACCTGTTCCTCTACCTGTCCCAGCAGCTACCCAAGCAAAACCCCAGAAGGCTGATAAAAGTGGGCTGGCAAAGCAGCAGCCCAAATCCAGCCGCAAGAAGGGAACGCGGTATCACTGCAGTTGCAAGGAACATCCAGACGGTCTCTGCCCTGTAGATCTAAAACTCCAAAACCCTGGGCCAGCAGGAGAGGCTGCCCTAGGTGAGAGTACAGGAGGTGGGGCCACACCCCCAGGTGCCCGCGCCAACCAGTCTCGGCGCGAGCGTTACAATCATATAGTAGTTTAAGGCAGGAGACAATACTACTCGGGAAACCAAACTCGGCGAGGACCTCGAACAAGTATGACCATGATACCGAGTCAAAGGCCTTCTCTATATCAAGTGCTAGTAGAAGCAGGGATTGCTTAGAGTGATTAGCAAAATGTATTAAATTAAGGTTCCTCCTGATATTGTCAGGACCCTGCCTTTTGAGAATAAATCCTACTTGATCCCGATGGATTAGGATGGGTAAGATTTTATTTAGTCTGGTCGTGATTATGGAAGTGAAAATTTTTAAATCTATGTTTAGCAGTGAGATAGGCCTATAGTTTTTGGGGTAAAGGTGGTCCTTCTTCGGTTTTGGAATTACGGTTACGTGGGCGGTGTAGAATTCAGATGGCATTTGAGCTCCGTTTAATAGAGCATTACAGAAGCTCTGGATGTGGGGTATGAGTATATTGTCGAATGTTTTATAATATAGCGCCGTAAGCCCATCAGGCCCAGGAGCTTTGTTTTTTTAAAAATTTTTGATCGTTGCTTTTATTTCGTCCGAATTAATTGGTACTTGAAGTTGTTCAATGTCCGAGTCCGGTACTCTAGGTAGTGTCAGGTCTTTATGAAAGTTCTGAAGGCGTAATGGGGATGAGGGTTGCGGGAGAGAGTAGAGGTTTTGATAGTATTGCTGAAACGTTTTATATATTACATCTGGGTGGGCAGAAATACGACCTGTAGGATCTTTAATGGAATAAATATTATTCAGAAGTTCTCTATTTCTGAGTTTGCGGGCTAACATGCTACTTGGTTTGTTAGCATATTTGTGAAAGGTAGATTTAGTCCATGTCAAAGCCCTTTCCAATCTATTTGTCAAAATAGTATTAAGTTGTAATTTAGTTTCACGGATTTTCTTAATTAAAGTGAAGAGAGGTTTTGGTTTGCCTGCTCTAGTTTTGAGAGCTTATTTTCTACTTGCAATTGTAGGTCAGACCTTTGCTTTTTCTTGTTAGAGGCAATTTTGATCAGAGACCCTGTTATGAATTTTTTATGCGCCATCCATACCGTTCCTGGGGTCATGTCAGTAGTATTATTAGTTTGGAAATATAGGTTTAGCTCATCTTTTATAGTAGATAGGACAGTTGGATCTGTTAGAAGGGACTCGTTCAGCCTCCACCTAAACAGTCTAGAAGTGGTAATGTTAAAGTTAAAAGCAGATAGAACGGCATCATGGTCTGACCAAGATGATACTATATGTCGGGAGTATAGGACCGAGGGGAGTGTTTTGGAGGAGGTGAGGTGCAGGTCAATTCTGGAATAGGACTTTTGAGCGGGGGAAAAATATGTATATCCCCTCTGAGGGCCATTTAGCTCTCGCCAGATATCCGCCAAACAGTTTACCTTCAGCATTTGGAGAATTTTTTTTCTGTCAGTTTTTGATAAGTCTGATCGATTCTGCGAACTACTTTCAAGTGACGGACTCAAGGTGAGGTTAAAGTCACCACACCATAATAGGTGGTGATATGTGAGTGAAGCTAGCTTTGACAAGATTAGACGCACGACTCGGGTCTGAGTGGCAGTGGGCAGGTAGCTATTAACAATGCATTTATTTAGACCCTGCATGGTTCCCAGCAAGCTGATGAATCTGCCTTCAGGGTCTGAGTACGTGCTAATAGGTTGGAATGGAAAGCTATTTTTAATTAGAATAGCCACGCCTCTCGTTTTGCGGTCCCAGGTTGAAAGGAAATATTTCGAATAATGGGTATCAAGGAATTTGGGGTGGGAGGAATTGGAGAAATGAGTTTCCTGAAGGCAGATTACATCTGGGTTGTGCTTTCGATAATCAAGGAAGGCTTTTTTACGTTTTAAAGGCGAGTTAAATCCCCACACATTATGGGAGAGCAGTCTACACATGCTTAATTAAGTGAATATTGCTAATAAAAGACAAATCATCGTCCTCTACCCAACCTCACCCCACAAATTCACCATCACAGTAATAATCTCTATGTGGAAACAGAAGGAAAGAGACAAACAGGGGAAAGACATCGACAAGTAACACAGAATAAATTTTCCAAAGGGCATTGCGCCCACAAGATACGGCGATCCGGGATCCCATATTAGGGGGGATACCAAATTTCGCCAAGATTAGGCAGCATGTTGCAACCCCCGAGAACCCCAACCCTTGAATTAAATAGGGTTGACTTTATAGGAGGAGGGAAAGAGGAGAGTAAAAAAAAAAAAGGGGGGGAGGTAGGGGGGGGGAGTGGGAGGGGAGGGGAAAGTGGGGTAAGTAGGGGGGGATAACGAAGAGAGGGGGATAGGAAAGGGAGTGCTTGATAAGGTAGTAACAATTAGATCAACTGTAAATAGACCGAGCATTAAAGGGAACCTGTCACCCTGAAAATCGCGGGTGAGGTAAGCCCACCAGCATCAGGGGCTTATCTACAGCATTCTGTAATGCTGTAGATAAGCCCCTGATGTTACCTGAAAGAGGAGAAAAAGACGTTAGATTATACTCACCCAGGGGCGGTCCCGCTGCTGGTCCGGTCGGATGGGCGTCTCTGGTCCGCTGCGGCGCCTCCCATTTTCATTCCAAGACGTCCTCTTCTGATCTTCAGCCACGGCTCCGGCGCAGGCGTACTTTGTCTGCCCTGTTGAGGGCAGAACAAAGTACTGCAGTGCGCAGGCGCCGGAAAGATCAGAGAGACCTGGCGCCTGCGCACTGCAGTACTTTGCTCTGCCCTCAACAGGGCAGACAAAGTACGCCTGCGCCGGAGCCATGGCTGAAGATCAGAAGAGGACGTCTTGGAATGAAGATGGGAAGCGCCGCAGTGGACCAGAGACGCCCATCCGACCGGACCAGCAGCGGGACCGCCCCTGGGTGAGTATAATCTAACGTCTTTTTCTCCTCTTTCAGGTAACATCGGGGGCTTATCTACAGCATTACAGAATGCTGTAGATAAGCCCATGATGCCGGTGGGCTTACTTCACCCGCGATTTTCGGGGTGACAGGTTCCCTTTCACTGTTAAAATACTTAGTTGCATTCGTTATTTGGTAGGTAACCTAGTTTCAGAGCAGGGCAAAACAGTTAACTGGCCCCACAACAGAGCCCGAAGCCACACAGAACATTCCAAGCAGGCCAAAACTTAGGCCATGCAAGTCAGGTGACCTGGGTATTTTGGCTTCTTGTTCTGGGGGGGTTCTTCCATTCCCTTGCTGGTCTGGGTTTTCTCTGTGGAAGGGAGGAGGTTTCGGTAGCAAGTGGGATTCCTGCCTTATTCAAGGCCTGAGTTCCTTCTTCCAGGGACCGGCAAGTATACATTTGGGATTTGAATGTAAAAATAAGGGCAAACGGGAAGCCCCACCTGTATTTGACTTGGGCCTCCTGCAGAGAGGCCGTGATCGATCTGAGGGCCCTTCTCCTGGCCAATGTGGTGGGCGCGATGTCTGCATAAATGTGCACTGAGTCTGACAAGCCAGGTAAGATAGGGTGGTTTCTAGCAGCCAGCAAGATCTGGTCACGGGTCTCCTCATAGTGCATCTTTAAAATTACATCTTTGGGCATATCATTAGATCGTGGCTTACCCAGTGCCCTGTGTATTCTTGTAATATGGAGCAAGTTCAGGTCCAAGTCTGGCAGTAGGGCCACAAAGAGGGCTGTTGCTGTATCTTTAAGGGCAACAACATGTTCAGGAAGCCCTCAGATTCGTATGTTGCTCCTTTTGGATCTATTCTCATAGTCCTCACACCTTAGTTCCAGCTCAGCTATGCGGTCAGTGTGAAGCCTAAGTGTCTCCAGGTCCTCCTCCAGCGCATCTGAGAAAGCGTCCATTTTCTACTCCAGGCTGTTAGTGCGCTGTGCAATGTCTTGCAGCTGGGATGAGATGCTCTGCATGGCAGTGGTAAGTTCCTCCCGAAAAGTTTCCTGCAGGGACCTCGTGAGAGCAGCTGTTGATATCACCGCTTCAGTGTGCGGGGGGATGTCGTCCCGCTCTGTGCCCCCATCGCTATGCGTTGCAGGGGCTGATGATGGATTAGCTGCGGCGGCCATTTTGGAAGGAGTGCCACTCATGAGGAGGTCCGTAATAGTGCGGCCCGCCGGCTGTGCTGCACTTCCCTTCTTTGGCATTACAAGTTGCCCCACTCTCTGAGGTATATTGTCCCCGGGGGGGTATTTTTAGCGTGCTCTGGTTGCTGAAAAGGGTTTAATGGGGTCCGTCAGGCGGTGGAGCTCAGCACAACATGTCCATCACTGCCGGAGTCCGCGCATGCGCCCCTCTAACGCATATTTTAATGTATTAATATAAATATCTATATTTCTATGTCATAAAAATTTATCTATATCATCCCCTTATAATAATCCGTCGATAGAAATAGAGTTAGAAGGAACAGAAGGTCTGACCCACAAGTATGATTTGAATGGATACACGGCATGTCGGTATCCCATGATATACACTGGATAAGCCATGTATTTCGTGAAGTAGGGTTATCTTGCAGACCTGAGTAACAGGAAGGGATCAACTAGAGGAAGGTAGATCAGATGATAAAAAGAGGGGAATTGTTAACCCCTTCATGACCCAGCCTATTTTGACCTTAAAGACCTTGCCGTTTTTTGCAATTCTGACCAGTGTCCCTTTATGAGGTAATAACTCAGGAACGCTTCAACGGATCCTAGCGGTTCTGAGATTGTTTTTTCGTGACATATTGGGCTTCATGTTAGTGGTAAATTTAGGTCAATAAATTCTGCATTTATTTGTGACAAAAAAACGGAAATTTGGCGAAAATTTTGAAAATTTCGCAATTTTCACATTTTGAATTTTTATTCTGTTAAACCAGAGAGTTATGTGACACAAAATAGTTAATAAATAACATTTCCCACATGTATACTTTACATCAGCACAATTTTGGAAACAAAATTTTTTTTTGCTAGGAAGTTATAAGGGTTAAAATTTGACCAGCGATTTCTCATTTTTACAACGAAATTTACAAAACCATTTTTTTTAGGGACCACCTCACATTGGAAGTCAGTTTGAGGGGTCTATATGGCTGAAAATACCCAAAAGTGACACCATTCTAAAAAATGCACCCCTCAAGGTACTCAAAACCACATTCAAGAAGTTTATTAACCCTTCAGGTACTTCACAGCAGCAGAAGCAACATGGAAGGAAAAAATGAACATTTAACTTTTTAGTCACAAAAATTATATTTTAGCAACAATTTTTTTATTTTCCCAATGGTAAAAGGAGAAACTGAACCACGAAAGTTGTTGTCCAATTTGTCCTGAGTACACTGATACCTCATATGTTGGGGTAAACCACTGTTTGGGCGCACGGCAGGGCTTGGAAGGGAAGGAGCGCCATTTGACTTTTTGAATGAAAAATTGGCTCCACTCTTTAGCGGACACCATGTCACGTTTGGAGAGCCCCCGTGTGCCTAAAAATTGGAGCTCCCCCACCAGTGACCCAATTTTGGAAACTAGATGCCCCAAGGAACTTATCTAGATGCATAGTGAGCACTTTGAACCCCCAGGTGCTTCACAAATTGATCCGTAAAAATGAAAAAGTACTTTTTTTTCCACAAAAAAAATTTTTTCGCCTCAATTTTTTCATTTTCACATGGGCAATAGGATAAAATGGATCATAAAATTTGTTGGGCAATTTCTCCCGAGTACGCCGATACCTCATATGTGGGGGTAAACCACTGTTTGGGCACACGGCAGGGCTCGGAAGGGAAGGCGCGCCATTTGACTTTTTGAATGGAAAATTAGCTCCAATTGTTAGCGGACACCATGTCGCGTTTGGAGAGCCCCTGTGTGCCTAAACATTGGAGCTCCCCCACAAGTGACCCCATTTTGGAAACTAGCCCCCACAAGGAACTTATCTAGATGCATATTGAGCACTTTAAACCCCCAGGTGCTTCACAGAAGTTTATAACGCAGAGCCATGAAAATAAAAAATAATTTTTCTTTCCTCAAAAATGATTTTTTAGCCTAGAATTTCCTATTTTGCCAAGGGTAATAGGAGAAATTGGACCCCAAATATTCTTGTCCAGTTTGTCCTGAGTATGCTGATACCCCATATGTGGGGGTAAACCACTGTTTGGGCGCACGGCAGGGCTCGGAAGGGAAGGCACGCCATTTGGCTTTTTAAATGGAAAATTAGCTCCAATCATTAGCGGACACCATGTCACGTTTGGAGAGCCCCTGTATGCCTAAACATTGGAGATCCCCCACAAATGACCCTATTTTGGAAACTAGACCCCCAAAGGAACTAATCTAGATGTGTGGTGAGGACTTTGAACCCCCAAGTGCTTCACAGAAGTTTATAACGCAGAGCCATGAAAATAAAAAATAAAAATTATTTTCTCAAAAATGATCTTTTAGCCTGCAATTTTTTATTTTCCCAAGGGTAACAGGAGAAATTTCACCCCAAAAGTTGTTGTCCAGTTTCTCCTGAGTACGCTGATACCCCATATGTGGGGGTAAACCACTGTTTGGGCACACGCCGGGGCTCGGAAGTGAAGTAGTGATGTTTTGAAATGCAGACTTTGATGGAATGCTCTGTGGGCGTCACGTTGTGTTTGCAGAGCCCCTGATGTGGCTAAACAGTAGAAACCCCCAAGTGACCCCATTTTGGAAACTAGACCCCGAAAGGAACTTATCTAGATGTGTGGTAAGGACTTTGAACACCCAAGTGCTTCACAGAAGTTTATAACGCAGAGCCATGAAAATAAAAAATAAAAATTATTTTCTCAAAAATGATCTTTTAGCCTGCAATTTTTTATTTTCCCAAGGGTAACAGGAGAAATTTCACCCCAAAAGTTGTTGTCCAGTTTCTCGTGAGTACGCTGATACCCCATATGTGGGGGTAAACCACTGTTTGGGCACACGCCGGGGCTCGGAAGTGAAGTAGTGATGTTTTGAAATGCAGACTTTGATGGAATGCTCTGTGGGCGTCACGTTGCGTTTGCAGAGCCCCTGATGTGGCTAAACAGTAGAAACCCCCCACAAGTGACCCCATTTTGGAAACTAGACCCCGAAAGGAACTTATCTAGATGTGTGGTGAGCACTTTGAACCCCCAAGTGCTTCACAGAAGTTTACAACGCAGAGCCGTGAAAATAATAAATACGTTTTCTTTCCTCAAAAATAATTATTTAGCCCAGAATTTTTTATTTTCCCAAGGGTTACGGGAGAAATTGGACCCCAAAAGTTGTTGTCCAGTTTCTCCTGAGTACGCTGATACCCCATGTGTGGGGGTAAACCACTGTTTGGGCACACGTCGGGGCTCAGAAGGGAAGTAGTGACTTTTGAAATGCAGACTTTGATGGAATGGTCTGCGGGCGTCACGTTGCGTTTGCAGAGCCCCTGGTGTGCCTAAACAGTAGAAACCCCCCAAAAGTGACCCCATTTTAGAAACTAGACCCCCCAAGGAACTTATCTAGATACTAGATTGTGGCCCGATTCTAACGCATCAGGTATTCTAGAATATGCATGTCCCCGTAGTATATGGACAATGATGATTCCAGAATTCGCGGCACACTGTGCCCGTCGCTGATTGGTCGAGGCAACCTTTATGACATCATCGTCGCCATGGCAACCATTATGACATCTATGTCGATACTGTGCCCGTCGCTGAATCAGAAACGTGAGATGTCTACGTCCTTTATGACATCATCGTCGCTGTGCCCGTTGCTGATTGGTCGAGGCCTAGCGGCCTCGACCAATCAGAGAGCCGGGATTTCCAGGACAGACAGAAAGACAGACAGACAGACGGAAAAACCCTTAGACAATTATATATATAGATGATAGTGGTGAGCACTTTGAACCCCCAAGTGCTTCACAGATGATGTTTTAGCAAGCATTTTTTTATTTTCACAAGGGTAACAGGAGAAATTGGACCCCAGTAATTGTTGCGCAGTTTATCCTGAGTATGCTGGTACCCCATATGTGGGGGTAAACCACTGTTTGGGCGCACGTCGGGGCTCGGAAGGGAGGGAGCACCATTTGACTTTTTGTATACAAGATTGGCTGGAATCAATGGTGGCGCCATGTTGCGTTTGGAGACCCCTGATGTGCCTAAACAGTGGTAACCCCTCAATTCTACCTCCAACACTAACCCCCCCACACCCCTAACCCTAATCCCAACTGTAGCCATAACCCTAATCACAACCCTAACCACAACCCTAATTCTAACCCTAACCCTAAGGCTATGTGCCCACGTTGCGGATTCGTGTGAGATTTTTCAGCATCATTTTTGAAAAATCCGCGGGTAAAAGGCACTGCGTTTTACCTGCAGATTTTCCGCGGATTTCCAGTGTTTTTTGTGTGGATTTCATCTGCGGATTCCGCACGGTATTTTCCGCACCATGGGCACAGCGGACTTGGTTTTCCATAGGTTTACTTGGTACTGTAAACCTGATGGAACACTGCTGCGAATCCGCAGCCAAATCCGCACCGTGTGCACATAGCCTAATTCTAAAGGTATGTGCACACGCTGCGGAAAACGCTGTGGATCCGCAGCAGTTTCCCATGAGTTTACATTCCGCAGCATGTCTCTTCTTTCTGCGGATTCCGCAGCGGTTTTACAAATGCTCCAATAGAAAACCGCAGTTGTAAAACCGCAGTGAAATGCGCAGAAAAAACATGGTAAATCCGCCATAAATCCGCAGCGGTTTAGCACTGCGGATTTATTAAATCCGCAGCGGAAAAATCCGCAGAGGACCAGAATACGTGTGCACATACCAAAACCCTAACCCTACCCCTAACCCTACCCCTAACCCTACCCCTAACCCAACCCCTAGCCCTAACCCTAACCCTAGCTCTAACCCTAACCCTAACCCTAGCTCTAGCCCTAGCCCTAACCCTTGCCCTAACCCTAGCCCTAACCCTACCCCTAACCCTAACCCTACCCCTAACCCTAACCCTATTCTAACATTAGTGGAAAAAAAAAATTCTTTATTTTTTTATTGTCCCTACCTATGGGGGTGACAAAGGGGGGGGGGGGGTCATTTATCATTTTTTTATTTTGATCACTGGGATAGATTATATCTCAGTGATCAAAATGCACTTTGAACGAATCTGCCGGCCGGCAGATTCGGCGGGCGCACTGCGCATGCGCCCGCCATTTTGGAAGATGGCGGCGCCCAGGGAGAAGACGGACGGACCCCGGCAGGATCGGTAAGTATGATGGGGTGGGGGGGAGCACGGGAAGGGGATCTGAGCATGGGGGGTGGATCGGAACGCGGGAGGGGTGGAACGGAGCACGGGGGGGGGAACGGAGCACGGGGGGGTGGAACGGAGCACGGGGGGTGGAACGGAGCACGGGGGTGGAACGGAGCACGGGGGGGTGGATCGGAGTGCAGGGGGGGTGATTGGAGCACGGAGGGGTGATTGGAGCACGGGGGTGAGCGGACAAGAGCACGGGGGGAGCGGAGCACAGGACGGAGGGGAGCGGGGCAGTGTACCGGACAGATCGGAGGGCTGGGGGGGCGATCGGTGGGGTGGGGTGGGGGCACATTAGTATTTCCAGCCATGGCCGATGATATTGCAGCATCGGCCATGGCTGGATTGTAATATTTCACCCGTAATATTTACCACTCCCCCTGTCCCTGCAGATCGGGTGAAATGGGAGTTAACCCTTTCACCCGATCTGCAGGGACACGATCTTTCCATGACGCCACATAGGCGTCATGGGTCGGATTGGCACCGACTTTCATGACGCCTACGTGGCGTCATGGGTCGGGAAGGGGTTAAAGAAATGGTTAATCTTCACTTTTATATAAAAGAAAAATCACAGAATTACAGAAAAGCAAGTATTGTGCAGGATGTTATCATCTGTCTCTCCTTGTGGACAATTTCCCGGACATTCCACATAATAGTGGTAAGAATTTCTCAGAATCGCCGATTCTATGTCTGTTTTTGTCTTTATCCACCCAAAATCCAGAATATTCAGCCAAAATCTCATAAAACGCAGACATGTGCAAAGCACCCCCCCCCCCCCCATTCTTCTCATGTGATCTATCTTGGATACCAGCCCTAAAAATAAAGACCAGAGACTATTTGGACAGACAACGAGCGTGTGTCTCTCCGATTATTGCTTCATTGCGTAGGTACCTAAAAGACAGAACACCTGAGTAGGTTGGAAATCCCTTCTCTAACAGCTCCTAATGTACCTAAACAGTAGAAACCCCCCACAAGTGACCACATATTAGAAACTAGACCCCCCCCAGGAACTTATCTAGATGTGTTTTGAGAACTTTGAACCACCAAGTGTTTCACTACAGTTTATAACGCAGAGCCGTGAAAATAAATCTTTTTTTTCCACAAAAACTTTTTTAGCCCCCAGTTTTGTATTTTTCCAAGGGTAACAGTTGAAATTGGACCCCAAAAGTTGTTGTCCAATTTGTCATGAGTACGCTGATACCCCATATGTTTGGGCGCACGGGAGAGTTCGGAAGGGAAGGAGCACTGTTTTACTTTTTCAACGCAGAATTGGCTGGAATTGAGATCGGACGCCATGTCGCGTTTGGAGAGCCCCTGATGTGCCTAAACAGTGGAAAGCCCCCAATTATAACTGAAACCCTAATCCAAACACACCCCTAACCCTAATCCCAATGGTAACCCTAACCACACCCTTAACCCTGACACACCCCTAATCCCAACCCTATTCCCAACCGTAAATGTAATCCAAACCCTAACCGTAACTTTAGCCCCAACCCTAACCCTAACTTTAGCCCCAACCCTAACTGTAGCCCTAACCCTAGCCCCAACCCTAACCCCAGCCCTAACGCTAACCCTAATGGGAAAATGGAAATAAATAAAAAATGTTAATTTTTCCCTAAGGGGGTGATGAAGGGGAGTTTGATTTACTATTTATAGCGGGTTTTCTAGCGGATTTTTATGATTGGCAGCCGTCACACACTAAAAGACGCTTTTTATTGCAAAAAATATTTTTTGACGTTACCACATTTTGAGAGCTATAATTTTTCCATATTTTGGTCCACAGAGTCAAGTGAGGTCTTGTTTTTTTGCGGGACGAGTTAAAGTTTTTATTGGTAACATTTTTGGGCACGTGACATTTTTTGATCACTTTTTATTCCGATTTTTGTGAGGCAGAATGACCAAAAACCAGCTATTCATGAATTTCTTTGGGGGGAGGGTGTTTATACCATTCCACGTTTGGTAAAATGGATAAAGCAGTTTTATTCTTCGGGTCAGTACGATTACAGCGATACCTCATTTATATCATTTTTTTATGTTTTAGCAGACCATTTAAGGATAGAGGGCACCATCAACAATAATGTCCAATGCGCTCAACCTGCAGCATGTCAAATATAGGCTATACAAAGAAGAAAAGAGACATGCACAAACGCAGGGATCACCGAGACAGTATACAATATATAAACATATCCAATTTTATTTAATGTCTTTTTAGCCACACAACTTAAATTTAAAACCATCTAAAACCATGAATACAAAAATACACCCAAGAAAAATGGGCAATACATAAAGATGAAAAATTACACATGGAAGAAGACAATCCCTTATCAAATCCCCTCAAAAAACGTATAATGCCCAATAAGTATAATCAAATCTGATTTTGACCCTAAACAGCCCTTTGGTTATGGATTGTGTTATGATTAGGCAATTCAGTACCACAGTGAACATAGAGGTCAGAGCACATACAGTGATCTGACAATAATCCAAAAACATAGAACGAGCTCTGAGACGTGAGAACTCTGTTGACCGCAATCCCTAATCCTATCCAACAACACTAGAGGCAGCCGTGGATTGCGCCTAACGCTACCTATGCAACTCGGCACAGCCTGAGAAACTAGCTAGCCTGAAGATAGAAAATAAGCCTACCTTGCCTCAGAGAAATACCCCAAAGGAAAAGGCAGCCCCCCACATATAATGACTGTGAGTAAGATGAAAAGACAAACGTAGAGATGAAATAGATTTAGCAAAGTGAGGCCCGACTTTCTGAACAGAGCGAGGATAGGAAAGGTAACTTTGCGGTCAACACAAAACCCTAAAAACCACGCAAAGGGGGCAAAAAGACCCTCCGTACAGAACTAACGGCACGGAGGTACACCCTCTGCGTCCCAGAGCTTCCAGCAAACAAATAGATAAGCTGGACAGAAGAAAAGCAAACAAAATAGCAAAGGAAAACTTAGCTATGCAGAGCAGCAGGCCACAGGAACGATCCAGGAGGAAAACAAGTCCAATACTGGAACATTGACAGGAAGCCAGGATCAAAGCACTAGGTGGAGTTAAGTAGAGCAGCACCTAACGACCTCACCACATCACCTGAGGGAGGAACCTCAGAAGCCGCAGTACCACTTCCCTCCACCAACGGAAGCTTACAGAGAGAATCAGCTGAAGTACCACTTGTGACCACAGGAGGGAGCTCTGCCACAGAATTCACAACAGTACCCCCCCCTTGAGGAGTGGTCACCGAACCCTCACCAGAGCCCCCAGGCCGACCAGGATGAGCCACATGAAAGGCACGAACAAGATCGGGAGCATGGACATCAGAGGCAAAGACCCAGGAATTTTCTTCCTGAGCATAACCCTTCCACTTAACCAGATACTGGAATTTCTTGAAATACGAGAATCCAAAATCTTCTCCACAATATACTCCAACTCCCCCTCCACCAAAACCGGGGCAGGAGGGTCAACAGAAGGAACCATAGGTGCCACGTATCTCCGCAATAATGACCTATGGAATACGTTATGTATGGAAAAAGAATCTGGAAGGGTCAGACGAAAAGACACAGGATTAAGAACCTCAGAAATCCTATACGGACCAACGAGGTTTAAACTTAGAAGAGGAAACCTTCATAGGAATATGACGAGAAGATGACCAAACCAGATCCCCAACACGAAGTCGGGGACCCACACAGCGTCTGCGATTAGCAAAACGTTGAGCCTTCTCCTGGGACAAGGTCAAATTGTCCACTACCTGAGTCCAAATCTGCTGCAACCTGTCCACCACAGTATCCACACCAGGACAGTCCGAAGACTCAACCTGTCCTGACGAGAAACGAGGATGGAACCCAGAGTTGCAGAAAAATGGCGAAACCAAGGTAGCCGAGCTAGCCCGATTATTAAGGGCGAACTCAGCCAAAGGCAAAAAGGACACCCAGTCATCCTGATCAGCAGAAACAAAACATCTCAGATATGTTTCCAAGGTCTGATTGGTTCGTTCGGTCTGGCCATTAGTCTGAGGATGGAAAGCCGAGGAGAAAGACAAGTCAATGCCCATCCTACCACAAAAAGCTTGCCAAAACCTCGAAACAAACTGGGAACCTCTGTCAGAAACGATATTCTCTGGAATGCCATGTAAACGAACCACATGCTGGAAGAACAATGGCACCAAATCAGAGGAGGAAGGCAATTTAGACAAGGGTACCAAATGGACCATCTTAGAAAAGCGATCACAGACCACCCAAATGACTGACATCTTTTGAGAAACGGGAAGATCTGAAATAAAATCCATAGAGATATGTGTCCAAGGCCTCTTCGGGACTGGCAAGGGCAAAAGCAACCCACTGGCACGAGAACAGCAGGGCTTAGCCCGAGCACAAATCCCACAGGACTGCACAAAAGAACGCACATCCCGCGACAGAGATGGCCACCAAAAGGATCTAGCCACTAACTCTCTGGTACCAAAGATTCCAGGATGACCAGCCAAGACCGAACAATGAACCTCAGAGATAACTTTATTCGTCCACCTATCAGGGACAAACAGTTTCTCCGCTGGACAACGATCAGGTTTATTAGCCTGAAATTTTTGCAGCACTCGCTGCAAATCAGGGGAGATGGCAGACACAATTACTCCCTCTTTGAGGATACCCGCCGGCTCAGATACACCCGGAGAGTCGGGCACAAAACTCCTAGACAGAGCATCCGCCTTCACATTTTTAGAGCCCGGAAGGTATGAAATCACAAAGTCAAAACGGGCAAAAAACAACGACCAACGAGCTTGTCTAGGATTCAACCGCTTGGCGGACTCGAGATAAGTCAAGTTCTTATGATCAGTCAAGACCACCACGCGATGCTTAGCTCCTTCAAGCCAATGACGCCACTCCTCGAATGCCCACTTCATGGCCAGCAACTCTCGGTTGCCCACATCATAATTTTGCTCAGCAGGCGAAAACTTCCTGTAAAAGAAGGCGCACGGTTTCATCACTGAGCAATCAGAACCTCTCTGCGACAAAACAGCCCCTGCTCCAATCTCAGAAGCATAAACCTCGACCTGGAACGGAAGCGAAACATCTGGTTGACACAACACAGGGGCAGAAGAAAAACGACGCTTCAACTCTTCAAAAGCTTCCACAGCAGCAGAAGACCAATTGACCACATCAGCACCCTTCTTGGTCAAATCGGTCAATGGTTTCGCAATACTAGAAAAATTGCAGATGAAGCGACGATAAAAATTAGCAAAGCCCAGGAACTTTTGCAGACTTTTCAGAGATGTCGGCTGAGTCCAATCATGGATGGCTTGGACCTTAACAGGATCCATCTCGATAGTAGAAGGGGAAAAGATGAACCCCAAAAATGAAACCTTCTGCACACCAAAGAGACACTTTGATCCCTTCACAAACAAAGAATTAGCACGCAGGACCTGAAACACCGTTCTGACCTGCTTCACATGAGACTCCCAATCATCCGAGAAGATCAAAATGTCATCCAAGTACACAATCAGGAATTTATCCAGGTACTCTCGGAAGATGTCATGCATAAAGGACTGAAACACTGATGGAGCATTGGCAAGTCCGAATGGCATTACTAGATACTCAAAATGACCCTCGGGCGTATTAAATGCAGTTTTCCATTCATCGCCTCGCTTAATTCGCACAAGATTATACGCACCACGAAGATCTATCTTGGTGAACCAACTAACCCCCTTAATCCGAGCAAACAAATCAGATAACAACGGCAAGGGGTACTGAAATTTAACCGTGATCTTATTTAGAAGGCGGTAATCTATACAAGGTCCCAGCGAACCATCCTTCTTGGCTACAAAAAAGAACCCTGCTCCTAATGGCGACGATGACTGGCGAATATGCCCCTTCACCAGGGACTCCTTCACATAACTGCGCATAGCGGCGTGCTCAGGCACAGATAAATTAAACAATCGGCCTTTTGGGAACTTACTACCAGGAATCAAATTGATAGCACAATCACAATCCCTATGCGGAGGTAGGGCATCGGACTTGGGCTCATCAAATACATCCCGGTAATCAGACAAGAACTCTGGAACCTCAGAAGGGGTGGATGACGAAATTGACAGAAATGGAACATCACCATGTACCCCCTGACAACCCCAGCTGGACACCGACATGGATTTCCAATCTAATACTGGATTATGGACTTGTAGCCATGGCAACCCCAACACGACCACATCATGCAGATTATGCAACACCAGAAAGCGAATAACCTCCTGATGTGCAGGAGCCATGCACATGGTCAGCTGGGCCCAGTACTGAGGCTTATTCTTGGCCAAAGGCGTAGCATCAATTCCTCTCAATGGAATAGGACACTGCAAGGGCTCCAAGAAAAACCCACAATGCTTAGCATACTCCAAGTCCATCAAATTCAGGGCAGCGCCTGAATCCACAAATGCCATGACAGAATACGATGACAAAGAGCAGATCAAGGTAACGGACAGAAGAAATTTTGACTGTACTGTACCAATGGTGGCAAACCTAGCGAACCGCTTAGTGCGCTTAGGACAATCAGAGATAGCATGAGTGGAATCACCACAGTAGAAACACAGCCCATTCAGACGTCTGTGTTCTTGCCGTTCAACTCTGGTCAAAGTCCTATCGCACTGCATAGGCTCAGGTTTAAGCTCAGGTAATACCGCCAAATGGTGCACAGATTTACGCTCACGCAAGCGTCGACCAATATGAATGGCCAAAGACATAGACTCATTCAAACCAGCAGGCATAGGAAATCCCACCATGACATCCTTAAGGGCTTCAGAGAGACCCTTTCTGAACATAGCTGCCAGCGCAGATTCATTCCATTGAGTGAGCACGCACCACTTTCTAAATTTCTGACAATATAACTCTATCTCATCCTGACCTTGACAAAGAGCCAGCAAATTTTTTTCTGCCTGATCCACAGAATTAGGCTCATCGTACAGCAATCCGAGCGCCAGGAAAAACGCATCGATATTACTTAATGCAGGATCTCCTGGCGCAAGAGAAAATGCCCAGTCCTGAGGGTCGCCACGCAAAAAAGAAATAATGATCAAAACCTGTTGAACTGGATCACCAGAGGAGCGAGGTTTCAAGGCCAGAAATAGTTTACAATTATTTTTGAAACTCAGAAACTTAGTTCTATCACCAAAAAACAAATCAGGAATAGGAATTCTTGGTTCTAACATAGATTTCTGATCAATAGTGTCTTGTATCTTTTGTACTCTTGCCGAGAGCTGATCCACACATGAAGACAGACTTCTAATGTCCATTGCTACACATGTGTCCTGAACCACCCAAATGTCTAGGGGAAAAAAAAGGCAAAACACAGTGCAGAGAAAAAAAAATGGTCTCAGAACTTCTTTTTTCCCTCTATTGAGGATCATTAGTACTTTGGCTTCCTGTACTGTTATGATTAGGCAATTCAGTACCACAGTGAACATAGAGGTCAGAGCACATACAGTGATCTGACAATAATCCAAAAACATAGAACGAGCTCTGAGACGTGGGAACTCTGTTGACCGCAATCCCTAATCCTATCCAACAACACTAGAGGCAGCCGTGGATTGCGCCTAACGCTACCTATGCAACTCGGCACAGCCTGAGAAACTAGCTAGCCTGAAGATAGAAAATAAGCCTACCTTGCCTCAGAGAAATACCCCAAAGGAAAAGGCAGCCCCCCACATATAATGACTGTGAGTAAGATGAAAAGACAAACGTAGAGATGAAATAGATTTAGCAAAGTGAGGCCCGACTTTCTGAACAGAGCGAGGATAGGAAAGGTAACTTTGCGGTCAACACAAAACCCTAAAAACCACGCAAAGGGGGCAAAAAGACCCTCCGTACCGAACTAACGGCACGGAGGTACACCCTCTGCGTCCCAGAGCTTCCAACAAACAAATAGATAAGCTGGACAGAAGAAAAGCAAACAAAATAGCAAAGGAAAACTTAGCTATGCAGAGCAGCAGGCCACAGGAACGATCCAGGAGGAAAACAAGTCCAATACTGGAACATTGACAGGAAGCCAGGATCAAAGCACTAGGTGGCGTTAAGTAGAGCAGCACCTAACGACCTCACCACATCACCTGAGGGAGGAACCTCAGAAGCCGCAGTACCACTTCCCTCCACCAACGGAAGCTTACAGAGAGAATCAGCCGAAGTACCACTTGTGACCACAGGAGGGAGCTCTGCCACAGAATTCACAACAGGATTGGTACCCAATATAGATGAAAAAGTTATAGTACAAAGTGCAACAATAGTGCTAATCCAATAAACACAAAAGACACATATAATTATAAAACCCAAAAGCACAGGTAACGATTCGGTACCATTTTTCTTGGGTGTATTTTTGTATTCATGGTTTTAAATTTTTCTATGTTTTGGCGCTTTTATACGATAAAAACTATTTTATAGAAAAAATAATTATTTTTGCATCGCTTTATCCTGAAGACTATAACTTTTTTATTTTTTTCGCTGATGATGCTGTATGGTAGCTCGTTTTTTGCGGGAGAAGATGATGTTTTCAGCGGTACCATGGTTATTTAAATCCGTCTTTTTGATCGCGTGTTTTTCCACTTTTTGTTTGGCGGTATGATAAAGCGTTGTTTTTTGCCTCGCTTTTTTTTTTTTTTTTACGGTGTTCACCGAAGGGGTTAACTAGTTGGACAGTTTTATAGGTCGGGTCGCTACAGACGCGGCGATACTAAATATGTGAATATGTGTACTTTTATTGTTTTTTTTTAATTTAGATAAAGAAATGTATTTATGGGAACAATATTTTTTTATTATTTTTTTTTAGGATTTTTTTTTATTTTCTTACACATCTGAATATTTTTTTTTACACTATAACATTGCCCCAGGGGGAGGGGGCATCATGTTATAGTGTAAGATCGCTGATCTGACACTTTGCTGTGCACTGTGTCAGATCAGCGATCTGACGTGCACTCCTGGAGGCTTCCCGGCGCCTGCTCTGACCAGGCTCTGGTAAGCCACCTCCCTGCAGGACCCGGATGCAGCCCCGTGGCCATTTTGGATCTGGGCCTGCAGGGAGGAGGAGGTGAGACTCTCGGAGCAACGCTCCGAGGTCTCAGGGAAGCACGCAGGGAGCCCCCTCCCTGCGCGATTCTTCTATATACCGCCGGACCACTGCGATCATGTTTGATCGCAGTGTGTCGGGGGTTAATGTGCCGGGGGCTGTCCGTGGCCGCTCCTGGCACATAGTGCCGGATGTCAGCTGCGATAGTCAGCTGACACTCGGCCGCGCGCCCCCCGTGAGCGCGGCCGATCTCTATGACGTACTATCCCGTCGGTGGGCATACGGGCCCACCCCACCTCGACGGGATAGTACGTCTAATGTCAGAATAGGTTAATACATAATTTTTGTATAACGGGAAGCTGCTGCAGCAGAAGAAGAGATGCTTCCAGAAGGAGACGGAATGGGATGGGTGGAGAGATACCCGGAGTGGGCTCGCAATTGGTAAGTTTACATGCATCGCAGAACCACATCATCACACACATCACAGTACACACAACACAAAAACTGATCATTAAAGACATCACACTGCACACAGCTCGTCGTCTCCTGATTCTGCGGCTCAATCTAGAGGTCCTCAAAGCGCCTCCCAGGGTCATCGGCGAGAGCATCACGGCGGTCGCCATCGAGTAAGTACCTTTTTTTTTTTTTATTTCCACTCTACGTTGTTTTGAGTCTGTCTTTGTTTTTATCTTTTTTAACAGGCTTCAAAGCGCGCTCCTGACTCGGACGGTGAGGAGGTCGGGCTAGATAACGACCTCCTCATCGATCTAATCAGAGAGCAGGAGCCGCTATGGAACATGGGGGACCGCCACCATGCAGATCTTGGTGTTACCCATCGGCTCTGGGAGCAAGTATGCCAACAATTTGTGGACAACTGGGAGGACCTTAATGTTCGGGCCCAGAATCAAGCACGTAAGTATTCACAGTTCAGTTGTATACTAACCAATTTGTGCTTTCACTTCACAGGCGAAAGAGATGTCAAGCGATGGCGGTCAATCAGGGATCGCTTCAAGGAGTCCAACAAGGAGATACAGGCCCCGAGTGGATCGGGGGGACGCAGGAGCAAGTATAAGTAGGCTAGAGCCCTGTCGTTCCTCCGGTCGACAATGGTGAGCAGAAGGTAAATATTACCCACCCCATTTAATACTAAATGTTTACATGTCTAACACTTTTTGGGGGTTTCAGCCAGGGCCATGCAATATGAATATATTATTATTTTTTTCTTTTTTCCACAGCACCGTCTGCAGCACTCGGGAGCCTGCAGACTTGAACCCTTCTGGAGCGATCCCTCAGGAGATTGCCACCACGGGACACTTCGACAGACCCGACCCCTCTGCACCTTCCCTGCCTTCCTTCACATCTGATCCCTCAGTCCCATCCACCAGTGCTGGAGCATCGTGGCCGACTGTGTTTCATGAAGCTGCTGGTGAAGATATAGCTTTTCCTATACCCCACCCCTCTGATGCTGCAACCTCTAGTACACCTGTGGGTTCTGGGCGGCAGCACCAGAGGGGTCAGGTACAGAGCTATGTGCCCAAGTTCTTGCATCTGAATGCAGCCTTCCAGAACTGTTTCAATCTGTTGTCTGAGCAAATGACCGCAGGATTTAATTTGCTCGACAGTATTGTTGAGTTGCACACACATCTGGATATGATGCATTCAGATGCAAGTAAATCACCAAACCACTCCTTTTTCCAGGCAGTAGTCAAGCGCATAGACAAGCTATCTCCTGACCAGCAAATGCATGTAATGCAAGCCTGCCAATTTGCCCCAGCGCAGTTACCTCCCAAGACCCTCCACCTGCCCCCCCTCCAGCCACTGTCCTTCCTCCCCTCCTATACAAAACCATCATTCTGCCCTGTACCAGTTCCCAACCAATCTGCGCCTCCACTCCCTGCCCAACCTCTACTCCCTGCCCACTACCACCAGTCTCCTTCCACACCCATCATGCCCCCAACACAACCCTCTTCTCCACCCACCACCTCTTCTGCCTCCCAATACATCAACTCCACCCCTCAAACCTTCCAAAATCCCATCACTACTCCCGCTTTTATGTCCACACGTTCTATTTCTTTCTCCACCCCTTCACCTTCTGTTTTTCCTCCTGATCCGTCACCACCACCACCACAATCCTCTCTCCACACTCCCACTGTTGAAGTGTCCCAATCTGACAGGCCCTCCAGTATAATCTCCACCCCACACTTCTTAAATTTATAAAACTTTTGCAAATAATTTGTAAATAAAACAGCTTTTTGGTTTAAAAAATGTGTGTCTTTCATTTATTAAATTATAAAGTTAAATACTTACTTTGGGTAAAAAAGGTTCAATACAACCAAACATGTACAATACATTGGGTAAAACATGTAAAAAAAACTTTGGGTAAATCCCAACCAGGTACAATACTTTGGTTAAAAAAAGGTCCAAGACAAATTTCACACTCTCTCATCCTGCCAGCCTACTCTTCTTTGAGGTGAAATGAAGTATTCAGCAAATTTGTCCCTCATTCTGGAAACTGACACAGAACTTCTATAAGTAATGTTGTGATAATCAGGCAAGTTGGTTTCTTCAAAGTTGTCAGCAATGGAAATCTGTTCCTTGCAAATTACAAAATTGTGCAGGACCACACAAGCTTTAACCACCTAGTCAACAGTGTCAGTCTTCAGGTTGATAGCGGTTAACAGAACTCGCCATTTTGCTGTTAGAATCCCAAAAGCGCACTCCACCATTCTGCGTGCTCATCTTGGTCGGTAATTACAAATTCTTTTAGTTGGCGTAAATCCACTACTGGAGTAAGGTTTAAACAGGTGTTCTGAGAGTTGGAACACTTCATCTCCAACACATACAAATGGCATTGGCGGCCCCGAGGTTTCAGGCAGCAGTCTTAGTGGTGGAAATTGGAATGTGTTTCCATAGAGATGAAGCCACATTGCAGATACTTTAAATATTTGGGAATGATTGTAGCGGCCATAGGCCCCAATATCGACTGCTATAAATTTGTATTCAGCATCAGTGATGGCCATGAGCACGATGGAGAAATATTTTATGTAGTTAAAGGGACTGTGATGACTCAGCAAGATGAGAAGAGAGTGGACCCTCTGGGTCACGGTACTGATGCACCCAGGGGCGAGCGAACCCTGAGATGAAAACCCCTATACAGGGATAGTTGGGAGCAAGCCCGAGGGGGACAAGTACTGCAACAGCCGGTGCCAAGAGGGACGGCTCTAAAGAGAGACAGGAGAGGGAGGATGGGAGAAGACAAACTGAACAGTGGGAAAACGGAAGCGGGAAAACAAAGAACGGATAACAGGAGGCAGGACAAAACGATGGGGAGAGACAGGAAGTTAATAAGAGATAAAGCCTGCGAGAGCAGACCAGACAGGAACGAAAAGAATCCGAACCAAACGGGACCAGAAGAGTGTACAAACTGCACACAATAATCAGGCGCCCAAATTAAGGAGGAGACGCCTGATATAGCCAGAGAAAGTACCTGATAGGAGGACCAGAAGCGCGGAAGGGGTTAAGAGGAAGAAGGAGCGCGAGCCCGCGTCCTAAGGTGCATGTGTGGAGCAGGCGCAGGACGGAGGAAGGAGGAAGCGCGGACACCACGCCGAAACTCCCGAGCAGCAGGAGGAGGAACCGGGGAACCGGCGCGACGCTGAGAACGGCAGGCGGAGACGCAATGAGAGGAGCCGGCAGGAGCAGCGGCCGCAGTGCCAGAAAGAGCCGGTATGACAGTACCCCCCCTCTTAAGGCTCCCCCCTCCGAGGTTGACTAAGAATCTTCTCAGAATCCGTGGAGCATTAATGTTCTCCGTAGGTTCCCAAGACCTCTCCTCAGGACCAAACCCCCTTCCAATCAATAAGGTAGAAGATTCTCCCTCTAACCCTCTTCATAGCCAGAATATCCCTTACTATCCTTATCAATGCCAAAAGGCTGAGGGGAGTCAAGTGGTGCTGGACAGAATCGATTAAGGATGAGAGGTTTCAAGAGCGAGACATGGAAGGCGTTAGGGACTCGGAGCGAAGGCGGCAACCTCAATCTATATGCCACGTCGTTAATACGTCCCAAAATCTCAAAGGGACCGATGTATTGAGGACCCAACTTGTAAGAAGGGATTTTCAAACGGATATGTTTAGTCGAAAGCCAGACTTTGTCACCAGGACGGTACGGTGGAAGATCTCTCCTCCTCTTATCAGCGTGTCTCTTCATCTGAGCAGCGGCCCGTACGAGCGCCTCCTTGGTCTCTCTCCAAATTTGGGAAAATTCCAAGGAAAGAGCATCCGCTGCAGGTACTCCGGAAGGAGAAGACATAGGAAGAGGTATTCCCGGGTTAAGACCAGAGACTACAAAAAATGGAGATTTAGAAGTAGCCTCACTAGAATGATTATTATAGGCAAACTCGGCCCAAGGAAGAAGAGTCACCCAATCATCGTGATGAGCGTTGGTAAAGTTGCAAAGATAGGAAGTCAAAATTTGATTTATCCTTTCCACTTGCCCATTGGTCTGGGGGTGATAAGCGGAGGAAAAATCCAGCGATATGCCTAGGAGCTTACAAAGTGCTCTCCAGAACTTGGAGGTAAATTGAACCCCCCGATCAGAAACAATTTGCAGGGGAAGTCCATGTAACCTGAAAATATGCTGGAAGAAAATTCTTGCCAACTCTGGAGCCGAGGGTAATCCAGGCAAGGGAATGAAATGGGCCATCTTGGAGAAGCGATCCACCACCACAAGGATGGTTGTACACCCAGAGGAGCGAGGCAGATCTGTAACGAAATCCATGGCTATTTGTTGCTAAGGGGCTCCGGGAACGGGTAACGGATGCAAGAGACCAGAAGGCAATTCTCTAGGTACTTTGTTTCTAGCACAAGTCATGCAGGAGGCAACGAAGTCCGAAGCATCTTGTCGTAGAGACGGCCACCAATAATACCGGGAGAGAAGGGCAAGAGTCTTCTTGGTACCGACATGTCCGGCAATCTTGGAAGAATGTCCCCAATGCAATACCTCTGTTCTCTTGTCACACGGGACAAAAGTTCTGCCAGGTGGAACAGAGAGGAGATTTGAGGGAGCTACCATGATGAATTTGGCAGGATCAATAATATGTGAAGAGCCCTCTTCCATCTCGGGAGATTGCAAGGACCGGGAAAGCGCATCTGCTTTAGAATTCTTGTCTCCGGGTCGAAAATGAAGTTTGAAATCAAAACGAGAAAAGAATAAAGACCATCTGGCTTGCCTGGAATTGAGTCTCTGAGCGGATTGAATGTAGGCTAAGTTCTTGTGGTCTGTGAAAATTACAAAGGGGTGAATGGCCCCCTCAAAAAGATAACGCCACTCCTGCAGAGCCATCTTTATGGCTAGCAATTCTCGATCTCCAATAGAATAATTGCATTCAGCGGGAGAAAATGACTTCAAGAAGAACCCACAGGGAACCAGACGACCAGAGAGAGATCTTTGAGAGCGAACCGCCCCGGCACCCGAAGAGGAGGCATCCACCTCAAGGACGAAGGGCCTGCTGGCTACAGGCCAATGAAGAACAGGAGCAGAAGGCATCTTCAGCCTCCGGAGGCCAAACGTTAGGTTTTGCTCCTTTCCGGGTAAGAGCAACGAGAGGTTTAGTTACTGAGGAGAAATGCGGAACGACTTGTCTGTAGTAGTTTGCAAAGCCCAAGAATCGTTGGATGGCCTTAACTCCGATAGGACGGGGCCACTTGAGTATGGCAGACAATTTCTCAGGGTCCATCTCCAACCCCATGTCAGAAATAATGTACCCCAAGAAGGGCAAGGAAGTTTGTTCAAACAAACACTTCTCGATCTTTGCGTAGAGATGATTCTCCCGAAGTCGTTGTAGAACAGGACGAACGCTTCTCCTGTGAGAGGATAAGTCAAGTGAAAAGATAAGGATCATCCAGGTATACCACCACGCAAGAATACAGTAAGTCGCGGAAGATCTCATTCACGAACTCCTGGAAGACCGCTGGAGCGTTACAGAGACCAAAGGGCATGACCAGATATTCATAATGACCATCCCGAGTGTTAAAGGCAGTCTTCCACTCGTCTCCAACGCGAATTCGGACCAAATTATAGGCTCCTCGCAAATCTAGTTTGGAAAAAATTCGAGCTCCCCTCAATCGGTCGAACAGTTCAGGAATCAACGGTAGAGGATATCTATTCTTGACCGTGATGGCGTTCAGACCTCGGTAGTCTATACAAGGCCGAAGGGATCCATCTTTCTTCCGGACGAAGAAAAAACCGGCTCCCGCCGGGGAAGAGGACTTTCGGATGAAACCCTTAGCCAGATTCTCCCGGATGTATTCTGACATAGCTAAGGTCTCCGCTGGGGACAAAGGATAGGTTCATCCCTTAGGAAGGGCAGTCATAGGTCCGATGTGGGGGAAGGGACTCCGCATCCTTCTTATCAAAGACATCGGCAAACGAGTGATAGGCCGAAGGGAGACTTGGAAGATTGACGGACGCTTGAGGAGGATCTGGATGGGAAACGGACAGCAGACAACGTTCATGACAACCATGACAACCATGACCCCAGCGGAGTATCTCTCCAGAGCGCCAATCCAGAACTGGCTCGTGCGACCTGAGCCATGGTAGGCCCAAGAGCAGAGCATGAGTTAGATTGGGCAAAACATAAAATGCAATCTTCTCCCGGTGTAGAGCACCAATCTGCATTTCCAACTCGAGAGTAACCATTTTAATGGGAACAGGTAACGGTTTGCCGTCCACTGCAGAGATTAGACGCGAAGTCTTAAGGGTAACCACTGGAATCTGAAATTTGTTCACCTCCTCCTCTCGGATGAAATTACCAGCCGCACCCGAGTCCACATACGCCTCCACAGACCTACGCTCAACACTTAAAAAAATCAAAGCTGAAATAGTTAGGGGAAGAGAGGGATTAGGGTCACCTAGGAAAGCCTCTCTTACCTGACCTAGGTGGAGAAGTTTCCCGGCCTCTCTGGACAGGAACGCAGGAAATGATTAACCCCTCCGCAGTAGAGACACAAGCCTTGCGCCAACCTCTCCCTGCGTCGCTGTTCTGATCCCCCTGCATAGGTTCTGGGGCGGCAGAAGCGGAAGAAGCGGGAGGCCTGATCGGAGGAGGAGCAGATGCCCAATTAGTTTTAAAGGACCTCCACTCCCTGACTAATTCCCGAGAGCGTTCCTGGAAACGTAAATCAATACGTGTGGCCAGGGATATTAGATCCTCCAAGGTAGTAGGGGTATCCCGACCAGCAAGCTCATCCTTAATCTTGGACGAAAGCCCTCTCCAAAAAGCCCCTACCAATGCCTCATTATTCCACCCGAGCTCAGAGGAAAGTGTCCGGAAGCGGATGGCGTATTGCCCAACAGTAAGATTAGCTTGTTGCAGATTAAATAGGGACTCGGTAGTAGAAGCCACCCGACCTGGCTCATCAAAGACTTTACGAAATGTGTCCAAGAAAACCTGTATGCTGGCAACTACCGGGTCATCCCGCTCCCACAAAGGGTTTACCCAAGACAGAGCCTCTCCCTCGAGATGAGACACAATAAAGGCCACCTTAGCACGATCCGAGGGATACTGCTGGGGCAGAAGCTCAAAGTGTAAACGGCACTGATTCAAAAACCTCCGACACAGTTTGGGATCACCACTATATCTAGGGGGCTTTCCCAAACGAGGAGGAAGTAGAGGTACTGAATCACGCTGGGAGACAGAGGCGGCGGCCGCAGACTGTAGGGAGAGTAGACGGTCGTCGACGGACGCCATATAGGTAAGGATATGGGACTGGGTATCTCGCTGCTGCGCAAGCTCCTGCTGGAGTCCTGCCAGCAGAGGGGCGTTACCAGGATCAGAAGTCTGTAGAGCAGTTAACCGAGAGTCCATAGACTTCATGACAGACATGATCCGGGTCTGATTCTCCCGTAAGAACAACAGCTCTTTCTGAGTTGCTGCAGAGGCACCAGCGGGGTCCATGGCCTGATTATACTGTGACGACTGAGCAAGATGAGAAGAGAGTGGACCCTCTAGGTCACGGTACTGACGCACCCAGGGGCGAGCGAACCCTGAGATGAAAACCCCTATACAGGGATAGTTGGGAGCAAGCCCGAGGGGGACAAGTACCACAACAGCCGGTGCCAAGAGGGATGGCTCTAAAGAGAGACAGGTGATGGAGGATGGGAGAAGACAAACTGAACAGTGGGAAAACGGAAGCGGGAAAACAAAGAACTGATAACAGGAGGCAGGACAAAACGATGGGGAGAGACAGGAGGTTAATAAGAGATAAAGCCTGCGAGAGCAGACCAGACAGGAACGGAAAGAATCCGAACCAAACGGGACCAGAAGAATGTACAAACTGCACACAATAATCAGGCGCCCCCATTAAGGAGGAGACGCCTGATATAGCCAGAGAAAGTACCTAATAGGAGGTGTAAGACTCATGCTGGTGTGGTAGATGGAGGCAGGTATATCTCGCCCAGGTGTTTGTCCTATGTGAATTAGGCCACTCAGTATCTTCAGGGTGCTAATGGGTTAATGATTGCAGGAATAAAAGATGACCAGCTGGGTGTTTCCAGTGTCTGCCTGGGGCACACAGATTGCCTGCCTGTGTGAGACAAACGTGAGTGAAGAGCTCTGCTCAAGATCTGTATGATGTTAGCTGGGTGGGAGAAGCCCCCCCAGTTGTTGAGATAGCAACGTATTTGTTTAGTTAGTGCCGGACAGGCTAGGGTTTATTTTTATGTTTTGTTTTTTGTGTTGCTTTCACGTTAATAAATCTGACCTGAGGTCAGCCTGCTCAGAAACCTGCTGTACGCCTCAGATTCAATGCACAAACCACGTGTCCTTTGACCCCAGCAAAGGCGATCCCAGAGTGTTTTGTCACATTGTGGTGGAGAACGCGGGCATACCGTGGCACAGGCGACAGCATGGAAGACGTGGTGAAAGCCTTAGTACAGTCCACTGCCGTACAGCAGCAGGCCACTGCCGCACAGCACGAAGCTAATCGCTTGGTGGCCGCACAGCTGAAGGAGTTACTGGACATGACGGTTGCAGACCGCCAACTTCTCCAACAGGTGGCGCAGCGCCTGGTGAGCATGCCTGACGCTGACCCGGAAGCAGAGTCCAGTAGGATCCATGTGAGTCGATACTGGCAAAAGCTGACTGCAGAAGATGACGTCGAGGCATATCTGACAACTTTTGAGCGGACGGCATTGAGAGAGAAGTGGCCGAAGGCACGATGGGCCAATTTGATTGCCCCGTTTCTCTCCGGCGAGGCCCAAAAAGCTTACCATGATTTGGACCCGGAGGTCGCTCAGGACTTTGAGAAGCTGAAAGCTGAGATCCTGGCCCGGCTGGGTGTGACGACGGCTGTCCGTGCACAGAGGGTACATCAGTGGACATACCAGCAAGATAAACCAGCGCGGTCTCAGATGTTCGACCTGATCTACTTGACAAAGAAATGGCTGCAACCCGAGGTACTGACTATACCCGAAATAATCCAGCGGGTTGTCCTGGACAAGTACCTGAGAGTACTACCCCCAGCGCTGAAAAGGTGGGTAAGCCAAGGAAATCCCACGACAGCGGATCAACTTGTGGAGTTGGTCGAGCGTTATTCCGTGGCAGAAGGACTTCCCGACGACACCGCCAAACCCCGGACTGTGCCTCCTCCTCGTGGAACCGGTAAGACTGTTCCAGGGACCACGGGTGAAGGAAAATCGCTTAAAACTGTGGGGGAGGAGTCCGGGACTGCTCGCACTCCGAGACCAAGAGTATTGGACGGTGGTCTCAGTAGGGGACCTGTTAGGTGTTTCCGCTGCCATGAGAAGGGTCATGTTTCTGCAAACTGTCCTGTTACCGCTGAACCCATGCAGTGCGACGTTATAGACTCTAGAAAACGCATGTCTTTGGTTACACAGCTAGTGAGTGTGAATGCGGGTCAAAATGATACAGTGAAACACCTGTGTGAATTATCTGTTGATGGGAAAAATGTTGTGGCATTACTAGACTCTGGAAGTGTGGTGACTCTGGTGAAAGCTAGTCTGGTGGCACTTCCGTCTGGTCCGTCTGACAAGTTTTCTGTGACGTGTGTGCATGGTGACACCCGCTCGTACTTAACAGCGGTCATATGGATTTCTACTCCCTATGGGTCAGTGCAGCACAAAGTGGGACTCGTTCCCGCATTGTTACATGATGTAATCCTGGGCAGGGATTTTCCCTATTTCTGGCAGTTGTGGGAGAATCAGTTACTCCTTCACGGTAGCTGTACCCGTGAATCTTCTCCCATGCCATCTGGAGGTCCCGAGTCCCTAGAGGAGACCCCACAGGAAGATGTTGCTGGGGAGGTTAGTGAATCTAACCTTCAGTACCCCTTCTCCATCATGGCGGGGGAAACAGAGGAAACTGAGGAACCTCAGCGAGAGGCGGAGGCAGACAGCCATCCGGCACCCTGCCTGCCAGATTTGGGAGTCCAGGTGGATGACTTCCACAGCGAGCAAATGAAAGATCCTACCCTGACTCCGGCTAGGAAAAATGTAAAAATGATAGATGGGGTACCCGTAGAACCTGACACTAGGCTAACGTACCCGTATATGGTTCTTGAAAATGATTTGCTCTACCAGGTAGAAAAAAAAGGGGAAGACAGTGCAACGGTTAGTGGTACCCAAACCTTATCGGCGGAAGGTACTGGATTTGGCCCACGGACATATAATGGGGGGACATCTGGGGGTACAGAAAACCACAGAAAGGATATTGCATTGTTTTGTGTGGCCTGGAATACATTGTGATGTGCGTAACTATTGTGAGTCCTGTCCAGAGTGCCAAATCGCGGCCCCTAAATCTCAGTTCCGTAGCCCTTTGGTACCCCTTCCTATCATCGGGGTCCCTTTTGAGAGAATTGGGATGGATTTGGTTGGGCCCCTTCCCCGATCCGCACGTGGGCACCAACATATCCTCGTCATCGTGGACTATGCCACTCGTTACCCGGAAGCCGTCCCTTTGCGTAACACAGCTACCAAGACGATCGCCAAGGAATTGGTACAAGTGTTTAGTCGGGTGGGAATTCCAAAACAGATACTCACCGACCAGGGGACTCCCTTTATGTCGAGGGTAATGAAGGAGCTCTGCAGGCTCTTACAAATAGACCCGTTGCGTACGTCTGTCTATCACCCTCAAACAGATGGCCTGGTTGAGCGCTTCAACAAAACCTTAAAACAGATGCTCCGGAAGGCGATAGACAAAGATGGGAAGAACTGGGATTACTTGTTACCCTATTTGCTGTTTGCCATTAGGGAAGTTCCCCAGTCTTCCACAGGATTTTCGCCTTTCGAACTGTTGTACGCCCGTCGTCCCCGGGGACTGCTGGACGTCGCAAAAGAAACCTGGGAAGGTCAAGTCACTCCCTTTAAAACGGTGATCGACCATGTAACACAAATGCAGGATCGTATTGCCGCTGTCATGCCCATTGTTAGGGACCATATGTTACAGGCCCAGGGAGCCCAGAGGCAAAGTTATGATAGAGGCGCTAAGGTCCGTACATTTGCACCCGGCGATAGGGTGTTGGTCCTAATCCCTACGGTGGATAGTAAATTCCTGGCGAAATGGCAGGGCCCATTTGAGGTCCGAGAAAGAGTTGGTGAAGTGAACTATAAAGTGTACCAGCCGGGTAACAGAAAACCGGAACAGATTTATCATGTGAATCTGATAAAATCCTGGAAAGACCGCTCTGCCCTAACGGCGGATCTGCCCCGTCCGGTTTGTTCACCTACTGTACCAGAGGTGCAGGTTGCTGAGACTCTCTCAGAACGACAAAAATCTGAGGTTAAGCAATTTTTGTTACAGAACCGACAGTTTTTCTCCGAAAAACCTGGCCGGACGAAGTTGGTGAAACATGAGATTGTCACAGAGCCTGGCGTCACTGTTCATGTGAAGCCCTACCGGATTCCGGAAGCCCGCCGTGAAGCCGTCTCCCGGGAAGTGATGGCAATGTTGGACTTAGGAGTCATTGAGGAGTCACACAGCGCCTGGTCCAGTCCAATTGTGTTGATACCTAAACCGGATGGCTCCATCCGGTTTTGTAATGACTTTAGGAAACTGAATGCAGTTTCTAAATTTGATGCGTACCCTATGCCCCGGGTCGATGAGTTGATCGACCGGCTTGGTAAAGCCCGATACATTACGACCCTGGATTTAACAAAGGGGTACTGGCAGATTCCTCTGGCCGAGGCGGCCAGAGAGAAGACGGCATTTGCTACACCGGAAGGTCTGTTCCAGTATGTCTATATGCCGTTTGGACTTCACGGAGCTCCCGCAACGTTCCAGAGATTGATGGATCGAGTCTTGAGGCCTCACAGACAGTACGCTTCTGCCTACCTGGATGACATCGTAATTTACAGCATGGACTGGGAAACTCATCTCCAGAAGGTACAAGCCGTGATTGATGACCTGCGAGATGCAGGTTTAACGGCAAACCCCAAGAAATGCCACATCGGGCTTGAAGAAGCCCGATACTTGGGCTACGTGATTGGCCGAGGAGTGGTTAAACCCCAGATCGACAAAATACAGGCAATTCAGGGCTGGCTTCAACCAGTGAACAAGAAACAAGTGCAGGCTTTCCTGGGGATTGCCGGCTATTATCGCCGGTTCATACCCAATTTTGCAGCCATGGCTACTCCCTTGACGGATCTTACCAAGGGGAAGGGTTCCGTCATGGTAAAATGGACCTCAGCTGCTGAAGAGGCCTTCCACAGCCTGAAACGGGCTTTGTGCTCTCAGCCCGTACTAGTGACTCCTGATTTCAGCAGCGAGTTTGTGGTACAAACTGATGCCTCTGATACTGGTGTCGGAGCTGTACTTTCCCAGGTGAGGGACGGAGTCGAACACCCGGTCCTCTATCTCAGTCGGAAACTGAATGTACATGAGCAGAGGTATGCTGTGGTTGAAAAAGAGTGCCTAGCCATTAAATGGGCTCTCGACTCCCTCAAGTATTACCTGGCTGGTAGGAAGTTTAGGCTGGTCACAGACCATGCCCCTCTCAAGTGGATGCACCTCCACAAGGACCGTAATAGTCGGGTAACCAGGTGGTTCCTTGCCCTGCAGGCTTACTCTTTTACGGTGGAGCACCGACCTGGGGTGCAGATGGGGAACGCCGATGCCCTATCCCGAGTGCACTGTTTCAAAAGTGTTCTTGCTCGACCGGAGTGGTCTGAGCAAGGGGGGGGGATATGTAAGACTCATGCTGGTGTGGTAGATGGAGGCAGGTATATCTCGCCCAGGTGTTTGTCCTATGTGAATTAGGCCACTCAGTATCTTCAGGGTGCTAATGGGTTAATGATTGCAGGAATAAAAGATGACCAGCTGGGTGTTTCCAGTGTCTGCCTGGGGCACACAGATTGCCTGCCTGTGTGAGACAAACGTGAGTGAAGAGCTCTGCTCAAGATCTGTATGATGTTAGCTGGGTGGGAGAAGCCCCCCCAGTTGTTGAGATAGCAACGTATTTGTTTAGTTAGTGCCGGACAGGCTAGGGTTTATTTTTATGTTTTGTTTTTTGTGTTGCTTTCACGTTAATAAATCTGACCTGAGGTCAGCCTGCTCAGAAACCTGCTGTACGCCTCAGATTCAATGCACAAACCACGTGTCCTTTGACCCCAGCAAAGGCGATCCCAGAGTGTTTTGTCACAGAGGGCAGAAGCGCGGAAGGGGTTAAGAGGAAGAAGGAGCGCACGCCCGCGTCCTAAGGCGCATGTGTGGAGCAGGCGCAGGACGGAGGAAGGAGGAAGCGCGGACACCGCGCTGGAACCCTCGAGCAGCAGGAGGAGGAACCAGGGAACCGGCGCGACGCTGAGAACGGCAGGCGGAGACGCAACGAGAGGAGCCGGCAGGAGCAGCGGCCGCAGCGCCAGAAAGAGCCGGTATGACAGGGACTGTCACCTGAATTTGGCGGGCTATGTAAATGCCCTGTTTCCGGTCTGATGGGTGGTGTTTCTTCTTTTTTCCTCCACCCCATCCTTCCCCGCTGTCTGCAATATTTTCCGGAATGGGAGTAGGTGCCCTTCATAGTTCGCGCGTGCGCAATGCAATCTTGTCTCGCGCACGCGCAGTATGCTTTGCCCATCCGCAGGCAAAAAGCATTACTGCGCCGGCGCACTATGTTCCAGAAGTATGTCCCTGTGATCCAGAACATAGTGCGCCAGCGCATGCGCAGTAATGCTTTTCGGCTTTGCCCGCAGATGGAAAAAGCATACTGCGCGTGCGCGAGACAAGATTGCATTGCGCTCACGCAAACTTTGGAGGACACGTACTCCAATTCCGGAAAATATTGCGGACAACGGTGAAGGATGGGGTGGAGGAAAAAAGAAGAAACACTACCCATTGGACCGGACACAGGGCATTTACATAGCCCGTCAAATTCAGGTGACAGAGTCCCTTTACAAAATTCCGATCCAAATGCAGCAGGTTTCGCAACGCAGATGTTTTTCCGTCCACTGCACCCAAGCAGTTGGGAAACTGACAAATTTGTTGGAATTTTTCCGTAGTCTCCAGCCAACTCTCCGTTGTGGGATGTGGTATAAACTCGCCAAGTAAACAGTCCCACAATGCGCGGCAGGTGTGCTTCACTATTCCGGATATGGTGGAAATCCCAAGTCTGAACTGGAAATGGAGTGATAAAAGGGATTCTCCAGTTGCAAAGAATCTGTGACTAAAAAAGAAGGGAAAAATTTGTACAAAATATCAGCAATAACAGTACAGTTAGTGTATGTGCACACGTTGCGGAAAGGTGTGCGGATTTTTCCGCACTAATTTTAGTAAATCCGCAGGAAATCCGCACTGCAGATTTACTGCATTTTTCCGCGATTTTTGTGCGGATTCCACCTGCGGATTTACACTTGCGGATTCCTATTATGGAGCAGGTGTAAAACGCTGCGGAATCCGCACAAAGAATTGACATGCTGCGGAATAAACAACGCTGCGTTTCCGCGCGTTTTTTCCCGCAGCATGTGCACTGCGGATTTTGTTTTCCATGAGTTTACATGGTACTGTAAACTCATGGAAAACTGCTGCCAATCCGCTGCGGATCTGCAGCAAAATCTGCAGCGTGTGCACATACCCTTATAAATCAGCTTTAACAGTAAGGCTTCTTTCACACTTGCGTCATGTGACGTCCGTTGCAATCCGTCGTTTTGGGAAAAAAATGGATCCTGCAAATGTGTCCACAGGATGTGTTTTTTTCCCATAGACTTGTATTGCCGAAAGATCGCGACGTATAGCCATACGTCACGTCCGTCGTGCACTGGATGCGTCATGTTTTGGTGGACCGTCGGCACGAAAAAACGTTCAAGGGAACGTTTTTTCGTACGTCGCGTCTGCCATCTCCTACCACGCATGCGCGGCCGGAACTCCGCCCCCTCCTCCCCGGACTTTAGAATGGGCAGCGGATGCGTTGAAAAACTGCATCCGCTGCCCACTTCGTGCCACATTTTCACAACGTGCGTCGGTACGTCGTGCCAACGCTTAGCGACGGACCCATACCGACGCAAGTGTGAAAGAAGCCTAAGAGATGCAATAAAAATAAATATTAAAAACTACCAACAACATTACAGTTATAAGTGTGCTTTAACAGGAGGAGATACAATAAAAATGGGGGCAGGACACTGAGGGATCAGTGACCTGTCAGAAGCCATTAATATGAATAGCTAAGCAGAGCACCACATGAAGACCCCCACAGGCCACCCCGGAGCACGAGCACGAGCAGATCATTAACTCAAAGCTGAAAATAAAGATTACACAACAGTCATGAGACGGATTTAATCAACCATGGTATCATTTTAATCAGTATAATGGAGCCGACCTGTCACTGTGTGTAGGTTAGGCTAGTTTCACATTTGCGGTATAATCCACAGCGTTTAATCCGCATCCGCAAGTGCAGGAAAAAACGCATAGAAACACGTACAAACGCGGCGTTTTTAGACGCATGCAGGGAACGCATGCGGTTAAAAAACGCCGTGTTTGTACGTGTTTCCATGCGTTTTTTTCTGCGTTTGCGTTTTTGGTGAAAAATTTAACAGGAGAAAAATCTAGATAAGCAGACAGCGCGAATGGGACTACAGAGGGCGTGTATTATGGGATCTCTATATATAGACCCTTGAACAGCTGAAATCTTCAGATTTTGCTCCTGTATGCTGTGTCATAATGGATCTTCACATGGAGAGCTTTTATTTCAACCTGGATTTAAGCATCAAGCTGTTTCTTGCCTGTGCGTTTGCTTGGGAGCAAGACAGAAATCATGAAAGATTGAGAAGGAGACGGCGTAGGAATTTTTGGAGACACCCTATTATTGAATTACGTGAGAGACGTGGAGCCTATCACACGCTGTATGGCGAGCTTAATGCCAACCCGGAGAAATTCCAAGAATATACAAGGATGTCGCAAGACTCGTTCCGGGATTTGCTTGCTCGTGTCCAAGGAACCATACTGTACGGAGACAGAACACCCAGCTCCGTAGAGCGATTCCACCCGAGGAACGTCTGCTGGTTACATTAAGGTACGTTCCAAATCTAAACCAATGACAGTCCAAATTTTGGGTGTTCAAACATGTATTTTTGGGGTATTTTCCTTTCCGTCTTTAGCATAACTACACCATAAATAGAATAGATTGTAAAAAAAAAATTTCTTACAGATTTCTGGCAACCAGAGAGAGTTTATCATCCCTCCACTTCCAATACCGGCTTGGAATTTCCACCCTGTCTGGAATAGTTGCGGACACCTGTCAGGCTTTGTGGAATGTTCTCCGGGATGAGTTTATACCCCTACCCACCTTGGACATGTGGCTTGTAATTGCGGAAAAATTCTGGAGTGCGTGTGATTTCCCCAACTGTTTGGGAGCGGTTGATGGAAAGCACATCCGCATTATCAAACCTGCCAGAACAGGATCGGAGTACTTCAATTACAAAAAATATTTTTCTGTTGTGCTCATGGCAATAGCCGATGCTGACTTTCGCTTCATCGCCGTGGACATTGGAGCTTTTGGCCTTGGCAACGATTCCCAGACTTTTAAGAACTCTGATATGGGCCGCCGTGTGTATGGCAAAAATTTTAATTTTCCACGGCCACGACCACTCCCCAACACTCAAGGTCCACCGATGCCATTTGTTATGGTTGGTGATGAGGACTTTCAGATGTGTGAAAACCTACTGAAGCCATATTCCAGTCGGGACTTGAACCACACTAAAAGGATTTTTAACTACAGACTGACCAGGGCCCGAAGAACAGTAGAGTGTGCCTTTGGGATTCTAGTATCAAAATGGCGCATTCTTGCATCTGCCATCCCACATCGCTTTGGCCACCTCATTCCATAGGCACCGGATCGTTACGTTGTTTGAGTGTAGTGGATTCCGGGTGTCCCACAACGGGACTCGCTCCTGGACCAGAGAGATGAGGAGGTCATTTTCTATGAGGTCTTCATCCCGTTCTGGAACCTAAAAATTAAATAAAGACATTAATGTTGGATACATTAACATAAGGAAAAGAAAGAAAACAGAGGCTGAGAAATGGCATGAATAAGGAAAGTCAAGATACAAAAGTAGTCCAGAAGAGAATTAAAAAGAAAGAGTAAAGTACAGAAAGGAAGATTAAAGAATACAACAGTGAGGATACAGCAGTCAGCCTTGTATACGTACACGCTGCCGCCTTGCCACCCGACCGTGACTCCGCTGCTTCTGCCCAGTCTCTGCCGCAGTAGGAGTGCTCTAAAAAAATGAAAAACAAAAAAATGTCATATGGGTAGATTTGACAATGAATACTTACTAATCTGAGGAGGTGAGTACTCACTTCACTGACACGTTCTACTTCGGAGTTGCTCCTCATCAGAAGAAGAAGACATTCTGATGCATGCAGAAAGAAAGAAATGGCAGAAATTAGGACATGTAGAAACAGAAAATAGAAAATAAAGGCATTGGCTAGGATATACTCACATTGTTCAGAGGCTTGTTTTCTCAAAGGTGCTGTGGTCTGTATGTTCTGCTTGACTGTCTGCTGTGGTCCGTCTGTTCTGCTTGGCTGTCTGCTGAGTAGTGACCTGCAAATGTCCACTACCTCCCTTTATCACCTGGTATGTGGGGGTGGCTTATCAGTGTCTAGACATGTTTTTCGCTGGTGCAAACACATGCTTTTACGAACGCAAGCAAACGCATGGGCTTGTGAACGCATGCGTTCACATAGACAGCAATGCGTTTTTTTGACGCATTCCTTACGCAATCAACCGCATACGTTTATAGGCGGCAAATTGACTCCTCTAAAAATTACTACATGTTGCATTTCCGCGCAAAACCGCAGACGACGAAACGACGCATGCGTCATCAAACGCGGCCAAAAGCAAACGATCGCAGACACATGCGTCCCTAATGTTAAATATAGGAATACACAATGCATACGGATATATGCGGAAGAAACGCTGCGGACACAACCGCAAATTTGAAACCGGCCTTACTGTGCACAATCCTGCTTGACAGGTTCCATTTTAAAAAGCATTATTGGGGCACTCAGAGTAGTGTGACTGCCAAAGGTGCACATTATCATTTTGTGGACACTGTTTTCTAGGATATTTACACAGGGCATTAATAGTTTGTAGAGGTCAGTTTTACAATCTACAGAGCACAAAAGAGGCACTTTACTATGTAAGGGACACCATGGACATTATGTAGTGCAGTTAGGCCCCTTTCATACATCAGTTTTTTGCCATCAGTCACAATCGGTTGGCTTGACGGATCCGTCGCAGGTTGTGAAAAACTGATGCGACAGGTCCGTTTTTTTTGCCGGATTCAACTAGTGGATCTGGCTAATTGGATCCTAAAAAATCTGAGCATGCTGTTAAAAGAAACGGATCCGGCGCCCATAGGCTTCCATTCGAGCAAACAACGGACGGCGACGGATCTGTCGCTGTCCGTTTTTTCGGCATACACAAAAAACGTTACTTCGTCCGTTGTCTCTGGCCGCTGGACAAACAATTTTCGACGGATCCGGTGAACGACTGATGAAACGTGAGGCCATCCATCACTAATACAAGTCTATGAGAAAAAAAACGAATCTGGCAGCATCAGTCGCCTGATCCGTTTTTTTTTTCAAAAATTCAACGCATTGTGACTGATGTCAAAAAGCTGATGTGTGAAAGAGGAGCACTGTGATTTTACCACACAGCATGTGGTGTTATAGGGACACATACGACATCAGCGGCTTAGGATTGGGGTATCCATAGGCTGAGGGGTTTGTACAGGCAGGGGTGGATTAAGGGTAGCCAGGGCCCCGGGCTGTTCAGACACTGTGGGCCCCCCTGGTCATGTGACGGGGGTCATGTGACGGGGGTCATGTGACGGGGGTCATGGTATACCCGAACCAGATTATTCCAGAAAAATGGCCGGGCCCTACTCTACTGTAACCTATTAAATATTTGTTAAAATCTGCAATACAATTTAGGTATATTTTGACCAATAATATCACATACAAGAGACAAATACCACAACACCATTTCCAAACCACATATTACCACCATATAGTGACTGAATACTACAATACTGATCAGTAACAAAACAAAACAAAACACAATACTATCACCATAAGTGCCAGTATTCACAGGAGATCTGTACTTAGTATGCAGTGTCTGTGTAGAGGTAATACAGAGATCACTGGTGGTATTATACACAGGAGCTCTGTATATAATCTATAGATAATACAGTGATCACTGGTGACATTGTACACAGGACCGCTGTATATAGTATACAGTGTATAGTGTCAGTGTATAGATAACACTCACTCACCAGTGACGTCTCTAGGTGAAGTCCTTCATCTTTCATCCAGCACAGACCGCCATCATTTCTTCCAGCCAGGACTCGTTTCTGCAGGAAATAACACAGTTATCTCGAGCTCCGCTTGCAGAACACATTACTTAATTTTTCACAACTTCTACATCACACCACATGAAGAAAAAAAGGCGATATAGTGTCACTCTGCACAGTAACAGGACCGCCCCCCCCCCCCCCATTTAAAACAGTACACTCAAAAAATAAAATAAATACATCACTGCAGTAATAATATCCCTTAATTAGCCCCTATGGTAATACTATTCCCCACCCTGGCCCCGTGTGTCTCATTCCTGGCTCCAGCCATATGTTCTCGCATCCTGCCCTCATGAGTATCCATTCTACCCCATATGATCTCCACATCCTGCCCCATATGTCTCCATCGTATCCATCCTGCCCCAGGATCCAATCCTGCCCCATGTCTTTCATTCTCCCCCGTGTCTCCAATCATGCCCCGTGTCTACATTCTGCCCATGCCACCAGTCCTGCCCCCAGTGTGTCGAGCAATCTGCCCCAGTATGTCCAGCATATTGCCCCAGTGTCCAGCAATCTGCCCCAGTGTGTCCAGCAATCTGCCCCAGTGTGTCCAGCATTGCCCCCAGAGTGTCCAGCATTGCCCCCAGAAAGTGTGTCCAGCAATCTGCCCCAGTGTGTCCAGCAATCTGCCCCAGTGTCTCCAGCATATTACCCCCAGTGTGTCCAGCAATCTGCCCCAGTATGTCCAGTATATTGCCCCAGTGTGTCCAGCATTACCCCCAGACAGTGTCCAGCAATCTGCCCCAGTGTCCTCCAGCAATCTGCCCCAGTGTCCTCCAGCATTGCCCCAGCGTCCTCCAGCAATCTGCCCCAGTGTCCTCCAGCAATCTGCCCCAGCGTCCTCCAGCAATCTGCCCCAGCGTCCTCCAGCATTGCCCCAGTGTCCTCCAGCAATCTGCCCCAGTGTCCTCCAGCAATCTGCCCCAGTGTCCTCCAGCCATCTGCCCCAGTGTCCTCCAGCAATCTGCCCCAGTGTCCTCCAGCATTGCCCCAGTGTCCTCCAGCAATCTGCCCCATTGTCCTCCAGCAATCTGCCCCAGTGTCCTCCAGCAATCTGCCCCAGTGTCTCCAGCATTGCTCCAGTGTCTCCAGCAGCCCCAGTGTCTCCAGCATTGCCCCAGTGTCCTCCAGCATTGCCCCAGCGTCCTCCAGCAATCTGCCCCAGCGTCCTCCAGCAATCTGCCCCAGCGTCCTCCAGCAATCTGCCCCAGCGTCCTCCAGAAATCTGCCCCAGCGTCCTCCAGCAATCTGCCCCAGTGTCCTCCAGCAATCTGCCCCAGCGTCCTCCAGCAATCTGCCCCAGTGTCCTCCAGCAATCTGCCCCAGTGTCCTCCAGCATTGCCCCAGCGTCCTCCAGCAATCTGCCCCAGCGTCCTCCAGCAATCTGCCCCAGCGTCCTCCAGCAATCTGCCCCAGCGTCCTCCAGAAATCTGCCCCAGCGTCCTCCAGCAATCTGCCCCAGCATCCTCCAGCAATCTGCCCCAGCGTCCTCCAGCAATCTGCCCCAGTGTCCTCCAGCATTGCCCCAGTGTCCTCCAACAATCTGCCCCAGTGTCTCCAGCATTGCCCCAGTGTCCTCCAGCATTGCCCCAGCGTCCTCCAGCAATCTGCCCCAGCGTCCTCCAGCAATCTTCCCCAGCGTCCTCCAGCAATCTGCCCCAGCATCCTCCAGCAATCTGCCCCAGCGTCCTCCAGAAATCTGCCCCAGCGTCCTCCAGCAATCTGCCCCAGTGTCCTCCAGCAATCTGCCCCAGCGTCCTCCAGCAATCTGCCCCAGTGTCCTCCAGCAATCTGCCCCAGTGTCCTCCAGCATTGCCCCAGTGTCTTCCAGCAATCTGCCCCAGCGTCCTCCAGCATTGCCCCAGTGTCCTCCAGCAATCTGCCCCAGCGTCCTCCAGCAATCTGCCCCAGCGTCCTCCAGCAATCTGCCCCAGTGTCCTCCAGCAATCTGCCCCAGTGCCCTCCAGCAATCTGCCCCAGTGTCCTCCAGCAATCTGCCCCAGTGTCCTCCAGCATTGCCCCAGGGTCCTCCAGCAATCTGCCCCAGCGTCCTCCAGTAATCTGCCCCAGCGTCCTCCAGCAATCTGCCCCAGTGTCCTCCAGCAATCTGCCCCAGTGTCCTCCAACATTGCCCCCAGTGTCCTCCAACATTGTCCACCGTTATCAAAAAAAACAAAAAAACAAACAAACAAACAGTCTCCTCACCTGTCCGCGCTCCAGCGACGAGCTCCCTGCAGCAGAGCACACTCGCCGGCGACTGACAATGATGTCAGACGCCGGAGACGTGTGCGCCTGCGGCCGACATCAGCCGCCAGCCTCCAATTGGCTGGCGGCTGTTGTTAACTATTGACGTGCGGGTGCGCGCCCGCACGTCAATAGGAAACTGCCGCAGCGCCGGAAGGGGCCCGGTGAGCAAATGAGAAGGGGCCCGATGCGGGCCCCCTCTCTCTGCCCACCAGGTCCGGGGGCACATACATGCCGGCGGCACATACATGCCGGCGGCGGGCATTCACAGATGATTAGCAGAGGGTCAATCTCTGTGGTAGCCCAGGGCCCCCACAGACCACTGGGCCCTGGGCTACCGCCCATATTGACCCTCTGATAATCCGCCCCTGTGTGCAGGTTCGGAATAGATGGGGACGCTGCATTAAATGTGCGAAGTCAAATGTGTCTTTGGTGTAATCTCTGCAGCCGAGTTCTGGCTGGAGAAGTTGTCATTAGTGATGAGCGAGTGTACTCATTGCTCGGGTGTCCTCCAAGTATTTTGGCGTGCTCGTAGATTTAGCTTTTGTCGACACAGCTGCATGATTTGCGGCTGCTGAACAGCCTGAATACATGTGTGGGTTGCCTGTTAGGGAATCTTCACATGTATTCAGGCTATGTAGCAGCTTTAAATCATGCAGCTGGACAAAAACTAAATCTCTGAGCATGTCAAAATACTTGGAGGACACCCGAGCATACTCGGAAAAACCCAAGCAACGAGTATACTCGCTCATAACTAATTGTCCTGTCTGGGCCAGACAGAAAAAATAGAAGTGAGAGACTCCTTTAGAAAGAACATCAGCTCTAAATCACTATCTGTAACTGTACTGTAATCTCTTAGATGATAGCCAAGACTGCACCATATGTCACCGGATGGCATTAATAGGCTTTACCATGTCATTAGCCAGAGGTAAGTGTTCACACTAGGCAGTTAGGTCAGGGACCCATCCGATTCATGAGATTACCTTGACGTTGGTAGATGGGCTCACATTTTGTGGCCAAATTTTTTGCTAAGCATCTCATGGGTTTTTTCATAGACTTCACAAGCCATTATGCTATTCACATTTCACGTATCACACATTCATTTGCTTTAGTACAATTGAGTGCAACCATTTATCTATTTGCTATGCACCTACCCTTACTCCGCCTGAGGAAGAATGATTGGTACAGATAGTCCTCGATACAGTATAATGCAGGTCACATATATTACATATAGTAAAATGCAATCCCCATGGTCCTTGATAGAGTATAATGCAGTCCCCCTCATAGAGTATACTGCAGCCCCTCAGAGTATAATGTAATCTCCTCATAGAGCATAATGCATCCCCCTCAGAGTATTATGCAGCCCCACACACAGTATAATGCAGCCCCCCCCCACAGTATAATGGAGCCCCTTCAGAGTATAATGCAGCCGGCCTCAGAGTATAATGCAGCCCCTCCACACATACAGAATAATGCAGCCCTCAGAGTATAATGCAGTCTCCAGAGTATAAAGCAGCCCCCTCAGAGTATAATGCAGCCCCACACACACACAGTGTAGTACAGCTCCCCACACACAGTATAATGCAGCCCCCATGCACACAGTATATTGAAGCCTCCCCACACACAGTATACTGCAGCAGACACACACACAGTATAATGCAGCCCCCACACAGTATCGTGCAGAAGACACACACACAATACTTACCTCTCCTCCTTGTTCCCTCCTTGTTGGATTCTGCAGAGCATCTCAGCGTCTCACCAGCTCCACTGCTGGCACACGCTGAGTCAGAGTGATGGGAGAGGGAGCGTCACATCACGCTCTCTCCTCCATCATTGCTTTCAACTCTATGATGCCGATAAGCTGAACGCTATTAGCGGCACGCCACTGGCAAGGGCCTCTAGAGGAGAGCGGGCCCTAGCTGCCTGGTCTGCTAGCCCCTAATGCCAGCCCTGATAATGATGAGGGGTTGTGCAGTGAAAGGGGTGATGATATTAAAGGGTTTTTCAGAGGAGGGTGATGATGAAGGGCTGTGCGGAGAAAAGGGGATGATGAAGGACTGTGCGGGGAAAGGGGGGATAATGATGAGAGGCTGTGCGGTGAAAGGTGGGATGATGATGAGCCGTTGTGCGGAGAAGGGGGGGATGTCACTTGTGGGGGTCTGTGTGGGGATGGTGGTGATACTTGCATGGGGCTGCATCCTGGGGGTCTGCAAGGAAGGTGTGATGATGCATGATGGTGCGGTGTTGCAAGCTGGGTGTTGCAAAGGGAAGGTGATGATGTCAATCTTGTGGGGCTGCATGCTGGGTGTCTCCACAGTGAAGGGGGGTAATGTCACTCGCATGGGGTGATGTTACTTGTGTAGGGCTGAATGCTGTTTGATGAAGGGGTGATGGAGCTGCATGTGGTGGGGTGGTCAGTGAAGGGAAGGGGTTGATTTCAGTTGCATGGGGCTGCATGTGGGGGGTTATGATCTGCACAGGGAATAGGGTGATGTCACTCACATGGGGCTGCATGTTGGTTGGTCTGTGGAAGAAGAGTGATGTCATATGCTTTTTGCTTTGCTCGTCCCTTATCTCCAAAGTGGGTTAATTCTACGTATTGATTTGTAAAGTTTGTTGTTATAAACTTTAATTATGGTTATATTTATTATGGTTATATTTATATATTTCTCCATTTTTGCTTAGACATAGTTTTTATTAAAAAAAAAACATATATAAATATTTGAGAACTACTGGCTAAATTTTCATTTGCATAATTCTAAAGCTTGATGTGACATTAGTGAAAAGTAACTACAGTTGGATATATATCAGGGTGTGTTCACTTGTTGGGGAAACTATCGGCAGTAGACCCACAGTAAATAGTTCGGATCTCACTGACAATTTCTTTCCTGTCCTCAGCAGCTTTTAACCGCTTAACGACCAATGATGGGTATAGTAAGTCATGAGCGGGTGTCAGTTCCTGCATCATGACGTGCTACACCTGTCATGTATTTGAGCTGCCGCTGTGCTCCATGCCGACAGTTGTCACTGACCTCTACACAAGTGATTGCTGGGAAGTGATGACATATCAGCACCGTGAGCTAGGCACAACAGACAGCTGAGCTCCCCCAGTATCACAGCATTTGGACAATTGTGAAAGGGAGGGAGCTCCCTGTTAGCCGTAGACAGAGTCTAACAGGCATTCTGCCTGAGTAATATCACAGGTCATGCATCGTCGTGTGGGTCCCATACAGGGACTAAGTAAATACATTTTTGAAGATGTAAAAACACAAAATAAAGAACAAAAAGCAGCGTTCGAGGTCCTTCACTCAAATGGCGGCACATCGCTAGCGCACGCCCAATGTGGGCGTGCGCTAGCGATGCGTTCGCCATTACAAGCAATGACGGCGTTAATGGACTACATTACACCGCGTTAACACAATGTGAACCTAACCCCTACAGTGAATGCTGTATGAAAAGAAATAAAAAAGTGCACCACAAATAGAATTACACTTACCGGTAATTTGGTTTCTAAGACCCTCCACGACAGCACACAGGAGGTTGCCTCCCCATACAAATTAGGGACAGGAAACACAAGAGGTTTAACCCCTTACTGACCTCGGATGGAATAGTACATCCAAGGTCAGTACCCCCGCTTTGATGTGGGCTCCGGCGGTGAGCCCACCTCAAAGCTGCGACATGTCAGCTGTTTTCAACAGCTAACATGTGGCCGCAAACTCTGACAATGACATTTAACATGTGTTCCGGCCATCAGGCCGGAAATGCGCGCATCGCTGACCCTCGTCATGTGATCAGAGGTCAGCGGTGCGTCAACATGACAACCAGAGGTCTCCTGGAGACCTCTATGGTTGTTAATGCCGGATTGCTGTGAGTGCCACCCTGTGGTCAGTGCTCGTAGAAATGCTGTAATTCTGCTACATAGGGGCAATCTGAGCATCACCTCTATGTAGCAGAGCTGATCAGGCTATGCCAGCTTCTAGCAGTAGGTAATAGGGAGTAGGGACTGTGGTTACGATGGATGGGGTACAGGGTGGGGGCTAAGGAAGACCATGACATATCATGGTTGTCTTTCTCACAGTCTATGGCACGTGCTCACATACTGTGCTGCTATCTCCACTGCACTCTCTTCTTCCCCCAGCAGGATATATGTCTTCTCTGGGCTTGTAGCTCTGTGTGTGTCGGCCGACCTCGATGGCCAGATAGTGGGCACTGAGTCTATACCGGACTTTCCTGCAGAAGGCTAGATCTCTTCTAGACCTTAGGTCTAATCTGTAGTGCTTAGTAAAGGTATGGACTGACAACCAAGTCGCAGCTTTGCAGACCTGCTTGATGAAAGCACTGGCCCTTTCAGCCCAAGAGACAGCGACAGCTCAAGCGGAATGGAGATAGTTCTTGATTTTTATATGTCTCTGTAATCGCTTTTTTAATCCAGTTCGCCAGAGAGCTCTTGAAGGCTTTCTTGCCTTTGTTTGGTCCACAGTATTGGACGGAAAGGTTCTGATACTCCAAGGTTTGGTTTGATTTAGTCTTGGTCTATCGTCCTTTGGGTTGTCCCAAAACGAAGGTAGAATTATTTCCTGGGAAGTTTATGTGGAAGTCAGAAGATACCTTTGGAAGGAATTAAGGGTCTAGGCAAAAGATTATTCTGCTGTCCAGAATTTTCAAATATGGTTCCCTAATGGATAGGGCCTGTATCTTGCCCACCCTTCTTGGTGTTGTAGTGGCCACTAATAGGGTCGCCTTCCAGGATAGTTTAAAATAAAGGTTTTGGCGGCTGACAGCACATCTGACCATAAAACAGGTTGAGGCGGATGCCCGTCCTATTTCCACTGGAGCCAAGTGGAAGAGTACATACCGTCGGTTGAAGTGAAGGACAGCATCCAGTCAGTGTGAAAAGATTCTTCTTTATTAAGCCATAAATGCCATAAATGCAACGTTTCAACCTCTAGGGTCTTTGTCAAGCATACACAACTATCAAACAGGCAGCCTTAAATAGGAAGTGGGTCATCACCCACCAATCCCCTCATCATAGACCGCCCACAACATTTACATAATATAGTTCAGTGATCTACAATAATAATACAATAATACAAAAGATACATTCTTGATATGCTGTGCTATCAGGCAACACAGTGTGCAGTAATCAGCGCACATACAGTGTTATGGCAATAACCCAAAAACAATAGAACAAGCTCTGAGACGTGGAATCTCTGCAGACTGCAATACCTGAACCTATCCTCACACAACTAAAAGCAGCAGTGGATTGCGCCTAACACTACCTATGCAACTCGGCACTGCCTGAGGAGCTGACTAGCCTGAAGATAGAAATACAAGCCTGACTTGCCTCAGAGAAATACCCCAAAGGAATAGGCAGCCCCCCACATATAATGACTGTTAGCAAGATGAAAAGACAAAACGTAGGAATGAAATAGATTCAGCAAAGTGAGGCCCGATATTCTAGACAGAGCGAGGATAGCAAAGAGAACTATGCAGTCTACAAAAAATCCTAAAGCAAAACCACGCAAAGGGGGGCAAAAAGACCCACCGTGCCGAACTAACGGCACGGCGGTGCACCCTTTGCGTCTCAGAGCTTCCAGCAAAAGAGAATAGCACAGCTGGACAGAAAAAACGGGAACAAAAACAAAGTAACACTTATCTAGCAGAGCAGCAGGCCACAGGAAAGATGCAGAAGCTCAGATCCAACACTGGAACATTGACAAGGAGCAAGGAAGACAGACTCAGGTGGAGTTAAATAGCAAGGCAGCCAACGAGCTCACCAAAACACCTGAGGGAGGAAGCCCAGAGGCTGCAATACCACTTGTGACCACAGGAGTTAATTCAGCCACAGAATTCACAACAGTACCCCCCCCTTGAGGAGGGGTCACCGAACCCTCACCAGAACCCCCAGGCCGACCAGGATGAGCCACATGAAAGGCACGAACAAGATCTGGGGCATGGACATCGGAGGCAAAAACCCAGGAATTATCCTCCTGAGCATAACCCTTCCATTTGACCAGATACTGGAGTTTCCGTCTAGAGACACGAGAATCCAAAATTTTCTCCACAATATACTCCAATTCCCCCTCCACCAAAACAGGGGCAGGAGGCTCCACAGATGGAACCATAGGTGCCACGTATCTTCTCAACAACGACCTATGGAATACATTATGTATGGAAAAGGAGTCTGGGAGGGTCAGACGAAAAGACACCGGATTGAGAATCTCAGAAATCCTATACGGACCAATAAAACGAGGTTTAAATTTAGGAGAGGAAACCTTCATAGGAATATGACGAGAAGATAACCAAACCAGATCCCCAACACGAAGTCGGGAACCCACACGGCGTCTACGATTAGCGAAAAGCTGAGCCTTCTCCTGGGACAAGGTCAAATTGTCCACTACCTGAGTCCAGATCTGCTGCAACCTGTCCACCACAGAATCCACACCAGGACAGTCCGAAGACTCAACCTGTCCTGAAGAGAAACGAGGATGGAACCCAGAATTGCAGAAAAATGGAGAGACCAAGGTAGCCGAGCTGGCCCGATTATTAAGGGCGAACTCAGCCAACGGCAAAAATGACACCCAATCATCCTGGTCAGCAGAAACAAAACATCTCAGATATGTTTCCAAGGTCTGATTGGTTCGTTCGGTCTGGCCATTAGTCTGAGGATGGAAGGCCGAGGAAAAAGATAGGTCAATGCCCATCCTACCACAAAAGGCTCGCCAGAACCTCGAGACAAACTGGGAACCTCTGTCAGAAACAATATTCTCAGGAATGCCATGCAAACGAACCACATGCTGGAAGAACAAAGGCACCAAATCAGAGGAGGAAGGCAATTTAACCAAGGGCACCAGATGGACCATTTTAGAAAAGCGATCACAGACCACCCAAATGACCAACATCTTTTGAGAAACGGGAAGGTCAGAAATGAAATCCATCGAAATATGTGTCCAAGGCCTCTTCGGGACCGGCAAGGGCAAAAGCAACCCACTGGCACGTGAACAGCAGGGCTTAGCCCTAGCACAAATCCCACAGGACTGCACAAAAGCACGCACATCCCGTGACAGAGATGGCCACCAGAAGGATCTAGCCACTAACTCTCTGGTACCAAAGATTCCTGGATGACCAGCCAGCACCGAACAATGAAGTTCAGAGATAACTTTACTAGTCCACCTATCAGGGACGAACAGTTTCTCGGCCGGACAACGATCAGGTTTATTAGCCTGAAATTTCTACAACACTCTCCGCAAATCAGGAGATGGCAGACACAATGACTCCTTCCTTGAGGATACTCGCCGGCTCAGATAACCCCGGAGAGTCGGGCACAAAACTCCTAGACAGAGCATCCGCCTTCACATTTTTAGAGCCCAGAAGGTACGAAATCACAAAATCAAAACGAGCAAAAAATAACGACCAACGGGCCTGTCTAGGATTCAAGCGCTTGGCAGACTCGAGATAAGTAAGATTCTTATGATCAGTCAATACCACCACGCGATGCTTAGCTCCCTCAAGCCAATGACGCCACTCCTCGAATGCCCACTTCATGGCCAGCAACTCTCGGTTGCCCACATCATAATTACGCTCAGCAGCAGAAAATTTCCTGGAAAAGAAAGCACATGGTTTCAACACTGAGCAACCAGAACCTCTCTGTGACAAAACCGCCCCTGCTCCAATCTCAGAAGCATCAACCTCGACCTGGAACGGAAGAGAAACATCTGGTTGACACAACACAGGGGCACAGCAAAAACGACGCTTCAACTCCTGAAAAGCTTCCACAGCAGCAGAAGACCAATTAACCAAATCAGCACCCTTCTTGGTCAAATCGGTCAATGGTCTGGCAATGCTAGAAAAATTACAGATGAAGCGACGATAAAAATTAGCAAAGCCCAGGAATTTCTGCAGACTTTTCAGAGATGTCGGCTGAGTCCAATCCTGGATGGCCTGGACCTTAACCGGATCCATCTCGATAGTAGAAGGGGAAAAGATGAACCCCAAAAATGAAACTTTCTGCACACCGAAGAGACACTTTGATCCCTTCACGAACAAGGAATTAGCACGCAGTACCTGGAAAACCATTCTGACTTGCTTCACATGAGACTCCCAATCATCAGAGAAGATCAAAATGTCATCCAAGTAAACAATCAGGAATTTATCCAGATACTCACGGAAAATGTCATGCATAAAAGACTGAAAAACAGATGGAGCATTGGCAAGTCCGAACGGCATCACCAGATACTCAAAATGACCCTCGGGCGTATTAAATGCCGTTTTCCATTCATCTCCCTGCCTGATTCTCACCAGATTATACGCACCACGAAGATCAATCTTAGTAAACCAACTAGCCCCCTTAATCCGAGCAAACAAGTCAGATATCAATGGCAAGGGATACTGAAACTTAACAGTGATCTTATTAAGAAGGCGGTAATCAATACACGGTCTTAGCGAACCATCCTTTTTGGCTACAAAAAAGAACCCTGCTCCCAATGGTGATGACGATGGGCGAATATGTCCCTTCTCCAGGGATTCTTTCACATAACTGCGCATAGCGGTGTGTTCAGGCACGGACAAATTAAATAAACGACCCTTAGGGAATTTACTACCAGGAATCAAATTGATAGCACAATCACAATTCCTATGCGGAGGTAGGGCATCAGACTTGGGCTCTTCAAATACATCCTGAAAGTCAGACAAGAACTCTGGGATGTCAGAAGGAATGGATGACGAAATAGACAAAAATGGAACATCACCATGTACTCCCTGACAACCCCAGCTGGTTACCGACATAGAGTTCCAATCTAATACTGGATTATGGGTTTGTAGCCATGGCAACCCCAACACGACCACATCATGCAGATTATGCAGTACCAGAAAGCGAATAACTTCCTGATGTGCAGGAGCCATGCACATGGTCAGCTGGGCCCAGTACTGAGGCTTATTCTTGGCCAAAGGTGTAGCATCAATTCCTCTCAACGGAATAGGACACCGCAAAGGCTCCAAGAAAAATCCACAACGTTTAGCATAATCCAAATCCATCAGATTCAGGGCAGCGCCTGAATCCACAAACGCCATGACAGAATACGATGACAAAGAGCATATCAAGGTAATGGACAGAAGGAATTTGGACTGTACAGTACCAATGACGGCAGAGCTATCGAACCGCCTAGTGCGCTTAGGACAATTAGAAATAGCATGAGTGGAATCACCACAGTAGAAACACAGCCTGTTCAGACGTCTGTGTTCTTGCCGTTCAACTTTAGTCATAGTCCTGTCGCACTGCATAGGCTCAGGTTTACTCTCAGACAATACCGCCAGATGGTGCACAGATTTACGCTCGCGCAAGCGACGACCGATCTGAATGGCCAAGGACATAGACTCATTCAAACCAGCAGGCATAGGAAATCCCACCATGACATCCTTAAGAGCTTCAGAGAGACCCTTTCTGAACCAAGCCGCCAGTGCAGATTCATTCCACAGAGTGAGTACTGACCACTTCCTAAATTTCTGACAATATACTTCTACATCATCCTGACCCTGGCATAAAGCCAGCAAATTTTTCTCAGCCTGATCCACTGAATTAGGCTCATCGTAAAGCAATCCAAGCGCCTGGAAAAACGCATCAACATTACTCAATGCAGGGTCTCCTGGCGCAAGAGAAAACGCCCAGTCCTGTGGGTCGCCGCGCAAAAAAGAAATAATAATCAAAACCTGTTGAATAGGATTACCAGAAGAATGAGGTTTCAAGGCCAGAAATAGCTTACAATTATTTTTGAAGCTCAGGAACTTAGTTCTGTCACCAAAAAACAAATCAGGAATAGGAATTCTTGATTCTAGCATAGATTTCTGATCAATTGTATCTTGAATCTTTTGTACATTTATAACGAGATTATCCATTGAGGAGCACAGAGCCTGAATATCCATGTCCACAGCTGTGTCCTGAAGCAGTCTAATGTCTAGGGGAAAAAAAAAAAAAAAACTGAAGACAGAGCTGAGGAAAAAAAAAAAATGATGTCAGGACTTCTTTTTTCCCTCTATTGAGAATCATTGGTATGGCTCCTTGTACTGTTATGCTGTGCTATCAGGCAACACAGTGTGCAGTAATCAGCGCACATACAGTGATATGGCAATAACCCAAAAACAATAGAACAAGCTCTGAGACGTGGAATCTCTGCAGACTGCAATACCTGAACCTATCCTCACACAACTAAAAGCAGCAGTGGATTGCGCCTAACACTACCTATGCAACTCGGCACTGCCTGAGGAGCTGACTAGCCTGAAGATAGAAATACAAGCCTGACTTGCCTCAGAGAAATACCCCAAAGGAATAGGCAGCCCCCCACATATAATGACTGTTAGCAAGATGAAAAGACAAAACGTAGGAATGAAATAGATTCAGCAAAGTGAGGCCCGATATTCTAGACAGAGCGAGGATAGCAAAGAGAACTATGCAGTCTACAAAAAATCCTAAAGCAAAACCACGCAAAGGGGGGCAAAAAGACCCACCGTGCCGAACTAACGGCACGGCGGTGCACCCTTTGCGTCTCAGAGCTTCCAGCAAAAGAGAATAGCACAGCTGGACAGAAAAAACGGGAACAAAAACAAAGTAACACTTATCTAGCAGAGCAGCAGGCCACAGGAAAGATGCAGAAGCTCAGATCCAACACTGGAACATTGACAAGGAGCAAGGAAGACAGACTCAGGTGGAGTTAAATAGCAAGGCAGCCAACGAGCTCACCAAAACACCTGAGGGAGGAAGCCCAGAGGCTGCAATACCACTTGTGACCACAGGAGTGAATTCAGCCACAGAATTCACAACACATTCTATAAAACCAAAAATAGTTAAAATGTGACACCATATCATATACAACACACTTAACACATTACCTGGCTTGTAGTAAAGTTAACTAGCACATGTAGTAACAAACCAGACATATGTAAACAGAGCTGCCTGTCATGTCAGAACCAATCATCAGGTCTATAACGACCAGCCTGCGTTGCTCAACCAATGGTGCAGACTGTTTCTTACTACCCCATTGCCAGCGAATCATTCACCATATAGAAAGCCCAATCCTAAAAAGCAAGGAGTTCCTTTTGTTTGTGACGCGTTGCCATGGTTCCTGTGGATGTGCGCGTCCTCAGCGAGGGAGCCGCTGCTTATATGGGAATAATATGAGCCGTGCGGCAGTTGTGGACCTGCGCAGTGTGCGCTGAAGATGCTAATCCCGGATGGTAAGCATAAGCTTTCTCTTGCTGGAGGAGGCGACCCCCCTCTTTGATCGCTCGGTGTGAGATGGCTTCCCTTGGCCAGTGGGCGTGGCTTCGCGGTGACCATGGCAGCGCTGCAAGCTTGGCTTTGTGGCGGTGACCCTGGAGCTCGTGGACATGCGCACTGGGTAGTAGGTGGCTATATTATATTATACTATTTTCAAGCCCTAGATCATATGACCTCAGATAGGTGGAGTTACATGTGGGCGTACGCTTTAGCACTGTGAGAAACCTGGATTGGTTTTGGGCAGGTAGGTCCGCGTATCTTGCTTTTTAGGATTGGGCTTTCTATATGGTGAATGATTCGCTGGCAATGGGGTAGTAAGAAACAGTCTGCAACATTGGTTGAGCAACGCAGGCTGGTCGTTATAGACCTGATGATTGGTTCTGACATGACAGGCAGCTCTGTTTACATATGTCTGGTTTGTTACTACATGTGCTAGTTAACTTTACTACAAGCCAGGTAATTTGTTAAGTGTGTTGTATATGATATGGTGTCACATTTTAACTATTTTTGGTTTTATAGAACTTCCAGGATAGTTTGTCTATTTAGATTTGGTCCATAGGGTCAAAGGGTAGTATAGTTGGACGTTTCAACACTATAGTCAAGTCTCAAGTTGGAATTACATTGGATTTCCTTGGGTGGATTCTGGCGGCAGCTGTCATGAACCTCTTGATCCATCGATGGTCTGCCAAATTTTGATCAAAGTAGGAGCTCAGAGCCAACACCTGGACTTTCAAGGTACTAGGCCTTAGTCCTTTTGATAAGCCGTCCTGTAGGAAGTCTAGTATCTTAGCCAAGTCAGGATGGAAAGGATCAAAGGAAGTGGATCCATACCATGCTGAGAAGGTCTTCCATATCTTGGAGTAGATGGCATTAGTGACCTGTTTCCTGCTTTTTTGGAAAGTACTTATGATGGCATCTGAGAGGCCTCTGGCTTTTAGGACTGCGTCTTCAGAAGCCAGGCTGCCAATCGTAAACTGTGGAGAGCCGGATGGTAAATGGGACCTTGATGTAGAAAGTCGTGGTCTAGCGGCCGGGTAAGAGGTTTCGCTGAGTCCAGGAGTTTCAGAGCCCCAAACCAGCTCCTCTTTCGCCAGAGAGGGGCGATCAGAATGGTTTTGACCCTGTCCTGACCTTTTGTAAAATCCTTGGCAATAACGGAATTGGAGGGAATGCATAGGCCAACTTAAAATTCCACGGTGAGAGAAGGCATTCACCTTTGATTGGGTTTCATTTGGACCTATGGAGGAATAACGCTCTACTTTAGCGTTCTGCCAATTCACAAACAGGTCCACATCTGGGCCACCTCATTTCTTGGTTATTGAACAGAATACTCTGGTACTGAGACTCCATTCCTGCGGATCTAGATCCGTCCTGCTCAGGAAGTCTGCTTCGATATTGTTGGATCCCTTTGATGAAGGAACAGATGACATTCTTCCCAAAGGAAAATTCTTGCTGAGACCTGTTGCAAGCTCTCGAATCTTGTGCTGCCCTGATGACATAGGTGGGCCACAGTGGTCATGTTGTTGGAGTAGATTCGGGCATGGATTCCCTGGAGTATCGATTTTGCTGCTCTCAGGGCTTCCTCTACCGTTCTTAATTCCCTGAAATTGGAAGATCGGTCATCCATCTTTTGGGGCCAGGTTCCCTGAAAGACTCACTTCTCCCCAACCTTGTTTTCTGGCATCTGTTGTTGCCGAAGAGACCGAGTGTTGGATCCAAGGTATCCCCTTCACCAGATTTTCTTGGCTGAGCCTTGTATCAAGTGCTTCTGGAGTTTTGTCCCAGGAAGGATACATTTTTGGAGGATCCTCGTATGAGCCTGGGCCCAGGGAACTGCCTGAATACATGCTGTCATTGATCCCAACACCAACAAGGCAAATCTTAAGGACACCTTCTTTTGTTTTTTTTTTAGGATCCAAACTCTTTATCTGATATTTCACTGTTTGGAGATCGGAACAGAGGATCTCTGGTTTTGAGATTCTAAGAGGATCCCTAAAATGACCTTCTCCACTGATGGGGTCAGATCTGATTTTTTTCTGATTTATGATCCAGCCTAAAGATGTTAGGTATGTAGGACTGACTGGAGATGTGTCCTTAGAATTACAATAGAAGGAGTCATGATGAGAAAGTCATCCAGGTAGGGAACGATGCAAATGTTTTCCTTCCTGATAAAGGCAACTACGTCCGCCATGATCTTTGTGAATGTTCACGGAGCAGAAAATATGCTGAAGGGATGGACCCTGAACTGGAAATGACTCATCTCCTGGCCTAGAGTGACCACAAACCTCAGATATCGATGGTAGCTTGGATGAATGGGTACATGGCAGTATGCATCCTGGAGGTCTATAGTAGCCATGGCAAAGTCCTTCCTGATCAATGGGATTGTAGATTTTACAGGTTCCATTTTTGGAACACACAGGAGTAATGACCCTGGCCCCGCTCTGTTTCTGGAATCGGCGAGATTACTGCAGATGATAACATCTGTTCAAGCTCTGCGTTCAAGATATTCTGTAACCTTGTTGACGGAAGAGATGTTATTTGTAGCCTCTGTGGGGGAAAGGAGGGAAACTCAATCTTCATTCCCCTCCTGACTGAGCTATAAATTTATAGCTCTCAGAATAAAGAGATGCAAAAATAATATTTTTTCTATAAAATAGTTTTTATTGTGTAGAAGTGACATTGGCTGTGAACTCCCAGAACCTTTCTGACAGCACCGTGTGAGAACTTTAAGACAGGCAGGTTAGGTCTGTCATCTGCTAACAGAAACATAGGGATATGCTACCCAGGAGATTTGCTGGATCGGCGTGTGCGAAGCTGGTGGCATTACCAATGCGTGGTGGTATGATCTAAGCCTCTCTTACAGCATTGCACTCTGCGTGCGTTCCACCGCACATCACTTCCGGTTCCGCCATCAGGAAGTGACATCACCACACAACTTACAACCACAAGTTGGTAACACCCCCAGCCAAGCACACCCTGACCCCAGAAATGGCACACCCCTCTTACCTATTTAGAACATGTTCCACATCATCCATTCTAGCACAAATCTCCTGGGCAGCATATCCCTATACTACATAGAGCTATTGCACACAGTACTCTGATTGCAATCTGGTAATTCTATCTTGAAGTACGCAGTGGTATTCCTTGATCACATTTATAGTAGACCTATAATAAATCAATCCAATCTGTCAGCCAACATTGCATTAATTACAATCTAATCCTTTGGCTCCCTCTTGTGGTCTTAATCCATTACTACTCTGCAGTTTATAATAATAATAATAATAATTTTATTTATATAGCGCCAACATATTCCGCAGCGCTTTACAAATCATAGAGGGGATTTGTACAGACAATAGACATTACAGCGTAACAAAAACACAGTTCAAAATAGATACCAAGAGGAGTGAGGGCCCTGCTCGCAAGCTTACAAACTATAGGAAAAAGGGAGACACAAGAGGTGGATGGTAACAATTGCTTTAGTTGTTCGGACCAGCCATAGTGTAAGAATCGGGTGTTCATGTAAAGCTGCATGAATCAGTTAACAGCCTAAATATGTAACAGTACAGACATAGAGTGCTATTAACTGCATAAAGTGTATGAGAACATGATGCGAGGAACCTGATTATGGTTTTGTTTTTTAATGGGCCACACCGGGATCATTAGGTTAATGCGTTGAGGCGGTAGGCCAGTCTGAACAAATGCGTTTTTAGGGTATGCTTAAAGCTGTGGGGATTGGGGATTAATCGTATTAACCTGGGTAGTGCATTCCAAAGAATCGTCGCAGCATGTGTAAAGACTTGGAGACGGGAATGGGAGGTTCTGATTATTGAGGATGTTAACCTGAGGTCATTAGCGGAGCAGAGGGCACGGGTAGGGTGGTAGACTGAGACCAGAGAGGAGATGTAGGGTGGGGCTGAGCCATGGAGTGCTTTGTGGATGAGGGTAATAAGTTTGTACTGGATTCTGGAGTGGATGGGTAACCAGTGTAATGACTGGCATTAAGGCAGAGGCATCGGTGTAACGGTTGGTGAGGAATGTAATCCTGGCAGCAGCATTCAGGACAGATTGGAGCGGGAAGAGTTTGGTAAGAGGGAGGCCGATTAGTAGAGAGTTACAATAGTCAAGACGAGAATGAATGAGTGAAACAGTAAGAGTTTTTGCAGAGTCGAAAGTAAGAAAAGGGCGAATTCTAGAAATGTTTTTGAGATGCAGATAAGAAGAGCGAGCCAGTGATCGAATGTGGGGGGTGAATGAAAGGTCAGAATCAAGTATGACCCCAAGGCAGTGGGCATGTTGCTTGGGAGTAATGGTGGAACCACACACAGTTTATCGTAGTTCTCTTCAGTATGTTGATTTGGTTCTTCACCTAAATACTGCTATAAGGCTAACCTTAGTCTATGACTCCTTCAGTTGGTCTCACTTCATCATTACCCTCTACTGCATTCATATGGTAATTAATAAGGAATTATACTAATTTTTCCATTTACAATATTGTCTTACCACTATAGTATGTATATATGAATTTTATTGTATCACATACAGGGATTTACTATACTGATTTAAGTCTGAAGGAGGTCTTGTTGACTGAAACGTCACTAATTTTATTTGCTGGATTGCGATTCTCATTAAAACTAAAATATTCTTTGCAGCTGTAAGAGTGTCGGATTCTGTTTTTACAAAAATAGGGAACATGTAGAAGAGACCTACATCCTAGATACAACAAAGGGGATGCCGGGGTGCATACATTACAGGAGGGGTTGACGACCTATATATACATCACGACCTATATATACATCACAAGACGGGCTGGGGCCCATATAAATTACAGGAGGGGATGGGCATAGATACATTACAGGAGGGACAGGGGCTTCTGCTGCTTTTGTCATTTATGGTATAGGAACGCGCTGACTCCGCCTGCAAAGTTTGTCCTGACGCAGCACGCGATCCTTTATTTCACATGCAGCAGCGCTCAAAAATGAATGCCACATGCATGCAGTGTCAGTGGAAATTAAAGGACAAGCGGCTGAGCACTGCAGTCCCAGAATTGGCACGGGCGTTGGAGAAAACAGTGTTTACGACCCACTGGATGGAGGTTCGCCACCCATTATAGACAGTACTGTGTGCACAGAAATCATGACCCTCAGTGCAGCTGGTCGACCCTCAGTGCAACAAGTCCAATATCTGCAGTAAGACAGCTAGAATAGAGTTGCTGAACAGAGGACATCCTTATAGACAATGCTGTGTGCACAGAAATCATGAGCCTCAGTGCAGCAACTCTGATCTACTCATCTCTGCAGTGAGACAGCCAGAATGCTGTTACTGTATAGAGGACGTCCTTATAGACAGTACTGTGTGCACAGAAATCATGAGCCCCAGTGCAGCAACTCTGATCTACTCATCTCTGTAGTGAGACAGCTAGACTGGTGTTACTGTATAGAGGACGTCCTTATAGACAGTAATGTCTACACAGAAATCATGAGCCTCAGTGCAGCAACGCTGATCTACTCATCTCTGTAGTGAGACAGCTAGAATACTGTTACTGTATAGAGGACATCCTTATAGACAGTAATATGTGCACAGAAATCATGAGCCTCAGTGCAGCAACTCTGATCTACTCATCTCTGTAGTGAGACAGCTAGAATGCTGTTACTGTATAGAGGACGTCCTTATAGACAGTAATGTATGCACAGAAATCATGAGCCTCAGTGCAGCAACTCTGATCTACTCATCTCTGTAGTGAGACAGCTAGAATGGTGTTACTGTATAGAGGACGTCCTTATAGACAGTAATGTCTGTACAGAAATCATGAGCCTCAGTGCAGCATCTCTGATCTACTCATCTCTGTAGTGAGACAGCTAGAATGGTGTTACTGTATAGAGGACGTCCTTATAGACAGTAATGTGTGCACAAAAATCATGAGCCTCAGTGCAGCAACTCTGATCTACTCATCTCTGCAGTGAGAGACAGCTAGAATAGAGTTACTGTACGGAGTTTCATTATTTCTGGGAAGACAGTTACACAAGATTACCGCCCCAATACATGAAAACTGGTATTTTACATGCCAGTCTAACTGAATGGTTAGCTGAACAAAGCTGTGGCACTTTGTGCATTTTCTTTTTTGCAATTAATAAAATGTGCATATTTATTATTGCTTATCGTAATATAAATCGTACATACTACTGATTGTTTAGTTTTGACAGAATTTGACTTTGCCCTTAAGTACACAAGTCTCGGCCAGCACCACCATTTGGAAAGGTGGGCGCAGCTTTGCGGGAAGGGCCATGATGTCTTAAAGGGAACCTGTCACCCCCAAAATCAAAGATGAGCTGCGGCCACCAGCATCAGGGCTTATCTACAGCATTCTGGAATGCTGTAGATAAGCCCCCCGATGTATCCTGAAAGATGAGAAAAAGAGGTTAGATTATACCCACCCAGGGGCGGTCCAGTCCGATGGGCGTCGCGGTCCGGGGCCTCCCATCTTCACAGGATGACGTCCTCTTCTTGTCGCGGCTCCTGCGCAGGGGTACTTTGTCGGCCCTGTTGAGGGTCTCTCTGACCTTTCCCCGCACCTCAACAGGGCAAAGTACGCCTGTGCCGGGGCCGCAGCGTGAAGATGAGGACGTCATCGTAAGAAGATGGGAGGCCCCGGACCAGACAGCTACGCCCATCGGACCAGAACTGCCCCTGGGTGAGTATAATATAACCTCTTTTTCTCATCTTTCAGGTTACATTACAGAATGCTGTAGATAAGCCCCTGATGCTGGTGGGCTTAGCTCACCTTCGATTTTGGGGGTGACAGGTTACCTTTAAATTACGACAGAAACATCCTCCAGTGACCTCGTACAATTCTGTTATGAATTCCTTCACTTTTGTGTTGTAAATTAGGATTATTCTGTCGGCTGTGCTCCGTTCCACCCCTCCCCACGAAGCTCTGTCCACTCTTCAAAATGATGGTGCTGGCCGAGACTTGTATGTTTACAGTGAATGTAGAATTCAGGCAAAACTGAACAATCAGACAAAAAAGTGATAACAAAAATGCCAATTTTATTAATGCGGAAATAAACAGAGTTTGTTAGCCGTATAAAAAAAATAAAAGTGCAAAAAAACATCCTCACATGCAAGTTTTGATGTGTCTTCAGTAAGAACAAAAAACAAACCAAAAAATCATTATATATAGGAATTAATTCCTAGGCAAGAAAAGCCCCCTGTAATGTCATTATTCCAGGGCCTCAGTGTCCCCCTCACTGCAGTGACCCCTGTAACGTCATTATATCTGGGCCTCAGTGTCCCCCTCACAGCAATGACCTCCGTAATGTCATTATTCCCTGGCCTGTGTCCCCCTCACAGCAGTGACCTCTGTAATGTCATTATTCCCGAGCCTCAGTGTCCCCCTCACAGCAGTGACCTCTGTAATGTCATTATTCCCGAGCCTCAGTATCCCCCTCATTGCAGTGACCCCTGTAATGTCATTATTCTCGAGCCTCAGTGTCTCCCTCACAGCAATGACCCCTGTAATGTCATTATTCCCGAGCCTCAGTGTCCCCCTCACAGCAGTGACCTCTGTAATGTCATTATTCCTGGGCCTCAGTGTCCCCCTCACAGCAGTGACCTCTGTAATGTCATTATTCCCTGGCCTCAGTGCCCCCCTCACAGCAGTGACCCCCTGTAATGTCATTATTCCCTGGCATCAGTGCCCCCCTCACAGCAGTGACCCCCTGTAATGTCATTATTCCCTGGCCTCAGTGTACCCCTCTTTGCAGTGACCCCTGTAATGTCATTATTCCCTGGCCTCAGTGTCCCCCTCACAGCAGTGACCCCTGTAATGTCATTATTCCCTCGCCTCAGTGTCCCCCTCACAGCAGTGACCCCTGTAATGTCATTATTCCCTGGCATGTGTCCCCCTCACAGCAGTGACTCCTGTAATGTCATTATTCCCGAGCCTCAGTGTCCCCCTCACAGCAGTGACCCCTGTAATGTCATTATTCCTGGGCCTCAGTGTCCCCCTCACAGCAGTGACCCCTGTAATGTCATTATTCCCTGGCCTGTGTCCCCCTCACAGCAGTGACCTCTGTAATGTCATTATTCCCGAGCCTCAGTGTCCCCCTCACAGCAGTGACCTCTGTAATGTCATTATTCCCGAGCCTCAGTGTCCCCCTCACAGCAGTGACCCCTGTAATGTCATTATTCCTGGGCCTCAGTGTCCCCCTCACAGCAGTGACCCCTGTAATGTCATTATTCCCTGGCCTGTGTCCCCCTCACAGCAGTGACCTCTGTAATGTCATTATTCCCGAGCCTCAGTGTCCCCCTCACAGCAGTGACCCCTGTAATGTCATTATTCCCTGGCCTCAGTGTCCCCCTCACAGCAGTGACCCCTGTAATGTCATTATTTCTGGGCCTCAGTGTCCCCCTCACAGCAGTGACCTCTGTAATGTCATTATTCCTGGGCCTCAGTGTCCCCCTCACAGCAGTGACCCCTGTAATGTCATTATTCCCGAGCCTCAGTGTCCCCTGTAATGTCATTATTCCCTGGCCTCAGTGTCCCCCTCACAGCAGTGACCCCTGTAATGTCATTATTCCCTGGCCTGAGTCCCCCTCACAGCAGTGACCTCTGTAATCTCATTATTCCCTGGCCTCAGTGTTCCCCCCACAGCAGTGATCCCTATGTCATTATTCCTGGGCCTCAGTGTCCCCCTCACAGCAGTGACCCCTGTAATGTCATTATTCCCTGGCCTCAGTGTCCCCCTCACAGCAGTGACCCCTGTAATGTCATTATTCCCTGGCCTCAGTGCCCCCCTCAGAGCAGTGACCCCCTGTAATGTCATTATTCCCTGGCCTCAGTGTCCCCCCTCTTTGCAGTGACCCCTGTAATGTCATTATTCCCTGGCCTCAGTGTCCCCCTCACAGCAGTGACCCCTGTAATGTCATTATTCCCTCGCCTCAGTGTCCCCCTCACAGCAGTGACCCCTGTAATGTCATTATTCCCTGGCCTGTGTCCCCCTCACAGCAGTGACCCCTGTAATGTCATTATTCCCGAGCCTCAGTGTCCCCCTCATAGCAGTGACTCCTGTAATGTCATTATTCCCTGGCCTCAGTGTCCCCCTCACAGCAGTGACCCTTGTAATGTCATTATTCCTGGGCCTCAGTGTCCCCCTCACAGCAGTGACCCCTGTAATGTCATTATTCCTGGGCCTCAGTGTCCCCCTCACAGCAGTGACCCTCTGTAATGTCATTATTCCCTGGCCTCAGTGTCCCCCTCACAGCAGTGACACCTGTAATGTCATTATTCCTGGGCCTCAGTGTCCCCCTCACAGCAGTGACCTCGGTAATGTCATTATTCCTGGGCTCAGTGTCCCCCTCATAGCAGTAACCCCTGTAATATCATTATTCCCGAGCCTCAGTGTCCCCTGTAATGTCATTATTCCCTGGCCTCAGTGTCCCCCTCACAGCAGTGACCTCTGTAATCTCATTATTCCCTGGCCTCAGTGTTCCCCCCACAGCAGTGATCCCTATAATGTCATTATTCCTGGGCCTCAGTGTCCCCCTCACAGCAGTGACCCCTGTAATGTAATTATTCCCTGGCCTCAGTGTCCCCCTCACAGCAGTGACCTCTTTAATCTCATTATTCCCTGGCCTCAGTGTTCCCCCCACAGCAGTGATATCTATAATGTCATTATTCCTGGGCCTCAGTGTCCCCTTCACAGCAGTGACCCCTGTAATGTCATTATTCCTGGGCCTCAGTGTCCCCCTCACAGCAGTGACCTCTGTAATGTCATTATTCCTGGGCCTCAGTATCCCCCTCACAGCAGTGACCCCTGTAATGTCATTATTCCTGGGCCTCAGTGTCCCCCTCACAGCAGTGACCTCTGTAATGTCATTATTCCCTGGCCTGTGTCCCCCTCACAGCAGTGACCTCTGTAATGTCATTATTCCCGAGCCTCAGTGTCCCCCTCACAGCAGTGACCCCTGTAATGTCATTATTCCTGGGCCTCAGTGTCCCCCTCACAACAGTGACCCCTGTAATGTCATTATTCCTGGGCCTCAGTGTCCCCCTCACAGCAATGACCCCTGTAGTGTCATTACTCCCTGGCCTCAGTGTCCCCCTCACAGCAGTGACCCCTGTAATGTCATTATTCCCTGGCCTCAGTGTTCCCCCCACAGCAGTGACTCCTGTAATGTCATTATTCCTGGGCCTCAGTGTCCCCCTCACAGCAGTGACCCCTGTAATGTCATTATTCCCGAGCCTCAGTGCCCCCCTCACAGCAGTGACCCCTGTAATGTAATTATTCCATGGCCTCAGTGTTCCCCCCACAGCAGTGACCCCTGTAATGTCATTATTCCTGGGCCTCAGTGTCCCCCTCACAACAGTGACCCCTGTAATGTCATTATTCCCGAGCCTCAGTGTCCCCCTCACAGCAGTGACCTCTGTAATCTCATTATTCCCTGGCCTCAGTGTTCCCCCCACAGCAGTGATCCCTATAATGTCATTATTCCTGGGCCTCAGTGTCCCCCTCACAGCAGTGACCCCTGTAATGTCATTATTCCCTGGCCTCAGTGTCCCCCTCAGAGCAGTGACCTCTGTAATCTCATTATTCCCTGGCCTCAGTGTTCCCCCCACAGCAGTGACCCCTATAATGTCATTATTCCTGGGCCTCAGTGTCCCCCTCACAGCAGTGACCCCTGTAATGTCATTATTCCTGGGCCTCAGTGTCCCCCTCACAGCAGTGACCTTTGTAATGTCATTATTCCCTGGCCTCAGTGTTCTCCCCCACAGCAGTGATCCCTATAATGTCATTATTCCTGGGCCTCAGTGTCGCACTCACAGCAGTGACCCCTGTAATGTAATAATTCCCTGGCCTCAGTGTCCCCCTCACAGCAGTGACCTCTGTAATCTCATTATTCCCTGGCCTCAGTGTTCCCCCCACAGCAGTGATCCCTATAATGTCATTATTCCTGGGCCTCAGTGTCCCCCTCACAGCAGTGACCCCTGTAATGTCATTACTCCTGGGCCTCAGTGTCCCCCTCACAGCAGTGAACTCTGTAATGTCATTATTCCCTGGCCTCAGTGTCCCCCTCACAGCAGTGACCCCTGTAATGTCATTATTCCCTGGCCTTAGTGTCCCCCTCACAGCAGTGACCTCTGTAATGTCATTATTCCTGGGCCTCAGTGTCCCCCTCACAGCAGTGACCTCTGTAATGTCGTTATTCCCTGGCCTCAGTGTTCCCCCCACAGCAGTGACCCCTGTAATGTCATTATTCCTGGGCCTCAGTGTCTCCCTCACAGCAGTGACCCCTGTAATGTCATTATTCCTGGGCCTCAGTGTCCCCCTCACAGCAGTGACCTCTGTAATGTCATTATTCCTGGGCCTCAGTATCCCCCTCACAGCAGTGACCCCTGTAATGTCATTATTCCTGGGCCTCAGTGTCCCCCTCACAGCAGTGACCTCTGTAATGTCATTATTCCCGGGCCTCAGTGTCCCCCTCACAGCAGTGACCCCCTGTAATGTCATTATTCCCTGGCCTCAGTGTCCACCTCACAGCAGTGACCGCTGTAATGTCATTTTCGCGAGCCTCAGTGTCCCCCTCACAGCAGTGACCTCTGTAATGTCATTATTCCCTGGCCTCAGTGTTCCCCCCACAGCAGTGACCCCTGTAATGTCATTATTCATGGGCCTCATTGTCTCCCTCACAGCAGTGATCCCTGTAATGTCATTATTCCTGGGCCTCAGTGTCCCCCTCACATCAGTGACCTCTGTAATGTCATTATTCCTGGGCCTCAGTGTCCCCCTCACAGCAGAGACCCCTGTAATGTCATTATTCCCTGGCCTCAGTGTCCCCCTCACAACAGTGACCCCTGTAATGTCATTATTCCCGAGCCTCAGTGTCCCCCTCACAGCAGTGACCCCTGTAATGTCATTACTCCTGAGCCTCAGTGTCCCCCTCACAACAGTGACCCCTGTAATGTCATTATTCCTGGGCCTCAGTGTCCCCCTCACAGCAGTGACCCCTGTAGTGTCATTACTCCCTGGCCTCAGTGTCCCCCTCACAGCAGTGACCCCTGTAATGTCATTATTCCCTGGCCTCAGTGTCCCGCTCACAGCAGTGACCTCTGTAATCTCATTATTCCCTGGCCTCAGTGTTCCCCCCACAGCAGTGATTCCTATAATGTCATTATTCCTGGGCCTCAGTGTCCCCCTCACAGCAGTGACCTCTGTAATGTCATTATTCCCTGGCCTTAGTGTCCCCCTCACAGCAGTGACCTCTGTAATGTCATTATTCCTGGGCCTCAGTGTCCCCCTCACAGCAGTGACCTCTGTAATGTCATTATTCCCTGGCCTCAGTGTTCCCCCCACAGCAGTGACCCCTGTAATGTCATTATTCCTGGGCCTCAGTGTCCCCCTCACATCAGTGACCTCTGTAATGTCATTATTCCTGGGCCTCAGTATCCCCCTCACAGCAGTGACCCTGTAATGTCATTATTCCTGGGCCTCAGTGTCCCCCTCACAGCAGTGACCCCCTGTAATGTCATTATTCCCTGGCCTCAGTGTCCCCCTCACAGCAGTGACCCCTGTACTGTCATTTTCCCGAGCCTCAGTGTCCCCCTCACAGCAGTGACCTCTGTAATGTCATTATTCCCTGGCCTCAGTGTTCCCCCCACAGCAGTGACCCCTGTAATGTCATTATTCATGGGCCTCAGTGTCTCCCTCACAGCAGTGACCCCTGTAATGTCATTATTCCTGGGCCTCAGTGTCCCCCTCACATCAGTGACCTCTGTAATGTCATTATTCCTGGGCCTCAGTGTCCCCCTCACAGCAGTGACCCCTGTAATGTCATTATTCCCTGGCCTCAGTGTCCCCCTCACAGCAGTGATCCCTGTAATGTCATTATTCCCTGGCCTGTGCCCCCTCACAGCAGTGACCTCTGTAATGTCATTATTCCCGAGCCTCAGTGTCCCCCTCACAGCAGTGACCCCTGTAATGTCATTATTCCTGGGCCTCAGTGTCCCCCTCACAACAGTGACCCCTGTAATGTCATTATTCCTGGGCCTCAGTGTCCCCCTCACAGCAGTGACCCCTGTAGTGTTATTATTCCCTGGCCTCAGTGTTCCTCCACAGCAGTGACCCCTGTAATGTCATTATTCCTGGGCCTCAGTGTCCCCCTCACAGCAGTGACCCCTGTAATGTCATTATTCCCGAGCCTCAGTGCCCCCCTCACAGCAGTGACCCCTGTAATGTAATTATTCCATGGCCTCAGTGTTCCCCCCACAGCAGTGACCCCTGCAATGTCATTATTCCTGGGCCTCAGTGTCCCCCTCACAGCAGTGACCCCTGTAATGTCATTATTCCCGAGCCTCAGTGTCCCCTGTAATGTCATTATTCCCTGGCCTCAGTGACCCCCTCACAGCAGTGACCTCTGTAATCTCATTATTCCCTGGCCTCAGTGTTCCCCCCACACCAGTGATCCCTATAATGTCATTATTCCTGGGCCTCAGTGTCCCCCTCACAGCAGTGACCCCTGTAATGTCATTATTCCCTGGCCTCAGTGTCCCCCTCACAGCAGTGACCTCTGTAATCTCATTATTCCCTGGCCTCAGTGTTCCCCCCACAGCAGTGATCCCTATAATGTCATTATTCCTGGGCCTCAGTGTCCCTCTCACAGCAGTGACCCCTGTAATGTCATTATTCCTGGGCCTCAGTGTCCCCCTCACAGCAGTGACCTCTGTAATGTCATTATTCCCTGGCCTCAGTGTCCCCCTCACAGCAGTGACCCCTGTAATGTCATTATTCCCTGGCCTTAGTGTCCCCCTCACAACAGTGACCTCTGTAATGTCATTATTCCTGGGCCTCAGTGTCCCTCTCACAGCAGTGACCTCTGTAATGTCATTATTCCCTGGCCTCAGTGTTCCCCCCACAGCAGTGACCCCTGTAATGTCATTATTCCTGGGCCTCAGTGTCCCCCTCACAGCAGTGACCTCTGTAATGTCATTATTCCTGGGCCTCAGTGTCCCCCTCACAGCAGTGACCCCTGTAATGTCATTATTCCCTGGCCTCAGTGTTCCCCTCACAGCAGTGACCCCTGTAATGTCATTATTCCCTGGCCTGAGTGCCCCCCTCAAAGCAGTGACCCCTGTAATGTCATTATTCCCTGGCCTCAGTGTCCCACCTCTTTGCAGTGACCCCTGTAATGTCATTATTCCCTAACCTCAGTATCCCCCTCACAGCAGTGACCCCTGTAATGTCATTATTCCATGGCCTGTGTCCCCCTCACAGCAGTGACCCCCTGTAATGTCATTATTCCCTGGCCTCAGTGTCCCCCTCACAGCAGAGACCCCTGTAATGTCATTATTTCCGAGCCTCAGTGTCCCCCTCACAGCAGTGACCCCTGTAATGTCATTATTCTTGGGCTTCAGTGTCCCTCTCACAGCAGTGACCTCTGTAAAGTCATTATTCCCTGGCCTTAGTGTCCCCCTCACAGCAGTGACCCCTGTAATGTCATTTTCCCGAGCCTCAGTGACCCCCTCACAGCAGTGACCTCTGTAATGTCATTATTCCCTGGCCTCAGTGTTCCCCCCACAGCAGTGACCCCTGTAATGTCATTATTCATGGGCCTCAGTGTCTCCCTCACGGCAGTGACCCCTGTAATGTCATTATTCCTGTGCCTCAGTGTCCCCCTCACATCAGTGACCTCTGTAATGTCATTATTCCTGGGCCTCAGTATCCCCCTCACAGCAGTGACCCCTGTAATGTCATTATTCCTGGGCCTCAGTGTCCCCCTCACAGCAGTGACCTCTGTAATGTCATTATTCCCGGGCCTCAGTGTCCCCCTCACAGCAGTGACCCCCTGTAATGTCATTATTCCCTGGCCTCAGTGTCCCCCTCACAGCAGTGACCCCTGTAATGTCATTTTCCCGAGCCTCAGTGTCCCCCTCACAGCAGTGACCTCTGTAATGTCATTATTCCCTGGCCTCAGTGTTCCCCCCACAGCAGTGACCCCTGTAATGTCATTATTCATGGGCCTCAGTGTCTCCCTCACAGCAGTGACCCCTGTAATGTCATTATTCCTGGGCCTCAGTGTCCCCCTCACATCAGTGACCTCTGTAATGTCATTATTCCTGGGCCTCAGTGTCCCCCTCACAGCAGTGACCCCTGTAATGTCATTATTCCCTGGCCTCAGTGTCCCCCTCACAGCAGTGATCCCTGTAATGTCATTATTCCCTGGCCTGTGCCCCCTCACAGCAGTGACCTCTGTAATGTCATTATTCCCGAGCCTCAGTGTCCCCCTCACAGCAGTGACCCCTGTAATGTCATTATTCCTGGGCCTCAGTGTCCCCCTCACAACAGTGACCCCTGTAATGTCATTATTCCTGGGCCTCAGTGTCCCCCTCACAGCAGTGACCCCTGTAGTGTCATTATTCCCTGGCCTCAGTGTTCCCCCACAGCAGTGACTCCTGTAATGTCATTATTCCTGGGCCTCAGTGTCCCCCTCACAGCAGTGACCCCTGTAATGTCATTATTCCCGAGCCTCAGTGCCCCCCTCACAGCAGTGACCCCTGTAATGTAATTATTCCATGGCCTCAGTGTTCCCCCCACAGCAGTGACCCCTGCAATGTCATTATTCCTGGGCCTCAGTGTCCCCCTCACAGCAGTGACCCCTGTAATGTCATTATTCCCGAGCCTCAGTGTCCCCTGTAATGTCATTATTCCCTGGCCTCAGTGACCCCCTCACAGCAGTGACCTCTGTAATCTCATTATTCCCTGGCCTCAGTGTTCCCCCCACACCAGTGATCCCTATAATGTCATTATTCCTGGGCCTCAGTGTCCCCCTCACAGCAGTGACCCCTGTAATGTCATTATTCCCTGGCCTCAGTGTCCCCCTCACAGCAGTGACCTCTGTAATCTCATTATTCCCTGGCCTCAGTGTTCCCCCCACAGCAGTGATCCCTATAATGTCATTATTCCTGGGCCTCAGTGTCCCTCTCACAGCAGTGACCCCTGTAATGTCATTATTCCTGGGCCTCAGTGTCCCCCTCACAGCAGTGACCTCTGTAATGTCATTATTCCCTGGCCTCAGTGTCCCCCTCACAGCAGTGACCCCTGTAATGTCATTATTCCCTGGCCTTAGTGTCCCCCTCACAACAGTGACCTCTGTAATGTCATTATTCCTGGGCCTCAGTGTCCCTCTCACAGCAGTGACCTCTGTAATGTCATTATTCCCTGGCCTCAGTGTTCCCCCCACAGCAGTGACCCCTGTAATGTCATTATTCCTGGGCCTCAGTGTCCCCCTCACAGCAGTGACCTCTGTAATGTCATTATTCCTGGGCCTCAGTGTCCCCCTCACAGCAGTGACCCCTGTAATGTCATTATTCCCTGGCCTCAGTGTTCCCCTCACAGCAGTGACCCCTGTAATGTCATTATTCCCTGGCCTGAGTGTCCCCCTCAAAGCAGTGACCCCTGTAATGTCATTATTCCCTGGCCTCAGTGTCCCCCCTCTTTGCAGTGACCCCTGTAATGTCATTATTCCCTAACCTCAGTATCCCCCTCACAGCAGTGACCCCTGTAATGTCATTATTCCATGGCCTGTGTCCCACTCACAGCAGTGACCCCCTGTAATGTCATTATTCCCTGGCCTCAGTGTCCCCCTCACAGCAGTGACCCCTGTAATGTCATTATTTCCGAGCCTCAGTGTCCCCCTCACAGCAGTGACCCCTGTAATGTCATTATTCCTGGGCTTCAGTGTCCCTCTCACAGCCGTGACCTCTGTAATGTCATTATTCCCTGGCCTCAGTGCCCCCCTCACAGCAGTGACCCCTGTAATGTCATTATCCCCTGGCCTCAGTGTCCCCCCTCTTTGCAGTGACCCCTGTAATGTCATTATTCCCTGGCCTCAGTGTCCCCCTCACAGCAGTGACCCCTGTAATGTCATTATTCCCGAGCCTCAGTGCCCCCCTCACAGCAGTGACCCCTGTAATGTAATTATTCCCTGGCCTCAGTGTTCCCCCCACAGCAGTGACCTCTGTAATGTCATTATTCCTGGGGCTCAGTGTCCCCCTCACAGCAGTGACCTCTGTAATGTCATCATTCCCTGGCCTCAGTGTTCCCCCCACAGCAGTGACCCCTGTAATGTCATTATACCTGGGCTTCAGTGTCTCCCTCACAGCAGTGACCCCTGTAATGTCATTATTCCTGGGCCTCAGTGTCCCCCTCACAGCAGTGACCTCTGTAGTGTCATTATTCCTGGGCCTCAGTGTCCCCCTCACAGCAGTGACCCCTGTAATGTCATTATTCCCTGGCCTCAGTGTTCCCCTCACAGCAGTGACCCCTGTAATGTCATTATTCCCTGGCCTGAGTGTCCCCCTCAAAGCAGTGACCCCTGTAATGTCATTATTCCCTGGCCTCAGTGTCCCCCCTCTTTGCAGTGACCCCTGTAATGTCATTATTCCCTAACCTCAGTATCCCCCTCACAGCAGTGACCCCTGTAATGTCATTATTCCCAGGCCTCAGTGTCCCCCTCACAGCAGTGACCCCTGTAATGTCATTATTCCATGGCCTGTGTCCCCCTCACAGCAGTGACCTCTGTAATGTCATTATTCCAGAGCCTCAGTGTCCCCCTCACACCAGTGACCTCTGTAATGTCATTATTCCCGGGCCTCAGTGTCCCCCTCACAGCAGTGACCCCCTGTAATGTCATTATTCCCTGGCCTCAGTGTCCCCCTCACAGCAGTGACCCCTGTAATGCCATTATTCCCGAGCCTCAGTGTCCCCCTCACAGCAGTGACCCCTGTAATGTCATTATTCCTGGGCTTCAGTGTCCCTCTCACAGCAGTGACCTCTGTAATGTCATTATTCCCTGGCCTCAGTGCCCCCCTCACAGCAGTGACCCCTGTAATGTCATTATTCCCTGGCCTCAGTGTCCCCCCTCTTTGCAGTGACCCCTGTAATGTCATTATTCCCTGGCCTCAGTGTCCCCCTCACAGCAGTGACCCCTGTAATGTCATTATTCCCTGGCCTCAGTGTCCCCCTCACAGCAGTGACCCCTGTAATGTCATTATTCCCTGGCCTGTGTCCCCCTCACAGCAGTGACCTCTGTATGTCATTATTCCCGAGCCTCAGTGTCCCCCTCACAGCAGTGACCCCTGTAATGTCATTATTCCTGGGCCTCAGTGTCCCCCTCACAGCAGTGACCCCTGTAATGTCATTACTCCCTGGCCTCAGTGTCCCCCTCACAGCAATGACCCCTGTAATGTAATTATTCCCTGGCCTCAGTGTCCCCCTAACAGCAGTGACCTCTGTAATGTCATTATTCCTGGGCCTCAGTGCCCCCCTCACAGCAGTGACCCCTGTAATGTCATTATTCCTGGGCCTCAGTGTCCCCCTCACAGCAGTGACCTCTGTAATGTCATTATTCCCGAGCCTCAGTGTCCCCCTCACAGCAGTGACCCCTGTAATGTAATTATTCCCTGGCCTGTGTCCCCCTCACAGCAGTGACCTCTGTAATGTCATTATTCCCGAGCCTCAGTGTCCCCATCACAGCAGTGACCTCTGTAATGTCATTATTCCTGGGCCTGAATGTCCCCCTCTTTGCAGTGACCCCTGTAATGTCATTATTCCCTGGCCTCAGTGTCCCCCCTCTTTGCAGTGACCCCTGTAATGTCATTATTCCCTGGCCTCAGTGTCCCACTCACAGCAGTGACCCCTGTAATGTCATTATTCCCTGGCCTCAGTGTCCCCCTCACATCAGTGACCCCTGTAATGTCATTATTCCCTGGCCTGTGTCCCCCTCACAGCAGTGACCCCTGTAATGTAATTATTCCTGGGCCTCAGTGTCCCCCTCACAACAGTGACCCATGTAATGTCATTATTCCTGGGCCTCAGTGTCCCCCTCACAGCAGTGACCCCTGTAGTGTCATTACTCCCTGGCCTCAGTGTCCCCCTCACAGCAGTGACCCCTGTAATGTCATTATTCCCTGGCCTCAGTGTTCCCCCCACAGCAGTGTCCCCTGTAATGTCATTATTCCTGGGCCTCAGTGTCCCCCTCACAGCAGTGACCCTTGTAATGTCATTATTCCCGAGCCTCAGTGCCTCCCTCACAGCAGTGACCCCTGTAATGTCATTATTCCCTGGCCACAGTGTCCCCCTCACAGCAGTGACCCCTGTAATGTCATTATTCCCTGTCCTCAGTGTCCCCCTCACAGCAGTGACACCTGTAATGTCATTATTCCCTGGCCTCAGTGTCCCCCCTCTTTGCAGTGACCCCTGCAATGTCATTATTCCCTGGCCTCAGTGTCCCCCTCACAGCAGTGACCCCTGTAATGTCATTATTCCTGGGCCTCAGTGTCCCCCTCACAGCAGTGACACCTGTAGTGTCATTACTCCCTGGCCTCAGTGTCCCCCTCACAGCAGTGACCCCTGTAATGTCATTATTCCCTGGCCTCAGTGTTCCCCCCACAGCAGTGACCCCTGTAATGTCATTATTCCTGGGCCTCAGTGTCCCCCTCACAGCAGTGACCCCTGTAATGTCATTATTCCCGAGCCTCAGTGCCCCCCTCACAGCAGTGACCCCTGTAATGTAATTAGACTGCAGAGACCCGTGTGTCGTAACCAGTGCCTTCCCCCGTCCCACCACTCCGTAATAAAAGATACCAACAATCCTGGATGGGTTGAACAGGTCGGTCACAGTTTTATTAATTGCAAAGTAGAGAAGGGCAATTACACATCGCGACGCACTCATTGCTGAAGGCCCCAGCCGACGACCGCTGGGCCAGCAAGCCGATGAGAGGTTACGAACCTTTGCCCCCCTCTACCTACCGCCACTGTGACGTATATAAAAGAACATCAAAATCTTTTTTTTTTTTTTTTAAATTTAAAATTCAAAACATTTTAACAGTAATTGCACAGGACATTTATCAATTTATAAGGGAGGGAGGGTGGGACAACAGCTTCCAAGGGTCAACCGGGGAGAAAGAGGGAGAACCTGGCCCGGTCACTGGAATTTAACCCCTGAGGGTGTGGCCTGACTCACCTCCTCTCCCCGGTTGGTCCGCTGGGCGTCCCAATCATGACCTCACCTGGGGAGGTAGTGGGAGGGGGGAATTGGGCACTGCACTGATTTCCCCTCTAGCTATCCCTTAGGGGCTCTGCAGTCAGAGGCACGTTCCTTATACAGTGCCGTGCCTACCAGACTGCAGAGACCCGTGTGTCGTAACCAGTGCCTTCCCCCGTCCCACCACTCCGTAATAAAAGATACCAACAATCCTGGATGGGTTGAACAGGTCGGTCACAGTTTTATTAATTGCAAAGTAGAGAAGGGCAATTACACATCGCGACGCACTCATTGCTGAAGGCCCCAGCCGACGACCGCTGGGCCAGCAAGCCGATGAGAGGTTACGAACCTTTGCCCCCCTCTACCTACCGCCACGGAGGATCATGTGTATGACCTACACAAGACTCCGACCCCCACACAACATCATTAGAGCCTGTTCAACACCATCCCGCAAACCCTCCAAGAATATGTCCAGTCCGCTGTCCGTGAGGTGGATGCCATCTGGTCTCAGCAAAGCAAAATTGTTCCCTTCTAACTCCTGGTGTCGAACCACAATGCCGTAATTTTCTCTCACAAACTTCGACATCTTTGTGTTAATCCTTTTTCTTGCGTTTTCGATGGCTTTTACGTCCTTAGCTCCGTGCCAGACCGCTCGAGGTATTATCTCTGACCACACCACCACCATATCTGGTAATAAACAGACAAACCGCTCGATGTCCGTTGACATTACTGTGTACAGCTCGGCCCCTTTCCGCTTGCCCAAATCATTGCCTCCGGCATGTAGCACCGGAACCACCGGCCCCTTGGCCTTCTTAGCGATGTCGACCAACTCCGGGAAGATCTGACGCCACCGAAGCCCTCTGACGCCTCTCCAGTTGACTTCCAAATTCGGGAAGCCAAAATTGGTTCCCCCCGTCCTGAGTTTGGCCCTTTTGCACGCCCAGTAGACAAAAGAATGCCCCACTACCCAAACTGTGGGCTTAAAGCTGCCTGGAAGAGACAAGAAGTGTTAGAGCAGGTCTGGTCTTATGTATCTTGCAAAGCATGCGGATTTCCAGCGGCCCATTCTCTGCACCTCGACTTCCGATACCCCCGCTCTAGCTGCTTCGGTCGCCGCCCCTATTCGGAATGAATGTGTCCCATATTCCTTTGGAGCCACGCCGAGTGCCTCTAGGCACTGTCTAAAAATCGCTTGAAATTGATATTTAGTAAGAGGGGACCCGTCGGTGTGTGAAAGGAGGAATCTACCCGGATGTCTTACTAGCGCATAGTTTTTAACTATTTTTACGGGGCATATAGGGCCGCCTGACGCCTTGACCAATACCCATGTCCCCCTCCCGGTGGGGTCGCACTTGGATCTCCGTACTCTAATGCGCAGAGCTTCGCTGCATATGACGAGGTCTTCATTGATTAAGCCGCCTATTGATGCTGTTTTTGACTGGGGCACTAATTCGCTGATGCGAAGTGCCCCGAAGAAGGCGATTGCGAACGCTGCGGATATCAGCGTTGCCTCGTATTGTGATTTGCACACCGATGAAGAAATTGCAATTATGTCGGCCAGCAGCCTTAAGGAAACTGGGCGTCGGCATTCCTGACTAGGTTGCAACCTTCTCCAGCCTTTAACGGCTTGTTTGATGAAAAAATATTTGGTTACGTCCACCCACCCCAGCAGCTGAAAGAAGAATGCTATTCCCGACAGATGACGTTGCGCTAATGTCCCTGACGCACCTCCCTGCCTGAGCTTTTCTAAAAGTTCTACTAGGACGTCGCATCTCGTCCGGTTGCACCTATCGACTGGTCTTCCTTGCGTTAGCGAGCACCACTCCTCCCACGCCTTACCGTAAACCTGCCAAGTCGCCGGTGTCACCGAAGCGCGGATCAAGGGCATCAATGATTGGCCACCATGTCCAAGAGAGAAGGAGGACACCGCAGGCCCGACGTTCGCGCCCTGGGGAGGAAGAGTTTGAATGCCTGCCAATCGGAAGATAACAAAGAGTTAACAATTTTATCATCGACAGTCGCCGTAAATCTGGCCCGGCACCAGATGTTGTGCTTCAGGCATAATAGTGCTAGGCGGCGCAACAGCGCGAGTACCGGCTGAGAAGAAGAGGACATGCTGTTTAGGGCTTTTGCTGTTCTCAGCTGTTTTGTTGTAAATCTGATGTTTGTATTTTCCAATTGGGCACCCCATAGCTCGACTGATGTTACTATTGCCAAAATTTCCACCAGTGCTGGGTCACGGCCCCATGCGGCCGTGGTCCATAGTTCAGGCCATTGGCCTTTGCACCACTGGTTTTTGTATATCGCCGCGAAACCATCAGTAATATTTCCACCAACCATCAAGTCTAAATCTTTGCTTGGCGTCTCCTGCGCCATAACGCATGTATGCCCATTGTAGGACTCCAGGAATGTCCTCCAGACCAGCAAGTCTGCCTTCAGGGAACGGTTTAGCCTAATTCTGTGGCTCGGCTGGGCTATGCCCTTGGTTGCCAGTGATAGTCGGCGTGAAAACGCTCTGCCCGCCGGCATTACACGACAGGCAAAGTTGAGCAATCCTAGCAGGGACTGCATCTGCTGCAGGGTAACTTTTTTTGCTTCGTAGCAATTTTTAACCATTTGCAGAGTTTTTTGCAGCTTATCAGCTGGTAATCGAAACACCATTGCATTGGTGTCTATTTCAATACCGAGGAAAGGCAAAACGTTACAAGGGCCGACTGTTTTATCCGGTGAAAGTGGTACCCCAAATTTTTTGGCTAAAAACTTAAACTTTTGGAGAAGAAAGGAGCAGAGTCTGGAGTCCCCGGGACCGACGAACAAAAAATCGTCGAGGTAGTGAATCGTTGAGTTGCTACCAGTTTCGTATCGTAATACCCAGTCTAGGAAGGTGCTGAAAAGCTCGAAGTAATGACAGGAAATGGAGCAGCCCATTGGTAGGCACATATCAAAGTAAAATAGCCTGTCCACCTCACAGCCTAATAAATGAAAACATTCCGGGTGAACGGGCAAAAGGCGGAAGGCTGACTCTATGTCGGATTTCGCCAGCAGGGCACCGGGCCCGGCTGCGCGCACGAGCTCGACCGCCCTGTCAAAAGAAGAGTAGGTTACGGACGAGTCTTCCGCGGGTATTGCGTCGTTAACCGATGCGCCTTTTGGGTAGGAAAGGTGATGTATTAGCCGATATTTTCCTGGCTCCTTTTTGGGAACAATACCTAAAGGCGAGATTCTGAGATTTTTAAATGGCAACGAACTAAAAGGTCCCGCCATCCTGCCCAGCTCAACTTCTTTTTGGATTTTTTGCTGTAAAATATCAGGGAATTCGCGTGCCGATTTTAAATTATTTGCAATAGTTGGCGAGGGGCTGGGTTTGAAAGGGATATAAAAACCGTGTTTAAAACCGAAATATAGTTGCTCTGCCGCTTCTTTATTGGGATAACGGCTTAGCCATGGGCCCATTGCGGTTACGTTCACCGGGGTTAGACCTCGCAGGTGCTCTATTTGACTGGCGGGTACATCTGGCCGCAGGGTGTCCTCCTCCGCAGGAGGAGCATTCGTGTCTATATTTACAGGACCCTTGGAAACGGCAGTATCCATCGTTAAACAGTAAGCAGGCCCCAGGTCCGCGTGCGACCACTGTGTTCTGGCCTGCTGCTGTTGAGTGATAAGTGGTCGCTGCCGAAAAGGGGGGCTGCTTTTGGGACAACATCAGTCGTAACCAAACGTCCGTCGCTTTCACCCCCCAGCCCAAGTCTGGTTGCATGGCCAACCGCCTGCGGAACTCCTCGTCGTACCGTTTCCATGCCGCCCCGCTGTGACACTTATATGAATTATATATTAGATCTTGGTAAATAAATAATTCGGAACAACGTTCAGGGTGCTTTTGGCCCATTATACATCCGAGAACCGCGAAGGCCTGGAGCCAGTTATTCATTGTTTGAGCTATTATTGGTTTGCTCCTATCTTGCAACCGCTCGCCAGTCCTCCTTTCCTTGTCTACGGACTGTTGGTCGGCCGATATCAGTGACCATATATCCACATAACCATTTTCCCAAATTTTTTGCTTTGTCTCCAAGTCAACATGCGCTCCCAGTGGGGTAACTCCACAGAAAAATGCATCCTTGTGCAGACTAGCTGCTTGGGTGGTGCTAGCATCAGTTGGTACGCCTGGGCGTGTCAACTGCTGAACTAGGGTCTTAATAGCGGCCGCCAGCTCGCTTTCTCCCACATTTTGCATTGTAGAATGCTCACCAACATCAAAGAACTCACCGCTGTCAGATGCCGGCCGAGTGTCTCCGGACGGAGGTACTCTGGCTCCTGCCGTGGCGCTGTCCTGGTGCTGGCCGCCCGCCCAGGAGGATGAAGATGGCAGGCCAGCAGCCAGCGCCGTGGCACGGGGATGTATTCTCGTCTGGTGCCGAGCGTCCCCTGGAGAGGGAGGTGCTCCGGCGTCAGTTGTCTCCATGGTTTGGTGCTGGCTGGTGGACCGGGGAGGTACGTATGGTGTGTCTCCCTGTGCGTCAGGCCAGGACGGAGCTCGGTGCTGGCTGGTGGACCGGGGAGGTACGTATGGCATGTCTCCCCGTGCGTCAGCCAATGAAGGAGCACGTGACGGATGAGATCTGTCGTGTGCTCGATGATGAGAGGCTATTGGGGCTCCGATCTCTGCCTGGTCGGTAACAGGGGGTGTCAGTGTCTGTTCCCACCGGGTACCCGCTCTGGGTGTCCGGTGAGACCGCCGTCTTTCGGCGTGTGACCGATACCGCCCGTTGTGACTCCCCGATGTTTCTGAACCGGTTGTGGATGGCGAACGCCATCTGGAGGAGCGGGATCTGTGGTGGCTCCTGCGTGAGTGGTGTCGGCGTCTGGAGTGGGAATGGCGACAGCTAGAGGGACAGCGGGAACGGTGGTGGGAATCTACTGATGAGGGTGAGGACGATCTGCGGCATCTATGTCTGCGATCGCCCTGTCTAGGGGTTGTGTTAGGTGCATTCACCTCGGGAGTAAGGGGGACGTTATCTTGGCCACGGGGCGTGAGTGGCGGTGCAGGGGGTAGAGACGGGGAAGGTGCAGAGACTATTAGGCTGGAACCGCAGGGTGAGCGCAACAGGGCGGGGACTGATAGGAAACTGTCTGCAATTAGCGTTTGGGAGCATGGGGGTGTTGGCGGCGCGTAATATATTGCAGCTGTGTTAGTGTTTGGTGCGACTGTGTGCGTGTTTGGTGCGTACATTCCTGGCTGCGGAGCGTGCTGGCTGGTCTGAATAGACCAGGCATCGCGCTCCGCGGCCGTGTTCGTGGCTCTGGCCCCCGACCGCCGCCCGCCTCCCCGCACAGGTAACGCTGATGTGCCTGCTGGGGGGACGCGGTGGGCCAGGGGTGGGCTGGCCAGAGGTCCAAAGTGAGGGACCTGGCTCGGGGAGCTTGTGAGGGCCGTGTTTGAGGCGCCCCCCCGGCCAATTTGGCGGGTTGGGGCCCCGCCGCTGTTAGTGGGCGGTGCTTGGCAGTCCCAAGCCGGCATCAGGGAGAGGGGATTCCCTGACGCTGCTGGGGACCTGCGGTATGCCTGGGCCGGCTGCCCCCCGGTCCCCCTAAGCGGCTGGCGCGCCACCGAGGGGACCGAGGCGGCGGGCGGCCCCCTGCTTGCTCCTGCACTGGAGGAAGTGGGGCCGGAAGTGGGCGTGTCCTGCCCGGCCCGCACTGCACTATGGGAGGCAGGGCGGGCCTGCATAACATGGGAGGGCGGCGGATGATGTGCTAAACGCGCCGGGCCCCGGGTTTCAGAGCGGGGACAGGAAGTGCCCGGGGCCCGGACGCGATCGGCATATGGAGCCGGCACCCGGCACCGGCGGGCAGCGGCGCCAGGGGCAAGCGCCGAGACCTCCGCCGCGCATCCCGGCGCCACACGTGGGGCAGAAGCACGGCGACCTGGCAGCGCCGGCTCCCCCCCAACACGTAGGCGCACGGGAGGACGGGAGGACCACCCCGAACGTCTGCCCTGGGGCGCCGCTGCGGCCCGGTCAGCCGGAGCGCCAGGGGCTAGCAGCTGGAGCCCCGAAGGACCGGAGTCTGCAGCCACAATGAGCTGGTGAGTGGGGGTCAGCAGCGCCGGGGAGACAGGAGAGGACGGGGCCCCAGGAGGGGGGATAAGCCGGGACGGAGCCCTGGGGGAGGACGGAGAGGCCAGGGGGTGAGAAGAGGACGAGGCCCCAGGAGGGGGGATGTGCAGGGATGGAGCCCAGGGGGACGACGGGGAGGCCTGAGGGGATGCCAGGGGGTGAGGAGAGGGCACAGGAAGGTGAGCACCCAAACCAGGATTAGGGGATCGCGACCATTGCTCACCTTCCTGTGCAGCTCCTTGCTGTAGGGCCTCGGTCGCAGGGGCAGCCATGGTGGTCAGGAGATCAGGGACAACAACAGCTTCCAAGGGTCAACCGGGGAGAAAGAGGGAGAACCTGGCCCGGTCACTGGAATTTAACCCCTGAGGGTGTGGCCTGACTCACCTCCTCTCCCCGGTTGGTCCGCTGGGCGTCCCAATCATGACCTCACCTGGGGAGGTAGTGGGAGGGGGGAATTGGGCACTGCACTGATTTCCCCTCTAGCTATCCCTTAGGGGCTCTGCAGTCAGAGGCACGTTCCTTATACAGTGCCGTGCCTACCATTCCATGGCCTCAGTGTTCCCCCCACAGCAGTGACCCCTGTAATGTCATTATTCCTGGGCCTCAGTGTCCCCCTCACAGCAGTGACCCCTGTAATGTCATTATTCCCGAGCCTCAGTGTCCCCTGTAATGTCATTATTCCCTGGCCTCAGTGTCCCCCTCACAGCAGTGACCTCTGTAATCTCATTATTCCCTGGCCTCAGTGTTCCCCCCACAGCAGTGATACCTATAATGTCATTATTCCTGGGCCTCAGTGTCCCCCTCACGGCAGTGACCCCTGTAATGTCATTATTCCCTGGCCTCAGTGTCCCCCTCACAGCAGTGACCTCTGTAATCTCATTATTCCCTGGCCTCAGTGTTCCCTCCACAGCAGTGATCCCTATGTCATTATTCCTGCGCCTCAGTGTCCCCCTCACAGCAGTGATCCCTGTAATGTCATTATTCCTGGGCCTCAGTGTCCCCCTCACAGCAGTGACCTCTGTAATGTCATTATTCCCTGGCCTCAGTGTCCCCCTCACAGCAGTGACCCCTGTAATGTCATTATTCCCTGGCCTTAGTGTCCCTCTCACAGCAGTGACCTCTGTAATGTCATTATTCCTGGGCCTCAGTGTCCCCCTCACAACAGTGACCCCTGTAATGTCATTATTCGATGGCCTCAGTGTTCCCCCCACAGCAATGACCCCTGTAATGTCATTATTCCTGGGCCTCAGTGTCCCCCTCACAGCAGTGACCCCTGTAATGTCATTATTCCCGAGCCTCAGTGTCCCCTGTAATGTCATTATTCCCTGGCTTCAGTGTTCCCCTCACAGCAGTGACCTCTGTAATCTCATTATTCCCTGGCCTCAGTGTTCCCCCCACAGCAGTGATCCCTATGATGTCATTATTCCTGGGCCTCAGTGTCCCCCTCACAGCAGTGACCCCTGTAATGTCATTATTCCCTGGCCTCAGTGTCCCCCTCACAGCAGTGACCTCTGTAATCTCATTATTCCCTGGCCTCAGTGTTCCCCCCACAGCAGTGATCCCTATAATGTCATTATTGCTGCGCCTCAGTGTCCCCCTCACAGCAGTGATCCCTGTAATTTCATTATTCCTGGGCCTCAGTGTCCCCCTCACAGCAGTGACCTCTGTAATGTCATTATTCCCTGGCCTCAGTGTCCCCCTCACAGCAGTGACCCCTGTAATGTCATTATTCCCTGGCCTTAGTGTCCCCCTCACAGCAGTGACCTCTGTAATGTCATTATTACTGGGCCTCAGTGTCCCCCTCACAGCAGTGACCTCTGTAATGTCATTATTCCCTGGCCTCAGTGTTCCCCTCACAGCAGTGACCCCTGTAATGTCATCATTCCTGGGCCTCAGTGTCCCCCTCACAGCAGTGACCCCTGTAATGTCATTATTCCCTGGCCTCAGTGTCCCCCTCACAGCAGTGACCCCTGTAATGTCATTATTCCCGAGCCTCAGTGTCCCCCTCACAGCAGTGACCTCTGTAATGTCATTATTCCCTGGACTCACTGTCCCCCCTCTTTGCAGTGACCCCTATAATGTCATTATTCCCTGGCCTCAGTGTCCCCCCTCTTTGCAGTGACCCCTGTAATGTCATTATTCCCTGGCCTCAGTGTCCCCCCTCTTTGCAGTGACCCCTGCAATGTCATTATTCTTTGGCCTCAGTGTCCCCCTCACAGCAGTGACCCCTGTAATGTCATTATTCCCTGGCCTCAGTGTCCCCCTCACAGCAGTGACCCCTGTAATGTCATTATTCCCTGGCCTCAGTGTCCCCCTCACAGCAGTGACCCCTGTAATGTCATTATTCCCTGGCCTCAGTGTCCCCCCTCTTTGCAGTGACCCCTGCAATGTCATTATTCCCTGGCCTCAGTGTCCCCCTCACAGCAGTGACCCCTGTAATGTCATTATTCCTGGGCCTCAGTGTCCCCCTCACAGCAGTGATCCCTGTAGTGTCATTACTCCCTGGCCTCAGTGTCCCCCTCACAGCAGTGACCCCTGTAATGTCATTATTCCCTGGCCTCAGTGTTCCCCCCACAGCAGTGACCCCTGTAATGTCATTATTCCTGGGCCTCAGTGTCCCCCTCACAGCAGTGAACCCTGTAATGTCATTATTCCCGAGCCTCAGTGCCCCCTCACAGCAGTGACCCCTGTAATGTCATTATTCCCGAGCCTCAGTGTCCCCTGTAATGTCATTATTCCCTGGCCTCAGTGTCCCCCTCACAGCAGTGACCTCTGTAATCTCATTATTTCCTGGCCTCAGTGTTCCCCTCACAGCAGTGATCCCTATAATGTCATTATTCCTGGGCTTCAGTGTCCCCCTCACAGCAGTGACCCCTGTAATGTCATTATTCCCTGGCCTCAGTGTCCCCCTCACAGCAGTGACCTCTGTAATCTCATTATTCCCTGGCCTCAGTGTTCCCCCCACAGCAGTGATCCCTGTAATGTCATTATTCCTGGGCCTCAGTGTCCCCCTCACAGCAGTGACCTCTGTAATGTCATTATTCCCTGGCCTCAGTGTTCCCCCCACAGCAGTGACCCCTGTAATGTCATTATTCCTGGGCCTCAGTGTCCCCCTCACAGCAGTGACCCCTGTAATGTCATTATTCCCTGGCCTCAGTGTTCCCCCCACAGCAGTGACCCCTGTAATGTCATTATTCCTGGGCCTCAGTGTCCCCCTCACAGCAGTGACCCCTGTAATGTCATTATTCCCGAGCCTCAGTGTCCCCTGTAATGTCATTATTCCCTGGCCTCAGTGTCCCCCTCACAGCAGTGACCTCTGTAATCTCATTATTCCCTGGCCTCAGTGTTCCCCCCACAGCAGTGATCCCTATCATGTCATTATATCTGGGCCTCAGTGTCCCCCTCACAGCAGTGACCCCTGTAATGTCATTATTCCCTGGCCTCAGTGTCCCCCTCACAGCAGTGACCTCTGTAATCTCATTATTCCCTGGCCTCAGTGTTCCCCCCACAGCAGTGATCCCTATAATGTCATTATTCCTGGGCCTCAGTGTCCCCCTCACAGCAGTGACCACTGTAATGTCATTATTCCTGGGCCTCAGTGTCCCCCTCACAGCAGTGACCCCTGTAATGTCATTATTCTCTGGCCTCAGTGTCCCCCTCACAGCAGTGACCCCTGTAATGTCATTATTCCCTGGCCTTAGTGTCCCCCTCACAGCAGTGACCTCTGTAATGTCATTATTCCTGGGCCTCAGTGTCCCCCTCACAGCAGTGACCTCTGTAATGTCATTATTCCTGTGCCTCAGTGTCCCCCTCACAGCAGTGACCCCTGTAATGTCATTATTCCCTGGCCTCAGTGTTCCCCTCACAGCAGTGACCCCTGTAATGTCATTATTCCTGGGCCTCAGCGTCCCCCTCACAGCAGTGACCCCCTGTAATGTCATTATTCCCTGGCCTCAGTGTCCCTCTCACAGCAGTGACCCCTGTAATGTCATTATTCCCGAGCCTCAGTTTCCCCCTCACAGCAGTGATCCTTGTAATGTCATTATTCCTGGGCTTCAGTGTCCCTCTCACAGCAGTGACCTCTGTAATGTCATTATTCCCTGGCTTCAGTGTCCCCCCTCTTTGCAGTGACCCCTGTAATGTCATTATTCCTGGGCCTCAGTGTCCCCCTCGCAGCAGTGACCCCTGTAATGTCATTATTCCCTGGCCTCAGTGTCCCCCTCACAGCAGTGACCCCTGTAATGTCATTATTCCCGAGCCTCAGTGTCCCCCTCACAGCAGTGACCTCTGTAATGTCATTATTCCCTGGCCTCAGTGTCCCCCCTCTTTGCAGTGACCCCTATAATGTCATTATTCCCTGGCCTCAGTGTCCCCCCTCTTTGCAGTGACCCCTGTAATGTCATTATTCCCTGGCCTCAGTGTCCCCCCTCTTTGCAGTGACCCCTGCAATGTCATTATTCCCTGGCCTCAGTGTCCCCCTCACAGCAGTGACCCCTGTAATGTCATTATTCCCTGGCCACAGTGTCCCCCTCACAGCAGTGACCCCTGTAATGTCATTATTCCCTGGCCTCAGTGTCCCCCTCACAGCAGTGACACCTGTAATGTCATTATTCCCTGGCCTCAGTGTCCCCCCTCTTTGCAGTGACTGCTGCAATGTCATTATTCCCTGGCCTCAGTGTCCCCCTCACAGCAGTGACCCCTGTAATGTCATTATTCCTGGGCCTCAGTGTCCCCCTCACAGCAGTGACCCCTGTAATGTCATTATTCCCGAGCCTCAGTGCCCCCCTCACAGCAGTGACCCCTGTAATGTAATTATTCCATGGCCTCAGTGTTCCCCCCACAGCAGTGACCCCTGTAATGTCATTATTCCTGGGCCTCAGTGTCCCCCTCACAGCAGTGACCCCTGTAATGTCATTATTCCCGAGCCTCAGTGTCCTCTGTAATGTCATTATTCCCTGGCCTCAGTGTCCCCCTCACAGCAGTGACCTCTGTAATCTCATTATTCCCTGGCCTCAGTGTTCCCCCCACAGCAGTGATACCTATAATGTCATTATTCCTGGGCCTCAGTGTCCCCCTCACAGCAGTGACCCCTGTAATGTCATTATTCCCTGGCCTCAGTGTTCCCCCCACAGCAGTGATCCCTATGTCATTATTCCTGCGCCTCAGTGTCCCCCTCACAGCAGTGATCCCTGTAATGTCATTATTCCTGGGCCTCAGTGTCCCCCTCACAGCAGTGACCTCTGTAATGTCATTATTGCCTGGCCTCAGTGTCCCCCTCACAGCAGTGACCCCTGTAATGTCATTATTCCCTGGCCTTAGTGTCCCCCTCACAGCAGTGACCTCTGTAATGTCATTAATCCTGGGCCTCAGTGTCCCCCTCACAGCAGTGACCCCTGTAATGTAATTATTCCATGGCCTCAGTGTTCCCCCCACAGCAGTGACCCCTGTAATGTCATTATTCCTGGGCCTCAGTGTCCCCCTCACAGCAGTGACCCCTGTAATGTCATTATTCCCGAGCCTCAGTGTCCCCTGTAATGTCATTATTCCCTGGCTTCAGTGTCCCCCTCACAGCAGTGACCTCTGTAATCTCATTATTCCCTGGCCTCAGTGTTCCCCCCACAGCAGTGATCCCTATAATGTCATTATTCCTGGGCCTCAGTGTCCCCCTCACAGCAGTGACCCCTGTAATGTCATTATTCCCTGGCCTCAGTGTCCCCCTCACAGCAGTGACCTCTGTAATCTCATTATTCCCTGGCCTCAGTGTTCCCCCCACAGCAGTGATCCCTATAATGTCATTATTGCTGCGCCTCAGTGTCCCCCTCACAGCAGTGATCCCTGTAATTTCATTATTCCTGGGCCTCAGTGTCCCCCTCACAGCAGTGACCTCTGTAATGTCATTATTCCCTGGCCTCAGTGTCCCCCTCACAGCAGTGACCCCTGTAATGTCATTATTCCCTGGCCTTAGTGTCCCCCTCACAGCAGTGACCTCTGTAATGTCATTATTCCTGGGCCTCAGTGTCCCCCTCACAGCAGTGACATCTGTAATGTCATTATTCCCTGGCCTCAGTGTTCCCCTCACAGCAGTGACCCCTGTAATGTCATTATTCCTGGGCCTCAGTGTCCCCCTCACAGCAGTGACCCCTGTAATGTCATTATTCCCTGGCCTCAGTGTCCCCCTCACAGCAGTGACCCCTGTAATGTCATTATTCCCGAGCCTCAGTGTCCCCCTCACAGCAGTGACCTCTGTAATGTCATTATTCCCTGGCCTCACTGTCCCCCCTCTTTGCAGTGACCCCTATAATGTCATTATTCCCTGGCCTCAGTGTCCCCCCTCTTTGCAGTGACCCCTGTAATGTCATTATTCCCTGGCCTCAGTGTCCCCCCTCTTTGCAGTGACCCCTGCAATGTCATTATTCCTTGGCCTCAGTGTCCCCCTCACAGCAGTGACCCCTGTAATGTCATTATTCCCTGGCCTCAGTGTCCCCCTCACAGCAGTGACCCCTGTAATGTCATTATTCCCTGGCCTCAGTGTCCCCCTCACAGCAGTGACCCCTGTAATGTCATTATTCCCTGGCCTCAGTGTCCCCCCTCTTTGCAGTGACCCCTGCAATGTCATTATTCCCTGGCCTCAGTGTCCCCCTCACAGCAGTGACCCCTGTAATGTCATTATTCCTGGGCCTCAGTGTCCCCCTCACAGCAGTGACCCCTGTAGTGTCATTACTCCCTGGCCTCAGTGTCCCCCTCACAGCAGTGACCCCTGTAATGTCATTATTCCCTGGCCTCAGTGTTCCCCCCACAGCAGTGACCCCTGTAATGTCATTATTCCTGGGCCTCAGTGTCCCCCTCACAGCAGTGACCCCTGTAATGTCATTATTCCCGAGCCTCAGTGCCTCCCTCACAGCAGTGACCCCTGTAATGTCATTATTCCCGAGCCTCAGTGTCCCCTGTAATGTCATTATTCCCTGGCCTCAGTGTCCCCCTCACAGCAGTGACCTCTGTAATCTCATTATTCCCTGGCCTCAGTGTTCCCCTCACAGCAGTGATCCCTATAATGTCATTATTCCTGGGCCTCAGTGTCCCCCTCACAGCAGTGACCCCTGTAATGTCATTATTCCCTGGCCTCAGTGTCCCCCTCACAGCAGTGACCTCTGTAATCTCATTATTCCCTGGCCTCAGTGTTCCCCCCACAGCAGTGATCCCTATAATGTCATTATTCCTGCGCCTCAGTGTCCCCCTCACAGCAGTGATCCCTGTAATGTCATTATTCCTGGGCCTCAGTGTCCCCCTCACAGCAGTGACCTCTGTAATGTCATTATTCCCTGGCCTCAGTGTCCCCCTCACAGCAGTGACCCCTGTAATGTCATTATTCCCTGGCCTCAGTGTCCCCCTCACAGCAGTGACCCCTGTAATGTCATTATTCCCTGGCCTCAGTGTCCCCATCACAGCAGTGACCCCTGTAATGTCATTATTCCCTGGCCTCAGTGTCCCCCTCACAGCAGTGACCTCTGTAATGTCATTAATCCTGGGCCTCAGTGTCCCCCTCACAGCAGTGACCTCTGTAATGTCATTATTCCCTGGCCTCAGTGTTCCCCCCACAGCAGTGACCCCTGTAATGTCATTATTCCTGGGCCTCAGTGTCCCCCTCACAGCAGTGACCCCTGTAATGTCATTATTCCCGAGCCTCAGTGCCCCCCTCACAGCAGTGACCCCTGTAATGTAATTATTCCATGGCCTCAGTGTTCCCCCCACAGCAGTGACCCCTGTAATGTCATTATTCCTGGGCCTCAGTGTCCCCCTCACAGCAGTGACCCCTGTAATGTCATTATTCCCGAGCCTCAGTGTCCCCTGTAATGTCATTATTCCCTGGCCTCAGTGTCCCCCTCACAGCAGTGACCTCTGTAATCTCATTATTCCCTGGCCTCAGTGTTCCCCCCACAGCAGTGATCCCTATAATGTCATTATTCCTGGGCCTCAGTGTCCCCCTCACAGCAGTGATCCCTGTAATGTCATTAATCCTGGGCCTCAGTGTCCCCCTCACAGCAGTGACCTCTGTAATGTCATTATTCCCTGGCCTCAGTGTCCCCCTCACAGCAGTGACCCCTGTAATGTCATTATTCCCTGGCCTTAGTGTCCCCCTCATAGCAGTGACCTCTGTAATGTCATTATTCCCTGGCCTCAGTGTTCCCCCCACAGCAGTGACCCCTGTAATGTCATTATTCCTAAGCCTCAGTGTCTCCCTCACAGCAGTGACCCCTGTAATATCATTTTTCCTGGGCCTCAGTGTCCCCCTCACAGCAGTGACCTCTGTAATGTCATTATTCCTGGGCCTCAGTGTCCCCCTCACAGCAGTGACCCCTGTAATGTCATTATTCCCTGGCCTCAGTGTTCCCCTCACAGCAGTGACCCCTGTAATGTCATTATTCCTGGGCCTCAGTGTCCCCCTCACAGCAGTGACCTCTGTAATGTCATTATTCCCGGGCCTCAGTGTCCCTCTCACAGCAGTGACCCCCTGTAATGTCATTATTCCCTGGCCTCAGTTTCCCCCTCACAGCAGTGACCTCTGTAATGTCATTATTCCCGAGCCTCAGTGTCCCCTGTAATGTCATTATTCCCTGGCCTCAGTGTCCCCCTCACAGCAGTGACCTCTGTAATCTCATTATTCCCTGGCCTCAGTGTTCCCCCCACAGCAGTGATCCCTATAATGTCATTATTCCTGGGCCTCAGTGTCCCCCTCACAGCAGTGACCCTTGTAATGTCATTATTCCCTGGCCTCAGTGTCCCCCTCACAGCAGTGACCTCTGTAATCTCATTATTCCCTGGCCTCAGTGTTCCCCCCACAGCAGTGATCCCTATAATGTCATTATTCCAGAGCCTCAGTGTCCCCCTCACACCAGTGACCCCTGTATTGTCATTATTCCTGGGCTTCAGTGTCCCTCTCACAGCAGTGACCTCTGTAATGTCATTATTCCCTGGCCTCAGTGTCCCCCCTCTTTGCAGTGACCCCTGTAATGTCATTATTCCCTGGCCTCAGTGTCCCCCTCACAGCAGTGACCCCTGTAATGTCATTATTCCTGGGCCTCAGTGTCTCCCTCGCAGCAGTGACCCCAGTAATGTCATTATTCCCTGGCCTCAGTGTCCCCCTCACAGCAGTGACCTCTGTAATGTCATTATTCCCTGGCCTCAGTGTCCTCCCTCTTTGCAGTGACCCCTGTAATGTCATTATTCCCGGGCCTCAGTGTCCCCCCTCTTTGCAGTGACCCCTGTAATGTCATTATTCCCTGGCCTCAGTGTCCCCCTCACAGCAGTGACCCCTGTAATGTCATTATTCCCTGGCCTCAGTGTCCCACTCACAGCAGTGACCCCTGTAATGTCATTATTCCCTGGCCTCAGTGTCCCACTCACAGCAGTGACCCCTGTAATGTCATTATTCCCTGGCCTCAGTGTGCCCCTCACAGCAGTGACCCCTGTAATGTCATTATTCCTGGGCCTCAGTGCCTTCCTCGCAGCAGTGACCCCTGTAATGTCATTATTCCCTGGCCTCAGTGTCCCCCTCACAGCAGTGACCTCTGTAATGTCATTATTCCCTGGCCTCAGTGTCCTCCTCGCAGCAGTGACCCCTGTAATGTCATTATTCCCTGGCCTCAGTGTCCCCCTCACAGCAGTGACCCCTGTAATGTCATTATTCCCTGGCCTCAGTGTCCCCCTCACAGCAGTGACCTCTGTAATGTCATTATTCCCGAGCCTCAGTGTCCCCCTCACAGCAGTGACCTCTGTAATGTCATTATTCCCTGGCCTCAGTGTCCCCCCTCTTTGCAGTGACCCCTGTAATGTCATTATTCCCTGGCCTCAGTGTCCCCCTCACAGCAGTGACCCCTGTAATGTCATTATTCCCGAGCCTCAGTGTCCCCTCATAGCAATGACCCCTGTAATGTCATTATTCCCTGGCCTCAGTGTCCCCCTCACAGCAGTGACCTCTGTAATGTCATTATTTTCTGGCCTCAGTGTCCCCCCTCTTTGCAGTGACCTCTGTAATGTCATTATTCCCGGGCCTCAGTGTCCCTCTCACAGCAGTGACCCCCTGTAATGTCATTATTCCCTGGCCTCAGTTTCCCCCTCACAGCAGTGACCTCTGTAATGTCATTATTCCCGAGCCTCAGTGTCCCCTGTAATGTCATTATTCCCTGGCCTCAGTGTCCCCCTCACAGCAGTGACCTCTGTAATCTCATTATTCCCTGGCCTCAGTGTTCCCCCCACAGCAGTGATCCCTATAATGTCATTATTCCTGGGCCTCAGTGTCCCCCTCACAGCAGTGACCCTTGTAATGTCATTATTCCCTGGCCTCAGTGTCCCCCTCACAGCAGTGACCTCTGTAATCTCATTATTCCCTGGCCTCAGTGTTCCCCCCACAGCAGTGATCCCTATAATGTCATTATTCCAGAGCCTCAGTGTCCCCCTCACACCAGTGACCCCTGTATTGTCATTATTCCTGGGCTTCAGTGTCCCTCTCACAGCAGTGACCTCTGTAATGTCATTATTCCCTGGCCTCAGTGTCCCCCCTCTTTGCAGTGACCCCTGTAATGTCATTATTCCCTGGCCTCAGTGTCCCCCTCACAGCAGTGACCCCTGTAATGTCATTATTCCTGGGCCTCAGTGTCTCCCTCGCAGCAGTGACCCCAGTAATGTCATTATTCCCTGGCCTCAGTGTCCCCCTCACAGCAGTGACCTCTGTAATGTCATTATTCCCTGGCCTCAGTGTCCTCCCTCTTTGCAGTGACCCCTGTAATGTCATTATTCCCGGGCCTCAGTGTCCCCCCTCTTTGCAGTGACCCCTGTAATGTCATTATTCCCTGGCCTCAGTGTCCCCCTCACAGCAGTGACCCCTGTAATGTCATTATTCCCTGGCCTCAGTGTCCCACTCACAGCAGTGACCCCTGTAATGTCATTATTCCCTGGCCTCAGTGTCCCACTCACAGCAGTGACCCCTGTAATGTCATTATTCCCTGGCCTCAGTGTGCCCCTCACAGCAGTGACCCCTGTAATGTCATTATTCCTGGGCCTCAGTGCCTTCCTCGCAGCAGTGACCCCTGTAATGTCATTATTCCCTGGCCTCAGTGTCCCCCTCACAGCAGTGACCTCTGTAATGTCATTATTCCCTGGCCTCAGTGTCCTCCTCGCAGCAGTGACCCCTGTAATGTCATTATTCCCTGGCCTCAGTGTCCCCCTCACAGCAGTGACCCCTGTAATGTCATTATTCCCTGGCCTCAGTGTCCCCCTCACAGCAGTGACCTCTGTAATGTCATTATTCCCGAGCCTCAGTGTCCCCCTCACAGCAGTGACCTCTGTAATGTCATTATTCCCTGGCCTCAGTGTCCCCCCTCTTTGCAGTGACCCCTGTAATGTCATTATTCCCTGGCCTCAGTGTCCCCCTCACAGCAGTGACCCCTGTAATGTCATTATTCCCGAGCCTCAGTGTCCCCTCATAGCAATGACCCCTGTAATGTCATTATTCCCTGGCCTCAGTGTCCCCCTCACAGCAGTGACCTCTGTAATGTCATTATTTTCTGGCCTCAGTGTCCCCCCTCTTTGCAGTGACCTCTGTAATGTCATTATTCCCTAGCCTCAGTGTCCTCCCTCTTTGCAGTGACCCCTGTAATGTCATTATTGCCTGGCCTCAGTGTCCTCCCTCTTTGCAGTGACCTCTGTAATGTCATTATTCCCTGGCCTCAGTGTCCTCCCTCTTTGCAGTGACCCCTGTAATGTCATTATTGCCTGGCCTCAGTGTCCTCCCTCTTTGCAGTGACCTCTGTAATGTCATTATTCCCTGGCCTCAGTGTCCTCCCTCTTTGCAGTGACCCCAGTAATGTCATTATTCCCTGGCCTCAGTGTCCCCCTCACAGCAGTGACCTCTGTAATGTCATTATTCCCTGGCCTCAGTGTCCTCCCTCTTTGCAGTGACCCCTGTAATGTCATTATTCCCGGGCCTCAGTGTCCCCCCTCTTTGCAGTGACCCCTGTAATGTCATTATTCCCTGGCCTCAGTGTCCCCCTCACAGCAGTGACCCCTGTAATGTCATTATTCCCTGGCCTCAGTGTCCCACTCACAGCAGTGACCCCTGTAATGTCATTATTCCCTGGCCTCAGTGTCCCACTCACAGCAGTGACCCCTGTAATGTCATTATTCCCTGGCCTCAGTGTGCCCCTCACAGCAGTGACCCCTGTAATGTCATTATTCCTGGGCCTCAGTGTCCTCCTCGCAGCAGTGACCCCTGTAATGTCATTATTCCCTGGCCTCAGTGTCCCCCTCACAGCAGTGACCTCTGTAATGTCATTATTCCCTGGCCTCAGTGTCCTCCTCGCAGCAGTGACCCCTGTAATGTCATTATTCCCTGGCCTCAGTGTCCCCCTCACAGCAGTGACCCCTGTAATGTCATTATTCCCTGGCCTCAGTGTCCCCCTTACAGCAGTGACCTCTGTAATGTCATTATTCCCGAGCCTCAGTGTCCCCCTCACAGCAGTGACCTCTGTAATGTCATTATTCCCTGGCCTCAGTGTCCCCCCTCTTTGCAGTGACCCCTGTAATGTCATTATTCCCTGGCCTCAGTGTCCCCCTCACAGCAGTGACCCCTGTAATGTCATTATTCCCGAGCCTCAGTGTCCCCTCATAGCAATGACCCCTGTAATGTCATTATTCCCTGGCCTCAGTGTCCCCCTCACAGCAGTGACCTCTGTAATGTCATTATTTTCTGGCCTCAGTGTCCCCCCTCTTTGCAGTGACCTCTGTAATGTCATTATTCCCTAGCCTCAGTGTCCTCCCTCTTTGCAGTGACCCCTGTAATGTCATTATTGCCTGGCCTCAGTGTCCTCCCTCTTTGCAGTGACCTCTGTAATGTCATTATTCCCTGGCCTCAGTGTCCTCCCTCTTTGCAGTGACCCCTGTAATGTCATTATTCCCTGGCCTCAGTGTCCCCCTCACAGCAGTGACCTCTGTAATGTCATTATTTTCTGGCCTCAGTGTCCTCCCTCTTTGCACTGACCCCTGTAATGTCATTATTCCCGGGCCTCAGTGTCCCCCCTCTTTGCAGTGACCCCTGTAATGTCATTATTCCCTGGCCTCAGTGTCCCCCTCACAGCAGTGACCCCTGTAATGTCATTATTCCCGAGCCTCAGTGTCCTCCCTCTTTGCAGTGACCTCTGTAATGTCATTATTCCCTGGCCTCAGTGTCCTTCCTCTTTGCAGTGACCCCTGTAATGTCATTATTGCCTGGCCTCAGTGTCCTCCCTCTTTGCAGTGACCTCTGTAATGTCATTATTCCCTGGCCTCAGTGTCCTCCCTCTTTGCAGTGACCTCTGTAATGTCATTATTCCCTGGCCTCAATGTCCCCCCTCTTTGCAGTGACCCCTGTAATGTCATTATTCCCTGGCCTCAGTGTCCCCCTCACAGCAGTGACCTCTGTAATGTCATTATTCCCTGGCCTCAGTGTCCCCCTCACAGCAGTGACCCCTGTAATGTCATTATTTCCTGGCCTCAGTGTCCCCCTCACAGCAGTGACCCCTGTAATGTCATTATTTCCTGGCCTCAGTGTCCTCCCTCTTTGCAGTGACCCTCTGTAATGTCATTATTCCCTGGCCTCAGTGTCCCCCTCACAGCAGTGACCTCTGTAATGTCATTATTCCTGGGCCTCAGTGCCCCCCTCACAGCAGTGACCCCTGTAATGTCATTATTTCCTGGCCTCAGTGTCCTCCCTCTTTGCAGTGACCCTCTGTAATGTCATTATTCCCTGGCCTCAGTGTCCCCCTCACAGCAGTGACCTCTGCAATGTCATTATTCCCTGGCCTCAGTGTCCCCCCTCTTTGCAGTGACCCCTGTAATGTCATTATTCCCTGGCCTCAGTGTCCCCCCTCTTTGCAGCGACCTCTGTAATGTCATTATTCCCTGGCCTCAGTGTCCCCCTCACAGCAGTGACCCCTGTAATGTCATTATTCCCTGGCCTCAGTGTCCCCCCTTTTTGCAGTGACCTCTGTAATGTCATTATTCCCTGGCCTCAGTGTCCCCCCTCTTTGCAGTGACCCCTGTAATGTCATTATTCCCTGGCCTCAGTGTCCCCCTCACAGCAGTGACCCCTGTAATGTCATTATTCCCGAGCCTCAGTGTCCTCCCTCTTTGCAGTGACCTCTGTAATGTCATTATTCCCTGGCCTCAGTGTCCTTCCTTTTTGCAGTGACCCCTGTAATGTCATTATTGCCTGGCCTCAGTGTCCTCCCTCTTTGCAGTGACCTCTGTAATGTCATTATTTCCTGGCCTCAGTGTCCTCCCTCTTTGCAGTGACCTCTGTAATGTCATTATTCCCTGGCCTCAATGTCCCCCCTCTTTGCAGTGACCCCTGTAATGTCATTATTCCCTGGCCTCAGTGTCCCCCTCACAGCAGTGACCTCTGTAATGTCATTATTCCCTGGCCTCAGTGTCCCCCTCACAGCAGTGACCCCTGTAATGTCATTATTTCCTGGCCTCAGTGTTCCCCTCACAGCAGTGACCCCTGTAATGTCATTATTTCCTGGCCTCAGTGTCCTCCCTCTTTGCAGTGACCCTCTGTAATGTCATTATTCCCTGGCCTCAGTGTCCCCCTCACAGCAGTGACCTCTGTAATGTCATTATTCCTGGGCCTCAGTGCCCCCCTCACAGCAGTGACCCCTGTAATGTCATTATTTCCTGGCCTCAGTGTCCTCCCTCTTTGCAGTGACCCTCTGTAATGTCATTATTCCCTGGCCTCAGTGTCCCCCTCACAGCAGTGACCTCTGTAATGTCATTATTCCCTGGCCTCAGTGTCCCCCCTCTTTGCAGTGACCCCTGTAATGTCATTATTCCCTGGCCTCAGTGTCCCCCCTCTTTGCAGCGACCTCTGTAATGTCATTATTCCCTGGCCTCAGTGTCCCCCTCACAGCAGTGACCCCTGTAATGTCATTATTCCCTGGCCTCAGTGTCCCCCCTTTTTGCAGTGACCTCTGTAATGTCATTATTGCCTGGCCTCAGTGTCCTCCCTCTTTGCAGTGACCTCTGTAATGTCATTATTCCCTGGCCTCAGTGTCCTCCCTCTTTGCAGTGACCTCTGTAATGTCATTATTCCCTGGCCTCAATGTCCCCCCTCTTTGCAGTGACCCCTGTAATGTCATTATTCCCTGGCCTCAGTGTCCCCCTCACAGCAGTGACCTCTGTAATGTCATTATTCCCTGGCCTCAGTGTCCCCCTCACAGCAGTGACCCCTGTAATGTCATTATTTCCTGGCCTCAGTGTCCCCCTCACAGCAGTGACCCCTGTAATGTCATTATTTCCTGGCCTCAGTGTCCTCCCTCTTTGCAGTGACCCTCTGTAATGTCATTATTCCCTGGCCTCAGTGTCCCCCTCACAGCAGTGACCTCTGTAATGTCATTATTCCTGGGCCTCAGTGCCCCCCTCACAGCAGTGACCCCTGTAATGTCATTATTTCCTGGCCTCAGTGTCCTCCCTCTTTGCAGTGACCCTCTGTAATGTCATTATTCCCTGGCCTCAGTGTCCCCCTCACAGCAGTGACCTCTGTAATGTCATTATTCCCTGGCCTCAGTGTCCCCCCTCTTTGCAGTGACCCCTGTAATGTCATTATTCCCTGGCCTCAGTGTCCCCCCTCTTTGCAGCGACCTCTGTAATGTCATTATTCCCTGGCCTCAGTGTCCCCCTCACAGCAGTGACCCCTGTAATGTCATTATTCCCTGGCCTCAGTGTCCCCCCTTTTTGCAGTGACCCCTGTAATGTCATTATTCCCTGGCCTCAGTGTCCCCCCTCTTTGCAGCGACCTCTGTAATGTCATTATTCCCTGGCCTCAGTGTCCCCCTCACAGCAGTGACCCCTGTAATGTCATTATTCCCTGGCCTCAGTGTCCCCCCTCTTTGCAGCGACCTCTGTAATGTCATTTTCCCTGGCCTCAGTGTCCCCCTCACAGCAGTGACCCCTGTAATGTCATTATTCCCTGGCCTCAGTGTCCCCCTCACAGCAGTGACCCTCTGTAATGTCATTATTCCCTGGCCTCAGTGTCCCCCTCACAACAGTGACCTCTGTAATGTCATTATTCCTGGGCCTCAGTGCCCCCCTCACAGCAGTGACCCCTGTAATGTCATTATTTCCTGGCCTCAGTGTCCTCCCTCTTTGCAGTGACCCTCTGTAATGTCATTATTCCCTGGCCTCAGTGTCCCCCTCACAGCAGTGACCTCTGTAATGTCATTATTCCCTGGCCTCAGTGTCCCCCCTCTTTGCAGTGACCCCTGTAATGTCATTATTCCCTGGCCTCAGTGTCCGCCCTTTTTGCAGTGACCCCACTCCAGCCACTTCTGTCATGAGGAGACTAGAATGGAGTGTATGAGGAGCTCCTATGTCGGCTCCATCCTAGTGCTGTCAGTGCTGAGCCGTGTACACTGGTGGAGACCCTCACTAGTATGCACTGTGCAGACATGACGGTCAGCCTGCCGTCTCCCCAGCACCTGTGCCAGCCGGGCTAATGTGCAGCATAAGGAATAGACCCCGGATCCTCAGACGTCCCCATCCTTGGATCCATGTTTGTGTAGCGCGCTCCTAGCTCTGCAGGGATCTTTGCCTCCGAGAAGATGGCGGCCAGCACTTCCGGGATGTCTGGCAACTACTCGCTATAGCGATGTCCCAGGAAGCACAGATATGTCATCAAACACCGCCGGCCACAACAGGAGCCTGAGAAACGGCGCTAGAGCGTGCTGTCTGCATGTGATGTGCCTGCAGAGTGAACGGGAGGACGCGGCCATGTCGTGATAACTGGAAAGCATCAAGGCAAGTATGAGGGAGCGACGACTGACTGCCTGTCCTTCCTACGGAATGTCTGTCTCCATATGCCCCACTGGGTACGTACATGGCATCATGGAGAAGGTTCACAGCATAGAGGGCACATAACTGCCCATTAATTAGCACTGATGGCCTCATTGCAAATAAGGTTGTCATGGCAACGCCTATGGGCTGCTGCAGACAGCTGGAGATGTCATGTCTGGCCCCTGCTATAGTAAGATGGGGCAGAGCTGGCTATGGAAGGGTGAGGGTAGCTGTGGGCAGGGGAGTACAAAGAAAAAACGTATTTATTTGTGTACAAATGTATATGTACGTGTGTGGCAGTATGTGTATATATATATATATATATATAATGTGTACACACACACACACCCGTTGTCCACTGGAGAGGAAAGGCAAAAAAAAAAGAATCCGTTTCACGGCAGATGGATGTGTAGTTGTGGTAAAATGTTGCTGAATATCCGTAGCTGTGTCACGCAGTGGTTTATTTGTGCCATGTGAGTGACTTGTTACTTCTCGCTTCTTGATTTAAGTGGTTGTCGCCTTATTTAGAGGGGAAAAATTGTAAAGTGCTTGTAAAAACAAGTGATCTGGCAATTTATTTGTTATTAAAGAGGTGGTCCACTGCTTGTTAATTGATGACTTTTGCGTAGGATAGGTCATCAATGTCTGATTAGTTGGGGTCTGACACCCAGCACCCCCACTGATCAGCAGATATCGGTGTTGGCAGACGCTGGCCGGATTTATTTATTTGTGGAGCTGGCCGTATTATGATAGTGGCTGATTCTAGGTTCTGCACATTCGCCTCCAAATTAATAAGAGGCGGATGTGTAGTACCCTGCTGCGGCCACCATCAGATGACGGAGCAGCTCCACAAGTATTTTCAGCGACCACCGACACCTATAACAACTGAACAGCGGGGAGGCCGGTTGTCGGACCTCGACCGATTAGACATTGATGACCTATACTGAAGATAGGTCATCAATGAAAAAGTAGTGGACAACTTCTTTAACCCCTTCCCGACCCATGACGCCACGTAGGCGTCATGAAAGTCGGTGCCAATCCGACCCATGACGCCTATGTGGCGTCATGGAAAGATTGCGTCCCTGCAGATCGGGTGAAAGGGTTAACTCCCATTTCACCCGATCTGCAGGGACAGGGGGAGTGGTAGTTTAGCCCAGGGGGGGGGTGGCTTCACCCCCTCGTGGCTACGATCGCTCTGATTGGCAGTTTCACTTTCAACAGCCAATCAGAGCGATTTGTAATATTTCACCTATTATAACGGGTGAAATATTACAATCCAGCCATGGCCGATGCTGAAATATCATCGGCCATGGCTGGAAATACTAATGTGCCCCCACCCCACCACACCGATCAGCCCCCCGATCTGGCCGGTACACTGCTCCGGCTCCCCTCCGTCCAGTGCTCCGCTCCCCCCCCGTGCTCTTGTCCGCTCCCCCCGTGCTCCAATCACCCCCCCGTGCTCCAATCACCCCCCCTGCACTCCGATCCACCCCCCCCGGTGCTCCGTTCCACCCCCCCGTGCTCCGTTCCACGCCCCCCGTGCTCCGTTCCACCCCTCCCGCGCTCCGATTCCCCCCCCCGTGCTCCGATCCCCCCCCCGTGTTCCCCCCCCCACCCCATCATACTTACCGATCCAGCCGGGGTCCCGTCCGTCTTCTCCCTGGGCGCCGCCATCTTCCAAAATGGCGGGCGCATGCGCAGTGCGCCCGCCGAATCTGCCTGCCGGCAGATTCGTTCCAAAGTGCATTTTGATCACTGAGATATAATCTATCTCAGTGATCAAAATAAAAAAATAATAAATGACCACCCCCCCTTTGTCACCCCCATAGGTAGGGACAATAAAAAAATAGACATTTTTTTTTTCCACTAATGTTAGAATAGGGTTAGGGGTAGGGGTAGGGTTAGAGGTAGGGTTAGGGTTTCGGTATGTGCACACGTATTCTGGTCCTCTGCGGATTTTTCCGCTGCGGATTTGATAAATCCGCAGTGCTAAACCGCTGCGGATTTATGGCGGATTTACCATGTTTTTTTCTGCGCATTTCACTGCGGTTTTACAACTGCGATTTTCTATTGGAGCAGTTGTAAAACCGCTGCGGAATCCGCACAAAGAAGTGACATGCTGCGGAATGTAAACCGCTGCGTTTCCGTGCAGTTTTTCCGCAGCATGTGTACAGCGATTTTTGTTTCCCGTAGGTTTACATTGAACTGTAAACTCATGGGAAACTGCTGCGGATCCGCAGCGTTTTCCGCAGCGTGTGCACATACCTTTAGAATTAGGCTATGTGCACACGGTGCGGATTTGGCTGCGGATTCGCAGCAGTGTTCCATCAGGTTTACAGTACCATGTAAACATATGAAAAACCAAATCCGCTGTCCCCATGGTGCGGAAAATACCACGCGGAAACGCTGCGTTGTATTTTCCGTAGTATGTCAATTCTTTGTGCGGATTCCGCAGCGTTTTACACCTGTTCCTCAATAGGAATCCGCAGGTGAAATCCGCACAAAAAACACTGGAAATCCGCGGAAAATCCGCAGGTAAAACGCAGTGCCTTTTACCCGCGGATTTTTCAAAAATGGTGCGGAAATATCTCACACGAATCCGCAAAGTGGGCACATAGCCTTAGGGTTAGGGTTGGAGTTAGGGTTGTGGTTAGGGTTGTGATTAGGGTTATGGCTACAGTTGGGATTAGGGTTAGGGGTGTGGGGGGGTTAGTGTTGGAGGTAGAATTGAGGGGTTACCACTGTTTAGGCACATCAGGGGTCTCCAAACGCAACATGGCGCCACCATTGATTCCAGCCAATCTCGTATTCAAAAAGTCAAATGGTGCTCCCTCACTTCCGAGCCCTGACGTGTGCCCAAACAGTGGTTTACCCCCACATATGGGGTACCAGCATACTCAGGACAAACTGCGCAACAATTACTGGGGTCCAATTTCTCCTGTTACCCTTGTGAATCTAAAAAAATGCTTGCTAAAACATAATTTTTGAGGAAAGAAAAATGATTTTTTATTTTCACGGCTCTGCGTTGTAAACGTCTGTGAAGCACTTGGGGGTTCAAAGTGCTCACCACATATCTAGATAAGTTTCTTGGGGGGTCTAGTTTCTAAAATGGGGTCACTTGTGGGGGTTTCTACTGTTTAGGCACACCAGGGGCTCTGCAAACGCAACGTGACACCCGCAGACCATTCCATCAAAGTCTGCATTTCAAAAGTCACTACTTCCCTTCTGAGCCCCGACGTGTGCCCAAACAGTGGTTTACCCCCACTCATGGGGTATCAGCGTACTCAGGAGAAACTGGACAACAACTTTTGGGGTCCAATTTCTCCTGTAACCCTTGGGAAAATAAAAAATTCTGGGCTAAATAATTATTTTTGAGGAAAGAAAACGTATTTATTATTTTCACGGCTCTGCATTATAAACTTCTATGAAGCACTTGGGGGTTCAAAGTGCTCACCACACATCTAGATAAGTTCCTTTCGGGGTCTAGTTTCCAAAATGGGGTCACTTGTGGGGGGTTTCTACTGTTTAGGCACATCGGGGGCTCTGCAAACGCAACGTGACGCCCGCAGAGCATTCCATCAAAGTCTGCATTTCAAAACGTCACTACTTCAATTCCAAGCCCCGGCATGTGCCCAAACAGTAGTTTACCCCCACATATGGGGTATCACCGTACTCAGGAGAAACTGGACAACAAATATTGGGGTCAAATTTCTCCTGTTACCCTTGGGAAAATTAAAAAATTCTGGGCTAAATAATTATTTTTGAGGAAAGAAAACGTATTTATTATTTTCACGGCTCTGCATTATAAACTTCTATGAAGCGCTTGGGGGTTCAAAGTGCTCACCACACATCTAGATAAGTTCCTTTGGGGGTCTAGTTTCCAAAATGGGGTCACTTGTGGGGGGTTTCTACTGTTAAGCCACATCAGGGGCTCTGCAAACGCAACGTGATGCCCACAAAGCATTCCATCAAAGTCTGCATTTCAAAACGTCACTACTTCACTTCCGAGCCCCGGTATGTGCCCAAACAGTGATTTACCCCCACATATGGGGTATCAGCGTACTCAGGAGAAACTGGACAACAACTTTTTGGGTCAAATTTCTCCTGTTACCCTTGGGAAAATAAAAAATTGCAGGCTAAAAGATCATTTTTGAGAAAATAATTTTTTATTTTTATTTTCATGGCTCTGCGTTATAAACTTCTGTGAAGCACTTGGGGGTTCAAAGTCCTCACCACACATCTAGATTAGTTCCTTTGGGGGTCTAGTTTCCAAAATGGTGTCATTTCTGGGGGATCTCCAATGTTTAGGCACACAGGGGCTCTCCAAACGTGACATGGTGTCCGCTAATGATTGGAGCTAATTTTCCATTTAAAAAGCCAAATGGCGTGCCATCCCTTCCGAGCCCTGCCGTGCGCCCAAACAGTGGTTTACCCCCACATATGGGGTATCAGCGTACTCAGGACAAACTGGACAACAATATTTGGGGTCCAATTTCTCCTATTATCCTTGGCAAATTAGGAAATTCCAGGCTAAAAAATCATTTTTGAGGAAAGAAAAATTATTTTTTATTTTCATGGCTCTGCGTTATAAACTTCTGTGAAGCACCTGGGGGTTTAAAGTGCTCAATATGCATCTAGATAAGTTCCTTGGGGGGTCTAGTTTCCAAAATGGGGTCACTTGTGGGGGAGCTCCAATGTTTAGGCACACAGGGGCTCTCCAAACGCGACATGGTGTCCGCTAACAATTGGAGCTAATTTTCCATTCAAAAAGTCAAATGGCGCGCCTTCCCTTCCGAGCCCTGCCGTGTGCCCAAACAGTGGTTTACCCCCACATATGAGGTATCGGCGTACTCGGGAGAAATTGCCCAACAAATTTTATGATCCATTTTATCCTACTGCCCATGTGAAAATGAAAAAATTGAGGCGAAAATAATTTTTTTGTGAAAAAAAAGTACTTTTTCATTTTTACAGACCAATTTGTGAAGCACCTGAGGGTTTAAAGTGCTCACTAGGCATCTAAATAAGTTCCTTGGGGGGTCTAGTTTCCAAAATGGGGTCACTTGTGGGGGAGCGCCAATGTTTAGGCACACAGGAGCTATCCAAACGCGACATGGTGTCCGCTAACGATGGAAATAATTTTTCATTCAAAAAGTCAAATGGCGCTCTTTCCCTTCCGAGCCTTACCATGTGCCCAAACAGTGGTTTACCCCCACATGTGAGGTATTGGTGTACTCAGGAGAAATTGCCCAACACATTTTAGGATCCATTTTATCCTGTTGCCTATGTGAAAATGAAAAAATTGAGGCTAAAAGAATTTTTTTGTGAAAAAAAAGTACTTTTTCATATTTACGGATCAATTTGTGAAGCACCTGGGGGTTCAAAGTGCTCACTATGCATCTAGATAAGTTCCTTGGGGCGTCTAGTTTCCAAAATGGGGTCACTTGTGGGGGAGCTCCAATTTTTAGGCACACAAATTGGACAACAACTTTCGTGGTTCAGTTTCTCCTTTTACCATTGGGAAAATAAAAAAATTGTTGCTGAAAAATCATTTTTGTGACTAAAAAGTTAAATGTTCATTTTTTCCTTCCATGTTGCTTCTGCTGCTGTGAAGCACCTGAAGGGTTAATAAACTTCTTGAATGTGGTTTTGAGTACCTTGAGGGGTGCAGTTTTTAGAATGGTGTCACTTTTGGGTATTTTCAGCCATATAGACCCCTCAAACTGACTTCAAATGTGAGGTGGTCCCTAAAAAAATGGTTTTGTAAATTTCGTTGTAAAAATGACAAATCGCTGGTCAAATTTTAACCCTTATAACTTCCTAACAAAAAAAATTTTGTTTCCAAAATTGTGCTGATGTAAAGTAAACATGTGGGAAATGTTATTTATTAACTATTTTGTGTCACATATCTCTCTGGTTTAACAGAATAAAAATTCAAAATGTGAAAATTGCGAAATTTTCGAAATTTTCGCCAAATTTCCGTTTTTATCACAAATAAACGCAGAATTTATTGACCTAAATTTACCACTAACATGAAGCCCAATATGTCACGAAAAAACAATCTCAGAACCGCTAGGATCCGTTGAAGCGTTCCTGAGTTATTACCTCATAAAGGGACACTGGTCAGAATTGCAAAAAACGGCAAGGTCTTTAAGGTCAAAATAGGCTGGGTCATGAAGGGGTTAAAGCCCCTTTTCTTTCTTAAGAACATTGGTATTTCTCCTTCGCCTCATTGATGGACACAGCCCGTGGGTGTATGCTGCTGCCACTAGGAGGCTGACACTAAGTTAACACAAAAAAGTTAGCTCCTCCCCTGCAGTATACACCCTCCTGCTGGCTCCCAGAGAACCAGTTTTTGCTTATTGTCCGTAGGAGACACACAGGTCTGGTCTTCAGACCAAAAGATCTTTATTTTATTTTTACAAATTTTTACTTTTTTCCAATTGGAATGAAGGGGCGATGGATCCTTTCAAGGTTCTGATCTCCCCAGACCATCAACAGGCAAGCACAGAGAGTGTCGCCTCTCCGTATCCTCTCCTGCGACGTGGGACGCCAGGCCTGGGCTGAATTTTTTTTTTGGGCAACGGGTCCCTTCTAGGGCACCGATCTCCCCACGCCCCTAACGGACGAGCACATGGAATGTCGCCTCCATGTATCCTCTTCCGCAGCCAGGCCTAATGCTGGACATTTAGCCCTGTCCATCCTAGGAGATTTAACTCCTTGGCTTTTTTTTTGGCATCCGAGCAGCCCCCCACTGCACCACCACTGTTAAAGCGGATGGTACAAGGAGAAGGACGGTCCTTCTCCACCTCCCTTCTAAAGGTATGGTGGATTGAGGGTTTTTTCCCCCTTACCCAGGAACCGTCCAAACCAGCAGCAGCACAGTAGGACTTCAGCAAGCTGCCACGTATCGTGTGTTTTTTTTTTTTTTGTTTTTTTTTCATTCTGAGCATGCGTGAAAGGATTTTCTAGTACTTGAAAAAAACACAAATCTCTCTCTCTCTCTCTCTCCCTCTCTCTCTCTCTCCCTCTCCCTCTCCCTCTCCCTCTCCCTCTCCTCTCCCTCTCCCTCTCCCTCCCTCTCCCTCTCCCTCTCCCTCTCCCTCTCCCTCTCCCTCTCCCTCTCCCTCTCCCTCTCCCTCTCCTTCTCCCTCTCCCTCTCCCTCTCCCTCTCCCTCTCCCTCTCCCTCTCCCTCTCCTCTCCCTCTCCCTCTCCCTCCTCCCTCTCCCTCTCCCTCTCTCTCTCTATCTCTCTCTCTCTCTCTCTCTCTCTCTCTCTCTCTCTCTCTCTCTCTCTCTCTCTTCCCCCCCCCCGACGGATCCGGTCCGTGTACTGGATGCGTTACATCCGTTTGCCAATCTTTTAACAACATCCGTTGAAACGACGCATTCTGACGGCCGCCTGCTGACCGAAGTGTGAAGGAAGCCTAAGACATCTAAAAGTCTATCAAGACTATGGCTATAATTTTTACTTCATGCTCCTCCTGCCAGTCTGCGTTTCTTAAGGCTCTGAGTTTGCCGCTCTGCAATGCCTGTGACCCTGACTGCGCTCAGGAGCCCTTCACCGCCACCAAGCCCAGTGTACCTCGTCACTGTCCAATCCATGGCTTCGCTGGCCAAAGCGATTGAATCCCTCCGTGATCCTTCGGGGGACCGGAGCGTTTGCAGGACTGATGTAGACAGATCCTCCCCAAGCCGGGAGTAATCGGTTAGCAGGGGCTGAAAGCACTCTAGAAGCCGTCGGGCACGTAGAAAACGGATCAGTAGCACGTCTCCTGAGCAGACACTTGCGTTGTCTCTTCAGAGCCCTGTTTCTTGCTCTCCCTCTCCAGAGGTCAGTAGCGAACGCGAATCTGAGTGTGAATCTGATGGTTCCTTAGATCCGGATTCGCCAGATTTTCAGAAAACAGTGGATTTGCTGATTGAGGCTGTCAACCAAGCTTTAAAGGTTGAGGAAGATTCCGACTCTGCTCTAGATCAAACCGTGTCCTTTAGGCTATGTGCCCACATTGCAGAATTTTCCTAATCAAAGCCGGACTCCCCTTGCCAGGAAATACACTTGCGTTTTTTTCATGTATTTGTGATGTTTTTCTCACGTTTTTTTCATGCTTTTTTTTTTTCCATGCGTCCAAATACAATTCTATAGCGGCAAAATCGCCGTGATTCCTCAAAATTAATGAACATGCTGTGTTTTTTTCCGCGATGCGTTTCCGCTGCGGAAAAAAATCGCAGCATGGGCACAAAACTGCGGAATGCCATAAAAATGATGGGATGCGTTTTGTAAGCGTTTTTTAAGCGTTTCCGCAGCAGAAAAACGCTTTAAAAAAAAAAAAAAAAGCAACGTGGGCACATAGCCTTAAAGGGAACCTGTCACCCCCGTTTTTTCAGTATGAGATAAAAATACTGTTAAATAGGGCCTGAGCTGTGCGTTACTATAGTGTATTTTGTGTACCCTGATTCCCCACTTATGCTGCCGAAATAACTTACCAAAGTCGTCGTTTTTGCCTGTCAATCAGGCTGGTCTGGTCATATGGGCGTGGTGACATCGCTGTTTCTTCCCCCAGATCTTGCATATCTTTCCGTTGGTGGCGTAGTGGTTTGCGCATGCCCAACTTCTGAATCCACTGCGCAGGTGAAGAAAAAACGCGCAAACCACTACGCCACCAACGGAAAGATATGCAAGATCTGGGGGAAGAAACAGCGATGTCACCACGCCCATATGACCAGACCAGCCTGATTGACAGGAGAAAACGGCGACTTTGGTAAGTTATTTCGGCAGCATAGGTGGGGAATCAGGGTACACAAAATACACTATAGTAACGCACAGCTCAGGCCCTATTTAACAGTATTTTTATCTCATACTGAAAAAACGGGGTGACAGGTTCCCTTTATGAGGACTAAACGCTCTCATAAGGCATTTGCTATTCATCTTGAATTTAGAGGCATAGGTAATAGGCACAGAGTACGCCCGGATAAACGCTTCACAGGACAAAGGCCTCTTGAAGCAAACACTTTCTCCCGGGCCAAAGACGCATTGTGTCATGATGACGTCATTGTCCCCGTCCCAGAAAGCGAAAGGTTTCAGGGTTTCTATTCAAACCTTTTAGTCTTCCCAAAGAAGTACAGAAAGGTAAGACCCATACTAGACATCAAACAAATTTGTCAAGGTCTGTCATTTCTTCATGGAATCTCTGCGCTCATTTATCACTTCCTTGGAAGAGGATGAATTCTTGGCCTCAATCGACATCCAAGACGCTTACTTACATATTCCAATTTTTTTTTTTCCCCCTCTCAAGAGATTCCTGTGCTTCCCCATTCACGACCTGCATTTTCAATTCACGGTCCTGCCCATCGGCCTTGCTACGGCCCCCAGAGTGTTCACAAAGGTCATGGCGGCTGTCATGTCCATCCTGCACTCTCGGGACGTGATCGTTCTGCCCTATCTGGACGACCTGTTGATCAAGGGTTCGTCTATCCACGACTGTGTGGAGTCTGTTTTCATTACTTGTGATACCCTTTCTCGCCTGGGCTGGCTGATAAACTTATGCAAATCCTTTCCTGTTCTAACCCAACAGATTTCCTTTCTAGGAATGTCCCTGGACTCGTCTCGGGTGTTGGTAATTCTCCCTCTAGACAAATTCTTAGCCCTTCAACGAGGAACCCGTCAGTCTTCCCCCTTACTCCACCCGGTTTGCAATGAGGGTACTAGGAAAGATGGTGGCTGCAGTGGAAGCAGTCTGCACCTTCGTCCCCTACAACATGCCCTTTTGGCAGTTTGGGACAGAAACCCGTTCTCTCTCGACTCCAGGTGCCACTTGTCCTTGCAGGTCAGACAGGCTCTCAGGTGGTGGATGTTGAACTCTTCCCTCAACCAGGGGAAGTCTTTCCTACCCATTCAATGGCTGGTGGTGACTACCGATGCCAGTCTTTCGGGCTGGGGGACAGTCTTCCACCACCACACTGCTCAGAGCCTCTGGTCAATTCAGGAATCGAAGCTAACGATCAATGTTCTGGAGAGCCATGCTATTCGGCTGGCCCTGCAGCAGTTCCATCATCTTCTAGCGGGTCACCTCATCCGTATTCATTCAGACAACGCCACGGCTGTGGCATACATCAATCATGAAGGGGATACCTGCAGCAGGGCAGCCATGTCTGAGGTAACTCTCACATCCTTCGATGGGCAGAGAACAACCACTCAGTGATCTCAGCGGTGTACATTCCAGGAGTGGAAAACTTGACGGCGGACTTCCTCAGCCGTCAGGAGCTTCATCTGGAAGTCTTCAACCAGATCTGTCTTCGCTGGGGGTTCCCAGATGTGGATCTCATGGCGTCCAGACTGAATGCCAAGGTTCCCCAGTTTATAACTAGGTCTCGAGATCCGAAAGCTATCGGGGTCAACGCTCTCGTTGTTTCGTGGCGCCAATTTTGCCTTCCGTACATTTTTCCCCCCTCTACCGTTACTCCCCAGAATAATCAGGAAGATCAAGGCGGAAGGAATCCCAGTGATCCTGATTGCTCCCGATTCACCGCGCGTAGTTCGCAGAGTTGGTACGACTCTTCGCCGACTTACCCTTGAGCCTGCCGGAGCGGCCAGATCTCCTCTCCCGGGGCCCGATCTACCACCAGAACTCGGGGGCCCTTTGTTTAACAGTGTGACCATTGAATCCTGGGTCTTTCCCCAGGCTGGGTTTTCTTAACAGGTCATTTCCACTATGGTTAGTGCCCGTAAACCCACATCGGTCCGTATCTATCACCGTACCTGGAAGACATTTTTTGCTTGGTGCAAGGATCGCAGTTTTCCCCCTCATCTTCTCAGTTCCCACCATTTTAGAGTTCCTACAGGCCGGTCTGGACTCCGGTCTGGCACTTGGCTCTAAGGGCCAAATCTCCACTCTGTCTTATTTCAGAGATGCATCGCGTCAAAACTTCAGGTTAAGACCTTTCTATAGGGGGTGTCACACGTCGCTCCTCCCTATCGCATGATTTAGAGCCTTGGGACCTCAACTTTTTATTATTATTATTATTATACATTTTTATAGCGCCATTTATTCCATGGCGCTTTACATGTGAATACGGGGCAAATATAGACAAATACATTAAACATGAGCAGATAACAAGGCACACGAGTACATAAGGAGGGAGGACCCTGCCCGCGAGGGCTCACAGTCTGCAGGGGGTGGGTGAGGATACACTAGGAGAGGGAAGAGCTGGCTGTACGGCTGTTCAGTAGGTTGAGGATCACTGCAGGCTGTAGGCTTGTCGGAAGAGATGAGTCTTCAGGTTCTTTTTGAAGGTTTCTATGGTAGGCGCAAGTCTGATGTGTTGGGGTAGAGAGTTCCAGAGTATGGGGGAAGCACGGGAGAAGTCTTGGATGCGGTTATGGGAAGAAGAGATGAGAGGGGAGTAGAGAAGGAGGTCTTGGGAGGATCGGAGGTCGCGTGTAGGTAGGTACCGGGAGACCATGTCACAGATGTATGGAGGAGACAGGTTGTGGATGGCTTTGTATGTCAGTGTGAGGGTTTTGAACTGGAGTCTCTGGGCGATAGGAAGCCAGTGAAGGGCTTGACACAGGGGAGAGGCTGGGGAATAGCGGGGGGACAGGTGGATTAGTCGGGCAGCAGAGTGTAGGATGGATTGGAGTGGTGCCAGAGTGCTAGAGGGGAGTCCAGAGAGTAGGAGGTTGCAGTAGTCGAGGCGGGAGATGATAAGGGCATGCACTAGCGTTTTTGCAGTGTTGCGGTCAAGGAAAGCACGGATCCGGGAAATATTTTTGAGTTTGAGACGACAGGAGGAGGCAAGGGCTTGGATATGTGGCTTGAAAGAGAGGGCAGAGTCGAGGATCACCCCGAGGCACCGGGCGTGTGGGACTGGGGATAGTGAGCAGCCATTGACATTGATGGATAGGTCTGGTGGAGGGGTAGAGTGAGATGGGGGAAAGATGATGAATTCTGTTTTGTCCATGTTCAACTTGGTGCTAAGTGCCCTTCAGGAACCTCCCTTTGAACAGCTTCAGGACATTTTGTTGGTTTTTCTGTCCTGGAAGGTTGCCTTCCTTGTGGTCATCACATCGATGAGAATAATTTTGGAAATAGCCGCCTTATCCTGCAGGAGGGCGCCTTTCCTTAATTTCCATCAGGACACAGTTGTCCTCAGGCCATCACCGTCCTTTTTGCCAAAGGTTTTTTCATCCTTCCATATTAATGAGGACATTGTTCTTCCTTCCTTCTGTCCGACCCCTATTCACAGGTTTGAGAGAGCTCTCCACACTCTGGACCTGGTCAGAGCTCTACAAAGGTACGTCTTAAGACCGCGTCCTTCAGAAGAACAGATGCTCTGTTCGATCTCCCAGAAGGTCACAGGAAGGGTCTTGCCGCTTCTAAGGCCACGATAGCCAGGTGGATTCGTTCCACCATCCAGGAGTCATATCGAGTCAGAAGTCAGCCCATCCCAGTGGGGATCAGAGCACACTCCACTCGGGCGGCGGGGGCTCCTACTGTAAAGCTGCGACTTGGCCCAGTTCATATAATATTTCACTCTCAGGCTTCAGCGGATGCGAGTCTGGGCAGAAGAATTCTGCAGGCAGCGGTGGCGCACATTTAGGCAGTTGTTGCATGAAGCCTAATACTTTGTGTTGTTTTCCCACCCAGGGACTTTTTTGGGACATCCCATGGTCTGTGTCCCCCAATGAGGCGAAAGAGAAGCAGGGATTTTTGTGTACTCACCGTAAAATCCTTTTCTCCGAGCCAATCATTGGGGGACACAGCACCCTCCCTGTTAGCGTTATGGCTTATATGGCTTTTGCCTGTTATTTTAAGTTGACATGTTGTACTCTTCTATTTACTGTTTGTTCCTACTGCTTTTGCACCGAACTGGTACTCTGGGAGCCAGCACGAGGGTGTATACTGCAGAGGAGGAGCTAACATTTTTTTTGTGTTAACTTAGTGTCAGCCTCCTAGTGGCAAGCAGCATACACCCATGGTCTGTGTCCCCTAATGAGTGGCTCTGAGAAAAGGATTTTACGGTGAGTACTCAAAAATCCCTGCTTTTAGATTCTAGTAGCAGAAGCCTACCATGCTCAGCGCTTCCAAGCTCTTTTCTATTGAGCTTGTAGTTACTGCCCTGAAGCTGGCCGGATTGCAGGAAGTGCACTGTTAGCTCCCTATCCAGTCAGTTTTAGCACAGTTGCTATCCTCCAATTCTGCAGAGGTAAATTTCCCTATGTTTGTAGCTTGTGAGAATGCACAGTTAGGCCAGGGGACAGCTGTCAATCAAGCAGGAGTGCCCCAGCCCTTTAATACTATTTGATGCTTTCATGGTTTTTTTTTAGTTGCTTTTATTCAATTTACTGGAAGTAATAAGACCCCAATAATTTGTAGAAAAGAATGAAAATTCTATTACAAAGTCATAAACTGCTAGACAACTGTGTTTTTATTCTTAGGATGAAATTTCAAAGTTGACCATGAGGCCTCTTGTCTGATAACAGGCACTTACCCGACTCCTGTCATGCAGCTTTGTGCCTTGAAGATCATTTCCAATAAATAAGCTACTAAGGTAAGATATTGGTATCATCTGACCTTTTGGCCAGGGTCAGCAGTCACTTGCTTAAAGGGTTTCTCCAACAATGTAATCCTGTAATATAATTCAAGCTTCAGCTTATCCTAGTCACATGTTAGGACAGCCTGAAGGTATGCAGCTCTCGAGACGTATCTCAACTGACAGAGGAGCCGTATCACACACATCTCCACTTCTGCCCAGGCAGGAAAATGGTCCGCTTCTAACATCAGATAATTCTGTAATAACTAGCCACTATTAGAGAAGTTTGGGATAAATGGATAGAGAGTCTTCTAAAATTATACTATATTGGTGAAAATGTCACTGTGGATGAACAACTTGTGGCAATCCGATGAAAGTGCCCATTCGAGCAATATATTCTGAGTAAGCAAGCAAAGTATGGCATGAAGATATGGACACTTTGTGACAGCAGCAGTTCATACGCTCTAAACGCTCAGTGTGAGGCAATGACAGGTATTATATGCGAGGGTCGCTATGTGTCCCTCAGGATGTGCATAGAAGCGTATTAAAGGGACTCTGTCACCTGAATTTAGAGGGAACAATTTTCAGCCATAGAGGTGGGGTTTTCGGGTGTTTGATTCACCCTTTCCTTACCCGCTGGCTGCATGCTGGCTGCAATATTGGATTGAAGTTCATTCTCTGTCCTCCGTAGTACATGCCTGCACAAGGAGAAAGGCAAAAAAAAAACCATGTGGCAAAGAGTAAGGCTACTTTCAGATTGCGTTAATGGGACCGCGCTAACGAACAGCGTTGCACGGCGAAATTAACGCCGTGCAACGCGTCCGTTAGCACGCCCATTGGCAGCAATGGGAACGCGCATCGCTAGCGCGTGCCATTTTCGGCACGCGCTAGCGATGTGCCGGTGTTTTGTGACGCGCCTCGGACGCTGCTTGCAGCGTCCGCGGCGCGCCCGAGGTCCGTTCCCCGCTCTCGCAGATCGGGGATCTGCGAGAGCGGGGACGTTAAACGACCCCGAAAAAGACATTGCGTTAGCGCAATCCGCTAGCGCTTAGCGCTAAACGGATTGCCCTAACGCAATCTGAACCTAGCCTAAGCTCCACATTGGGGAAAAAAAATTCCTTCCCGACTCCACATACGGCAATCAGACTAGTTCCCTGGATCAACGCCCTATCAAGGAATCTAGTATATATAACCTGTAACATTATACTTTTCAAGAAAGGTATCCAGTCCCCTCTTAAATTTTAGTAATGAATCACTCATTACAACATCATACGGCAGAGAGTTTCATAGTCTCACTGCTCTTACCGTAAAGAATCTGCGTCTGTTATTATGCTTAAACTTTATTTTCTGCAGACGTAGAGGATGCCCCCTTGTCCCTGTCTCAGGTTTTTGATTAAAAAGATCATCAGAAAGGTCTTTGTACTGTCCCCTCATATCTTTATACATCACCACAGCTAAACAAACCTACTTCTCATCTCTCATATCCTCCCCGTCTCGCAACCCTAAACAGTTATTCAACACCTTCAACTGTCTCCTCCGTCCCCCAGCACCTCCTCCCTCCCTACTCATCTCAGTTGAAGACTTTGCCTCATTTTTCAAGCAGAAGATTGAGAACATCAGAGACAGTTTTAGTCGACAACCCCCAGAGCCGTTCCTCCCAACTACCCAGCCCTCCAAAACCAACTTCTCCACTATTACAGAAGATCGACTCTCCACTCTACTCTCAAGATCGCATGTCACCACCTGTGCACTTGACCCGATCCCTTTCCACTTCATCCCAAACCTCGCCACAGTCTTCATCCCAACTCTAACCCATCTCTTCAACCTATCACTAACAACTGGTGTTTTCCCCTCAAGCTTTAAACATGCCTCAATCACACCTACCCTCAAAAAGCCCTCTCTTGACCCATCCTCTGTACCTAGCTATCGCCCTATATCACTTCTCCCCTATGCCTCAAAACTACTGGAACAACACGTCCATCTTGAACTGTCCTCCCATCTATCTTCCTGCTTCCTTTTCGACCGCTTACAATCAGGCTTCTGGTCACACCACTCCACTGAAACTGTCCTAACTAAGGTTACCAATGACCTATTAACCGCCAAGAGCAAGCGACACTACTCTATCTTCCACCTACTAGACCTGGCCTCTGCCTTTGACACAGTAGACCATTCCCTGTTACTACAGACCCTCTACCTCCTTGGCATCACATACTGTGCCGTATCCTGGATCTCATCATACCTAACTGACTGAACATTAAGCGTTTCCCATTCACACACCACCTCCTCACCTCGCCCCCTATCTGTCGGAGTCCCGCAAGGTTCAGTTCTAGGGCCCCTGCTCTTCTCCATTTACACTTTTGGCCTGGGACAGCTCATAGAATCTCACGGTTTTCAGTATCCTCTCTATGCTGATGACACACAGATCTACATCTCTGGACCAGATATCACCACCCTAGTAACCAGAATTCCTCAATGTCTATCCGCTATTTCATCCTTATTCTCCACTAGATTTCTAAAACTTAACATGGACAAAACAGAATTCATTGTCTTTCCCCCATCTCACGCGACCCCCCCCCCCCCCCCCCGCCAACGAAACTATCTATTACAGTAAACGGCTGTCCACTCTCCCCAGTCCCACAAGCTCGCTGTCTTGGGGTAATCCTTGACACTGATCTATCCTTCAAACCGCATATCCATGCCCTTTCCACTTCCTGCCGCCTTATTTCACGGATCCGTACATTCCTAAACCAAGAATCTGCAAAAACCCTAGTCCATGCCCTCATCATCTCCCGCCTCGACTACTGTAACCTCCTGCTCTGTGGCATCCCCTCGAACACTCTCGCACCCCTCCAATCTATTCTAAACTCTGCTGCCCGACTAATCCACCTGTCCCCCCGCTATTCCCCGGCCTCCCCCCTCTGTCAATCCCTTCACTGGCTCCCCATTACCCAGTACAAAAGCCTAACCATGACATACAAAGCCATCCACAACCTGTTTCCTCCATACATCTGTGACCTTGTCTCCCGGTACTTTCCTGCACGCAACCTCCGATCCTCACAAGATCTCCTTCTCTACTCCCCTCTTATCTCCTCTTCCGACAATTGCATACAAGATTTCTCTCGCACATCACCCCTACTCTGGAACTCTCTACCACAACATATCAGACTCTCACCTACCATCGAAACCTTCAAAAAGAACCTGAAGACCTACCTCTTCCGGCAAGCCTACAACCTGCAGTAATCACCGATCGACCAAACCGCTGCACGACCAGCTCTATCCTCACCTACTGTATCCTCACCCATCCCTTGTAGATTGTGAGCCCTCGCGGGCAGGGTCCTCTCTCCTCCTGTACCAGTTGTGACTTGTATTGTTCAAGATTATTGTACCTGTTTTTATTATGTATACCCCTCCTCACATGTAAAGCGCCATGGGATAAATGGCACTATAATAATAAATAATAATAATACATTCAAATAAGTTCGCCCCTTAGCCTTCGGTTTTTCTAACTAAATAACCCCAAGTGTAATAACCTGTCTTGGTATTGAAGACCCCCACCAGTCCTCTAATAACCTTGGTCGCTCTTCTCTGCACCCGCTCTAGTTCAGCTGTGTCTTTCATATACACCAGAGACCAGAACTGAACACAGTATTCTAAGTGTGGTCGAACTAGTGACTTGTATAGAGGTAAAATTATGTTCTCTTCATCAGCATCTATTCCTCTTTTAATGCATCGCATTATTTTATTTGCCTTTGTAGCAGCTGTCTGACACTGGCCACTAAATCTGAGTTTGTCATCCACCCATACACCCAGGTCTTTTTCATTGACGGTTTTGCCCAGAGTTTTAGAATTAAGCACATAGTTATACATCTTATTACTTCTACCCAAGTGCATGACCTTACATATATTCCCATTAAAGCTAATTTGCTATTTATCAGCCCAAGCTTCTAGTTTACATAAATCATCCTGTAATATAAAATTGTCCTCCTCTGTATTGATTACCCTGCAGAGTTTAGTATCATCTGCAAATATTGAAATTCTTCTCTGTATGCCCCCTACAAGGTCATACTAAATGTTAAAAAGAAGAGCGCACCATACTGACCCCTGTGGTACCCCACTGCTAACCGAGTCCGAGTGTGCTCCATTAATAACCACCCTTTGTTTCCTACCCCTGAGCCAGCTTCTTAACCCACTTACACATATTTTCTCTATCCCCATGATGGCACCACGGAGAGAGGGGTCCGCCCCCAGGGACAGGAAACCTACAGATGAAAAAGGGCATACCTCTCTCCCACATCAGTTGGTTTCCTGTCCCTGACGGGGAACCTACAGCACGTACCTGAAGGATTCTTCGTGGGATTCCAGGGAGCTGGCCGGTCGGTTCCTGACAGGGGGCGCCCTGTCACGGCTGGTTACAGCGGGTTTTCTCCCCCCTTTTATTCCGACCCTGAAGCACCACCGCTGGGGTCGGCGGGCCCTGTGGGTGAGTGTGCCAGGGGAAGGCAGTGAAGAGGTTCCAGCCTGCCTTCCCCGTGGAAAAAAAAAAAAGGGGGAGGAAGGAGGCAGGTGACGGCGGTCACTGATTCAGCCTCTGTACCGCTAGTCAGTACATGGAGGTAGCGGTGGCTATCTTTCCATTGCGGGCACAGGAGCGCTAGAGCAGAAAGCGCCCCACAGCACCGCCACCCAAACCGGAAGTGCGGGGGCAGGCGGAACGAGAGAACGCGCGCACAGGCGTCCCCAATAATATCTTCCCTATAGGACGCCTGTGCCGCGAACCGGAAGTGACGCGCGCGCCTGCGCAGATGGTCGCTTCTGCCGGCGGCAGATTAAAAAACAGCGTTCCCTAAGGAGTAAGCGTGGAAATCCCCTCTTTGCTAAAAAATTGCAGAGTGGAGCCACTATGAGTGGTAGAGAGGAGCAAGAGGCACAGGAGTGTGCACAACTGTCACCTGAACAATTACAGGTGCAGCGGCACCCGCGCTCACAGCATCAGCGGAAGGGAAATGCTTCGTCCCAGCAGCGCAGCAGCAGTGGTCGCTCAGGGTCACAACGCAGCCAAGTCTCTGGGAAATCTACACGACCGGCGACGAATCCAGTGGATGTAGTCCCGAGGCCAGAGACGGTATCTCTCATTCACAAGGGGTGAGTGATCTACGTGAAAGTAATAATGTAATACGAGATTACTTTTTCTTCTAGGGAAGGAAGTGCACAACTAAATCAAAGCACAAAGTTTGTGCGATATGTTCGGAAGAACTACCTTCCTCCTGGGAAAAAAAGCTATGCGGGTCTTGCATAGAAAAAACCATTCAGGAGGAGTCCCCGGCGTTCGCATCAGACCTGAAAACATTAATAAAAAATCAGGTGGAGAGTGCCCTCAAAGGCATTAAAATTCCGAAGGAAAAACGTAGTTCAGGTCATAAGTCTCCTGAACCCAGCATAAACGAATCAGAAAGTGAAACATCTGACTCTAATGATTCATCAACATCCGAGACCTCTTCACTATCGTCAGAAGGGGGACGCAGTTGCTTTCCCATCGAAGAGACAGACGCACTGGTAAAGGCCATTAGAACAACCATGGGTCTGGTAGATGAACGTCCCAAAAGAACAGCACAGGACATAATGTTCAGCGGATTAGAACAGAAGAAAAGAAGGGTATTCCCAATAAATGAGAAGATTCATTCTTTAATCAAGAAAGAATGGAAAAAAACGGATAAAAAAGTTCTCTTGACTCCCAAGAGAAAATACCCGTTCGACGACCCAGCCTGCTCATCCTGGAGCAAGGCACCCAAACTGGATGTGGCCATAGCAAAGGCCTCCAAAAAATTTGCCCTGCCCTTCAAGGACATGGGCACTCTAAAAGAGCCGATGGACAAAAAAGCAGACACTTTCTTAAAACACTCATGGGAAGCAGCAGGAGGTGGTCTAAAACCAGCCATCGCAGCCACTTGCACGGCCCGTGCTCTAATGGTATGGCTTGAACATTTGGATTCCCAGCTAAAGGGAAAAGTCTCAAGAGACACAATACAAAAGTCAGTGTCCATGATGAAAGGGGCAGCAGCTTTTCTGGCGGACGCTTCGGTGGACTCAGTGAGATTAGCAGCCAGGTCGGCCTCTTTTTCCAACCCAGCAAGACGTGCCCTGTGGCTAAAGTGCTGGCCGGGGGACTTGCAAACGAAGACCAAGTTATGCTCAATACCTTGCGAAGGGGAATTCCTGTTTGGATCAACATTAGATGACATCCTCGACAAAGCGGGGGATAAAAAGAGATCTTTCCCCGGGTTCCCTAACCAGTCATATAGACGTTCCTTTCGGAACAGAAAGTTTATGCGGAGAAGACCCCCAAAAGGAAATAAGGATGGATGGGAAGACAGAAGAAATAAAAATAGGGGCTTCTTATTCAACAAACCCCCCCCCCTCCTGATAATAAAAAATCCCAATGAAGGTATTCCCCAGGTCGGAGGGAGACTAGCCGAGTTTCTTCCAGCCTGGGAAAGAATTTCAAACAGCCCCTGGATCTTAAGCATTATACGAGACGGCCTCAAATTCAAATTTCGTGTCCCTCCCGGCAACTTCTTCATGATAACGCCTCAAAAACAGTCACACGAACAGTCAGCTCTCCAGAAGGAAATTCTGAACCTAGTCCAGAAAGGGGTATTGCAAGAAGTCCCATACCAGGAAAGAGGCACAGGTTTCTATTCTCCCCTCTTCCTCCGCAAGAAGCCGGACGGATCATACAGAACGATCATCAATCTAAAAAAATTAAACAGTTTCCTAGAGTTACAACATTTCAAAATGGAGACAATAAAATCTTGCGTAAGAATACTCTTTCCCTTGTGTTTCATGACTGTTCTAGATTTACGAGACGCATATTACCATGTGCCCATCCACAGAGATTATCAAAAATATCTCAGACTGGCAGTGAATATCCAGGGGGAGGTAAAACACTTCCAATTCCAGGCTCTCCCCTTCGGGATAGCTATTGCTCCTCGGGTATTCACGAAAATAATGTCAGAAGTAATGGCCCACATACGGGAGCAGAACATCCTAATAGTTCCCTATCTGGACGACCTCCTTGTAGTAGGGAACTCATTCCAACACTGCGAACAACAGTTGAATCAGGTCATGACTTCACTGTCGAGTCTAGGGTGGCTGCTAAACATAGCCAAGTCCAAGATGGTGCCATCCCAGGTACAGGAGTACTTAGGGATAGTCCTAGACTCGATCACGCAGACATGCTATCTTCCTCAGGAGAAGATTCAGAAAATGACACAGGCAGTGTTACAGCTGACGGTATCCCCAGTCACTACCCTGAGGAAAGCAATGTCCCTGTTGGGCTCCAGGACTGCCTGTATCCCGGCCGTACAGTGGGCACAATGTCATTCCCGGGATCTACAATGGGAGACTTTAGATTCAGGCATATCTCTGCACGGGAATTTAGACGAGCAGTTAAGTATATCACCAAACACAATACACTCCCTAGCATGGTGGGCGGACCCAGGGAATCTAACCAAAGGGGTTCCTTGGGCTCTACCGACAGAAAAATTCTAACGACAGATGCAAGCCACTGGGGTTGGGGAGCACACATAGACGATCAAGTGGCACAGGGGAATTGGAACAGAAGTCAAGAGCTAGACTCTTCCAACATGAAAGAACTGTTAGCGGTAAAGCTGGCCCTAACACATTTTCTATATCTCCTTCACGGGCATCATGTAAAAGTCTTCTCGGACAACCAAGTAGTGGTCGCATATCTAAACCACGAAGGGGGCACCAGGTGTCGAGCACTGATGGAGGTAACCCAATCCATCTTCCACATAGCGGAACACAGTCTAAAGTCCTTGACAGCTCTCCACTTAAAGGGCTCAGAAAACCAGACTGCAGACTTCCTGAGCAGGACATGCTTAAAGCAGGGAGAGTGGGAGCTAAATCAGTTGGTCTTCGATCAAATCGTGAATCTCTGGGGTCTACCAGAAATAGACCTATTCGCGAACAGCCAAAACCACAAAGTGAAAACATTCTGCTCAATAGATCCCCGGGGGAACCCTGTAGCTCTAGACGCACTAACAATTCCTTGGAACTATCATCTCGCCTATGCGTTCCCTCCAATGTCGCTCATCCCCTTAGTGTTGAGGAAAATTCGGGAGGAGAGAGCTACAGTGATGGTAATAGCGCCATTTTGGCCCCGCAGAATATGGTTTTCTTGGCTAAGAAACATGTCCATATCGAGTTCTACCAGACTCTCCAAAACTTCTGTCCCAGGGTCCAGTATTTCACCCCAATGTAAAAAATTTACACATGACAGCATGGCTTTTGAAAGGAGGTTGCTGAGGGATAAAGGGTTCTCTCCCAACTTAGCGTCCACTCTATTACAGAGTAGAAAACCCGTAACCACTAGAATATATGGGAAAGTGTGGAAAAAGTTTATGTCGGTATCAGGGGCAGACCCGTCCGGGGTGATCCCAATAGGGAAAATACTTGAGTTCTTACAGAAAGGTCTGGAAAGAGGTTTAGCTACAAGCACTCTAAAGGTCCAGGTGGCAGCCTTAGGAGCACTATATAATTACGACTTGGCCAAAAATCGATGGGTCATGCGTTTCATTAAAGCCTCATCTAGATCCAGACCCATTCCCCTCCACAACTCTCCTCCATGGCATTTAAACCTTGTATTAAACGCTCTAACCAAACCTCCCTTTGAGCCCCTGACAGAAGTTCCTTTAAAGATCTTATCCCTAAAAACCACACTCCTAGTGGCCCTAACCTCGGCTCGTCGTGTCAGCGATTATACAAGCGTTATCCTCATGTCCACCCTTTATTCAGATACTTGATGACAGTCATTCTTAAAACTGACCCGGCTTACCTCCCTAAAATATCGTCACAGTTTCATAGAACGCAAGAAATCTCTTTGCCCTCCTTTTGCCCCAACCCTAAAAATGAGGGGGAAAGAACACTGCATACCCTAGACGTAAAAAGATGTCTGATCCAATATCTGTCAGCCACTAGGGAGTACAGGAAGGATAGGGCTTTGTTTGTCTGCTTCCAGGGTCCATGGAAGGGACAAAAAGCATCGAAAGCCACGTTAGCAAGGTGGATAAGAGACGCCATCGCCCTATCCTACTCATCCTGCGGGACAGCCATCCCGGAGAATATAAAGGCTCATTCGACCAGAGCAGTGGCATCATCCTGGGCGGAGAGAGCTGGCGCTTCGATACAACAGATATGTAGAGCGGCCACTTGGTCTTCCCAGTCTACATTTTTCAAGCATTACCGCTTAGACTTGACCTCCTCTGATACTACCTTTGGGCGAAGGGTTCTAGAGGCAGTGGTCCCTCCCTAAGAGCTATCTATTCAAATCTCTCCGTGGTGCCATCATGGGGATAGAGAAAATGGTAGTTACCTGCCGATAACGGTATTTCTCTGATCCCATGATGGCACCCGTATATTCCCTCCCTTTTCACACACAGGTGTGCACTTGGTAAGGTACCAGTAATTAGTTTTAGTCACGGTGCCTCTGTTAAGTTAAATAGGTTAAGTTTAATTTGTACAAATATTGAGTTGCAGCTGAAGTTCTGTATAAGGCTCTGTAATCCAACTGATGTAGGAGAGAGGTATGCCCTTTTTCATCTGTAGGTTTCCTGTCCCTGGGGGCGGACCCCTCTCTCCGTGGTGCCATCATGGGATCAGAGAAATACCGTTATCGGCAGGTAACTACCATTTTCCCCTATCCCCATTATTCCCATTTTATGTATCAACCTTTTGTGTTGCACTGTATCAAAAGCTTTTGAAAAGTCCATATACACTAGGTCCACTGCGTTCCCTTGGTCCACTCCGTAACTTACCTCTTCATAGAAATTGATGAGTTTAGTCTGACATGAACGGTGCCTAGTAAACCCGTGCTGATACTGGGTCATGAAGTTATTCCTCTTCAGATACTCAAGCATAGCATCCCTTAGAATTCCCTCCAGGATTTTACCCACATTAATAATAATAATAATAATAATAATTTTATTTATATAGCGCCAACATATTCCGCAGCGCTTTACAAATTATAGAGGGGACTTGTACAGACAATAAACATTACAGCATAACAGAAATACAGTTCAAAACAGATACCAGGAGGAGTGCGGGCCCTGCTCGCAAGCTTACAAACTATGGGGAAAAGGGGAGACACGAGAGGTGGATGGTAACAATTGCTTTAGTTATTCGGACCAGCTATAGTGTAAGGCTCAGGTGTTCATGTAAAGCTGCATGAACCAGTTACCTGCCTAAGTATGTAGCAGTACAGACACAGAGGGCTAATACTGCATAAAGTGTATGAGAACATGATGCGAGGAACCTTTTTTTTTTTTTTTTTTTATTATAAATAGGCCACACAGGGATCGTTAGGTTAATGCATTGAGGCGGTAGGCCAGTCTGAACAAATGAGTTTTTAGGGCACGCTTAAAACTGTGGGGATTGGGGATTAATCGTATTAACCTAGGTAGTGCATTCCAAAGAATCGGCGCAGCACGTGTAAAGTCTTGGAGACGGGAGTGGGAGGTTCTGATTATTGAGGATGCTAACCTGAGGTCATTAGCGGAGCGGAGGGCACGGGTAGGGTGGTAGACTGATACCAGGGAGGAGATGTAGGGTGGTGCTGAGCCATGGAGTGCTTTGTGGATGAGGGTAGTAGTTTTGTACTGGATTCTGGAGTGGATGGGTAGCCAGTGTAATGACTGGCACAGGGTAGAGGCATCGGTGTAACGGTTGGTGAGGAATATGATCCTGGCTGCAGCATTCAGGACAGATTGGAGCCGGGAGAGTTTTGCAAGAGGGAGACCGATTAGTAGAGAGTTACAATAGTCCAGACGAGAATGAATAAGTGAAACAGTCAGAGTTTTTGCAGAGTCGAAATTAAGAAAAGGGCGAATTCTAGAAATGTTTTTGAGATGCAGGTAAGAAGAGCGAGCCAGTGATCGGATGTAGGGGGTGAATGAAAGGTCAGAATCAAGGATGACCCCAAGGCAGCGGGCATGTTGCTTTGGAGTAATGGTGGAACCGCACACGGAGATGGCAATGTCAGGCAAAGGTAGGTTAGTAGAGGGAGAGAACACGAGGAGTTCAGTTTTTGACAGGTTTAGTTTCAGATAGAGGGAGGACATGATGTTAGAGACAGCGGTAAGACAA